>NW_006159471.1:347638-353880 GCF_000334495.1 Tupaia belangeri chinensis | reverse complement strand
GTGTGTGTGTGTGTGTGTGTGTGTGTGTGTGTGTGTGTAGACACACTACAATACTCTGCAATATCCTCTATGGCTCAGCCTGTTGGTGCAGTCAGCTGTGAACTAAACTATAAGGCTAGAAGCCATGTGGCTGACCATATGCTGGAACCTCCAGGTTTGGATCCTCAGCTTGGCCTGAAAATATCTCTGGTGGTCACGTGCGGGACTAAGAGCTTGATAAGCTAGAGCACTGGGGACAGGGCACTGTGACCTAGCAAGACTGTGTCAAGGGTACTTCTCTCACGTACACATGTGCTATCATTTATCAAATAAACTTTAAAAATATATGTACATCCATAACATGAAACATACATGTTATATATATAAAACCTGAGCATGGATGATTCCACTTACTCCTCACAGCCAGTTAAAGGTACAATCACGTCCACTTCAGAGGTGAGAAAATCAAGGCAGAGGTATCTGCTTACGGTACCATCTACCATTACAGTCTCCATAAGAATGCCTCTCTTGACCCAAGAGGTAGGAACTGTCATTTTATATTATGTTGTTGAAAAAGTCATGATGCCTTTCTGCATAGAAAAATGTCACAACTTTTCTGACAACCCAGCACCTATAGAAACTGAGGCACAGGGTATAATGGGGCCTAGTGGTTAAGGGAGCTAGAGCCTACATGGCCAACAGCATGGTTCAAATCCTATTTCAGTGGCTTCAAAAACATGTAAGAGGGACCAGCAGATGGTGTAATGGATACATCGCTGGATTTCCACATAATTGATCATGGTTTGAGTCCCAGACCCAGAGCTTAGAATTCACATCAGAAGCGTGTGCATGTGTCCAAGATCCCGAGAGGAGAATGGAGAAGGGATTGCGGCATAGCCACCTCCACCCCCCCCACGGTGGGGGTGATTTCTCACTGTCTACCACTCTAGCAAGCACATATGCCCTATAGCAAAAATCTTTTTTAAAATTTAACTTTATTATTTTCCAGTTTGATCAGACAGACGGGGGCAGGAGGAGAGAGGGGAAGTGAGAAAGTAAGCCACCAAGTTCAGGATTCAACCGTGGTTGGCCATGTGGGAATCCAATGCTTTGTTTATTTATTTATTTAATTTTATTTATCATTTTTATTATTTTAAAATTTTTCTAGAGAGACACAGACACAGAGAAAAAGAGGGAGGGAGAGAAAGAGAGAAAGCAAACCACCAGGTCCGGGACTTGAACCATGGTCAGCCATGTGGGAATCCAGTGCCTTAATCACCATGCCACCTGTTGGCCCGGGGAATCCAATGCCTTTAACTACCACGACACCTGCCGGCTCTGCAAAAATCTTTGGAAAAAAAAGAAAAAAGAAAAACATGCCAGGTACATGTGCATATGCAACCCCAATCAGACAGGATGCAGAAATGGAGAAGGGACTGTGATGTGACCACAGCCCACTGGGAGATGCTTTCTCCCTCTGGTGAGCATCTGTACCCTCTGACTTGTAAACAAAAAATGAACAAATGGAGGTACTGACAGGTGTACTAACATGCCATAATAATCACACAGCCAGTTAGGAAGTGGTAGAGCTTACGTTTGTACCCAGACAATCCAAAACCTGCCTTTTTTTTTTTTTTTTATAAAGACTTTTGTTATAGGGCACGTGAGCTCACCAGAGAGACAGAAAGTGAGAAATCACCCAACAGAGGGGATGGTCACACTGCAATCCCTTCTCATCCATTCTCCTCTTGGGATCCTGGGGACACATGCCCAGCATGAGTTTCAAGTCATGCATCCAGGACTCAAACCATGGTCGGCCACATGGAAGCCCGACACCACTACACACCTGCTGACCTAGAACCAAAATTCTTATTTTTTCAGTAAGAGATTTTTGCTATAGGGTGCATATGCACGCCCAGAGAGAAAGATAGCAAGAAATCACCCCCCAGGGGAATGGCCATACCGCAATTCCTTCTCCATTCACCCTTCAGGATTTTAGGCACGCACCCACACATGCCTGGCCTGAGTTTCAAGCCTTTGGGTCTGGAATTCGAACCTCAGTTGGCCATGTGGGAGTCCAGCGATGTAATCATCATGCTATCTTGCTGGTCCCCCAAACTATTAAATGACACAGGGCCAGCAGATGGCATAGCAGCTACATTGCTAGACTCCCACATAGCTGACCACGGTTCACGTCCCGGACCCAGTAGCTTGAAAATCACATCAGGTGCTTATGTGTGCATGTGTGCCAAGATCCCAAGAGGAGTACAGAGAAGAGAATGTAGGGTGGCCATCCTCCCTGAGCGGTAGTTTCTCACTTTCACTGTTCTCTGTCTCTCTGGCGAGCACAAGCATCCTAATGCAAAAACCTTAAAAAAAAAAAAAAAAGAAAAGAAGCGGTGCTATCAAATGCAGGAGTGAGGAGATGCAGTGGTTGTTTAAACTAAAATGAATATGGAGTTTTTTGTTTTTTTTTTTTGAGATTCTTGTTATAGGATGTGTGTACTTGCTGGAGAGGCAGAGAAAGTGAGAAATTACCCTGTGCCCCTACACCCCGGTAAGGGCAGATGGCCATGGTGCAATCCCTTCTACATTCTCCTCTCAGGATTTTGGGCGCCCACACACCCCCATGGGGGCAGTTTTAAGTCAACAGGTCTGGGACTCAAATCGCAGTTGACTATGTGTGTGTCCAGTGATGTAACCATTACGCCATCTGCTGGTCCCAAATATAGAGCAATTTTTAAATATTCAGTAACATGGCAGGCTGGCCACAATTTAAGTGCTTCATAACCCGATGTAGCTATCAACTGTTGGAGTGGACAGTGCAGCTCCAGAACAGAGAGTAAACATCTCAGGAAGCCCCACTGGAGGGCACTGGAGCCCTCCATAGTCTGTTGGTTTGGGTTAGCAGCCAGTATTTAGAAATAGGGATATTTAATATACTAGGTTGTTGGAAAAATCATGATGTGTTTTCCTATGCAAAAAATGCATCATGACTTCCCTGATAACCGAATAAAAGTCCCAATTTCTGGCTTCTACTGAAAAACTGGAAGATCAAGCAATTCTAGGTACACCTTCCAATGGAACCAAGCTGGCTGGTTTGGGCAGCAGCTGCCCCATTGAGATGGGGTGACCTCTGCCCACCAGAGTCCCACAAGGCCCACACTACATGCATTTCCACAGCAGCCTGGCAGTTACCTGGCTATAAACCCCCAGTACCATCCTTTCATCTCTTTCCCACACATGGGAGATATGGGACCAAAGAAGAAAAGATACATGTTTTTTTGCAGATCACACAGCACACAGACAGGGCCAAAAAGGAACCCAGGTTTTCCAATTCCCAGGTCAGGATTAAAATATAACTCTGATCGAACAAAGCACCCACTCTGTGCTTCACAGCTGGTCAGCCACTAAGGGGTGATGACCCCAGAGTCCTGGACCATACCCCAATGCCCCCATCGGCAGACTCTTCGGACACAGGAGTTGTGGCGTCTGGGATGCACTTTATTGGACACTTGGCTGCCCAAGCCTTGGTCTGGAGTACTGGGGCCTGGGGCCCTGGATCCAGGCCTAGAGTTTGAGGATGCCCAGAGTTCAGGGCTGTTTGGAGCGAGGCCACAAGCGGCTGGTGAGAGAGCCAAAGAAGAGGTTCTGCTTGTTGGTCTTGGAGAGCTCGGCCAGGCGCTGCTGTTCTTCCTGCACTCCGGGGACAGGTGAGAGGTCAGTCCAGGGTGGGCAGAGCCTCCTCCCAGATTCTCAGGTGCCTAGCCCTCAGCCCTCACCCTTCCTTCAAGTCTCTTCACAGCCCAGATCCATTTGCCCAAGCCCCTGAACACCAGCCCAGACACAAGAGGAGCCTAGACTCTGGCGGGCCTAATCTGAGCCACGGGATCCCGTCTTACATATTTGGGGAATGCCACACTTAAATCCCAGGCACTCAGAGTCTTCATTCCTGAACATCAGCAGGTTCTCAGGCCCCAGACTCTTATGAGCCCCTCCTCTAAGTCCCAGGGACCCTATGTTGAATCCTGGGAACCTATCTCAGACCCCATCACAACAACCTGGATGTTAGTGAGACCCTAGGCCCCAAACCCACAGCCTCGTTCACTAGAAAGCATCATCCTGACTCCTGTCTGGATCCTGGGGGACCCCAGACTCAATCTCCAGCGAGTCCTCTGGCTCCAACCCTATCTTTAGGAATCAATACAGAATCTAGTCGACCTCAGCCTAGACCCCAGGAGTAGCTTTCCCAGACTCAACCCACATTCTCAGCCCCACTTCTCTATCACCAGGGTGGCCCTGAGACCCTCAGAACTCCTTCCCCAGGCCCTTGGCAAAGTGCCCAGGGATCCCTCTTCCCAAGCTAATCTGAACCTGCAGTCCACCTCCACAAACTGCCCCAGACCTCAAGACCATCGAGGATGACCCTCTCCTAGGCCTACTTCACTGCTGCCTGTTGTCAGAGTGGGCTGCGGAACGGACTCACCCTCACTGCAACAGCCCTACAGGACAAGCAGGAGTGTTCCATCCCCAGGTTGGACAGAGTTCGAGGTGAAGAGAAGGTCACGGAGCCAGGCAGGGAGCATGGGCAGGCTGCTCCAGGGCTCCTCCTGAGGATCTGCAGAACTGACCCCCAGGTTTGGGGATCTGAGTGCCCACCTGCTCAAGCCGGCTTTGCCGCTGTTTGAAAGCCTCCAGCGGGTCGTCCTCCAGGGCGTAGTGCTCCAGCACGGTCCGGACATCCTCCACATTGTTCAGTGCAATGGCTGCGGGTGTAATGGGTGGTGGTCAGCTGGGCTTCTGGAGGCCAGAGGGAGACAGGGCCCACAGGGTTCAAGTCGAGGATGGGCAGGGGTGTGTGTCAGTGTTATCTGGACGCTTCTTGATGCTCTGAAAACGCTCTCCTGGATGTTCCCAAGGATCCTTTCAATATTCCCTAGGAGCCCCACACTCTAACAAGCCCTGAAAGATTCTAAGGGGTTTGGGCCAGCCGGTGGTTAAGGTGGCTGAATCCCACATGACCAACTGTGTGGTTCGAGTCTGGACCCAGTGGCCTGAAAACCAACCAGGCATGTGCGAGTGTGTCCCCAAAGTCCAGGAGGTGAATGCAAAAGGGACGACAGTGTGGCCATGCCCAGGGTGTACTTTCTCACCTTTCCTATATCTGTCTCTGCCAATGAGCACCCCGTACCCTCTAGCAAATTAAAAAAAAAAAAAAAAAAAAAAAAAAAGACTCTAAGGGGAGCATGGACCTCCTGCCTCTCAAATGCCCAGTTTTACATGAAACACAAGGCAGAATCAAGCATCTGTCATCCCTCCTGAAGGGGGCCCTAGGGTCAGAGGCCAGGAGGTCAGAGGTCAGCCTCACTCTTGAGGAAAGCAGACAGATCCAACAAGACCCGGTCATCGGAGTTGCCATCCCAAGGCCGCAGGGCAACACCATTATAGGGCTGAAGGCGGAAGGCTTCCTTCTTGCAGTCCACGACTACTACACGGGCCGGGTCTCGATTCAGGCATGAAATGTCCTGGGAACGAGTGACAGGTCAGGTCAACATCTGTCTGTCTCCCCTCCCCACCAGCACAGATGGAGACAAAGCACACACAGGGATCACTGAGGCAGGGCCTCCCAAAGACCAAGCTTAGATGATGGCATCAGCCACCCCCACTGCCACCCCCCACCGCCCCAGGAAAGCAGAGAGCAAGTCACACAGATTCTGAGACCTGGGCCCAGCACACAGAGAGGCTGACTTGGAGGTTCCCCAGGGAGGGAGCCAGACACGTGCATGATTAACTACTGCCCCAGGTAACATGCCGTAGGTTTAAGGACCTTTCATCCAGATAAAGCAGGAAAGACAGACCCATGGCAACTCACAGGGGGTCACACAAAGACAGACACCCAGACACAGACCCTTCAAGATCCTCAATCACAGCCCATGTACTTCAGAATCCTCTAAAACAGCAGATGCCCAGATCCACCAAGACATGGACGGAAATCCGACAGACACTTAAACACAAAGATACCTGGAGCCAGACTCACAAAGAGGCCCATTCACAAACCCACAGACGGCAGGGTATGCCAATGGCCACCATAACCACCCCAGGTCCAACTATCACCGGCCCCCACACCCAGTCTCACATAAGCTATTTCATCACACAGTTCCAGAAACACTTGCTCAGACACAGGGACAAAACCAGCCTCCAAAGCCCTTGTCCCTAACATTCGGTCCCACCTGTTTTTAGGGAGACCCTGCTTCTCCACACTC
>NW_006159471.1:316053-347234 GCF_000334495.1 Tupaia belangeri chinensis | reverse complement strand
AGGGAAAGAAGGGCCTAGAGGCTCAGGCCAGGCTGGAAGTAGGCTTGTGTCCTGCCAGCAGAAATCAGACTGGTGCAGACCACAGCAGGGCTGCAGCTGGGGTCAGAACTTGGCCCTCTCTTCCTCAGGCAGCACTGTCCCCACAAATCCCTGCGACCCAGACCCCCACACGGCACCTTAACATGGTGCCCATCCATGTATCTTGTGGCGTCCCGGAATAGGCGATAGGAGATGAAGCCGTGGGGGTCCACGCTGTCGATGAGTGGGAATGCAGTCTGGGGATGTGGGAGAGGAAAAAGCCAGGCTGAGCCCTGTCCTCCGGGTCCACCTTGCCACACCTCCATCCTCCCTGCCCTGCCCGCAACCGCACCATGCCGGTCTCTGATGTAAAGATGACGATTTCATACAAGGGGGCGAGCTGCTGGAACAGGGTCTCGATGCCTGGGCGTTTCTTAAACCTCCAGCCAGTGGCCAACTGGTGAGATAGAGAAGACAGTGAAACATCACAACCTAGAGGCCCTCAGAGACCCCAAGAGGACAGAGACCCAACTGGAGGGTTCCCCAGAAACAGAGTCCTCTTCCTTTCTCTGTGGTTCCTTGGGGGTTTAGAGGAACAGGGTTCCAGAATGGGAACTGACTCCAGTGAAGGCTGGACAGTGGTGAAGCAGTAAAACTTGACGCTCTGCAGGGCTGACCCCCACAGTTCTAGATTCACGTCCTGAGACCTCCTAAGTACTCCAGGCATGTGCGTGCCCAGAGTCCAGGTGTGGCTGAGGCTGGGGGGTAGATGGTGGCAGTGGGACCCTGCTGATAGTATCGTTTCTCTGTCTCTCTTGCTCATGGAAGAGACAGATAAACTCAAAAAAGAAGCTGATTCCTCTGTATCAAGCTCTGCGCGAAGGTATACCCACAACAACCCTAAGGAGTGGGGAGGGTCATTACTGCCTTTTCCCAATTGAGGAGGACAAAGCAATAGAAGTGACACCTCTTCCCTACTTCCCTAAGGCCATAGAGTGGAGGTGGAGTTAAACCCCCACGTTTTTTGGACCCAGCTGTCCAGGTCGACCCCAGCCCGCTGCCTTCCCCAGGACACACCGACCACTCAGGATGCAAAAGGACGCCAGTGAGCTCCAGGACGAGAGTGTAGGGTGGCTGGTAGTACGGCTCCCGCAGAGGGTCTGGGAGAAGGCAGGGGCTGGTAGGCTCGATGATCATCTGTGGGACATGACAAACGTGACGAGGAAGATGTGGGCACTCAGACAAGGGCCCAAGGCCGGGGGTCGGGGGCTGGGGACTGGCTTGGGGATCCTGCTCACCTGTCTATAATCTTTGAAATATTTATATGTCCGGCGCAGTTGCTGTAGCAGAATTGGATCTAGAAGACCAGGCAGAAAAGAATTTCATGATAAGCCACTGCTCAATCTCTCAGACAAAGCAGGGGTTATTACCTGCTAGACACCTGGTGGGAATCAGTTCATTTCTAGGACCAAAGGTAGAGGGCAATGACATACCCAGCAGGTAAATATGAAGAGATTCATTCAACTGCCCAGCTTTAACCTGAACACTATACCTGCATGTCACCCCCGGTATAAGATAGAGTTTATACACTGGCCCATTGAAAGCCCACTTACATATAAACCTGCTGGCATGATGCCAGTATATTTAGTCTATTTTAACAACTACATTTCTCGGGGCCGGCAGGTAACAAGGTGGTTGAGGGCACTGGACTCCCACATGGCCAACCACGGTTTGAGTTCCAAACCTGGCGGCTTGCTTTTTTTTTTCTTCTTTCTTTTTTTGTTGGAGAGATTTTCGCTATAGGGCGCGTGCTCTCGCCAGACAGACAGAGAGAGACATAGAGACAGAAGCGAGAAATCACCCCCCAGAAGGGATGGTCACGTCGCAATCCCCTCTGCTCCATTCTCCTCTCGGGATCTTGGGCATGCATGCACACGCGCCCGGCATGAGTTTTAAGCCACCGGGTCCGGGACGTGAACCGCGGTCGACTACGTGGGAGTCCAGCAACATAGCCATTACGCTAACTGCTGGTTCCTGTGGCTTGCTTTTTTAACTTTCCAAACTCCCTCTTTCTCTCTCTGGTCAAATTAAAATAAATAAATAAAACATACATACATACATAAAGTTGAACAAATACATTTCTGGATCTGCTTGCTTTAAGCAAATGTGCTGACACTAATTAAACCATGATAAGTATACACATACATCTCTACACTTTAACCAGTGGTTCTTAACTAGAAACAACTTTGTCTCCTTTTACCTCTGGGGAATTTGGTAACATCCAGAGACATTTCTGCACATGCCTGGGGGGTTTTTAAAAAAAAAAAAAAAAAAAAAAAAGGGCCCAGCAGGTGGCATAATGGTTAAGGGTGCTGGACTCCCACATGACTGATCATGGTTCAAGCCCTGGAGCTGGTGACTTACTTTCTCACTATCCCTCTCTTTTTCTCACTCTCACTCTGTCCCTCTTTGGTCAAATTGAAAAAATAAACAAAGTTAAATAATTCCTTATTAAAAAAAGAATTATTTTATTTAAACTTATATATGTATATGTATGTATGTGTGTATATATATATAGTGTGTGTATATATATATATATATAGAGAGAGAGACAGACAGACAGACAGACAGAGATAGATATATACACACATATACACATATATATATTTGACAAGAAGAGGACAGAGCGAGAGAGAGAGAGAGAAAGTGAGAAAGCAGCCACCACATCTGGGACTCAAACCATGGCTGGCCACGTGGGAATCCAGTGCCCTTAACCACCACACCTCCTGCTGGCCACCTGCCAGCCCCAATAATTCTTTTTTTTTTTTTTTTTTTGAAATTTTTGAAATTTTTGCTATTGGGAGCATGTGTTTGCTGGAAGATACAAAGACAGAGAGACAGAAAGCAAGATAACATCCCCCGGCGGGTGGCCATGCCACAGTCCCTTTCTCCTCCATTCTCCTCTCAGGATTTTGGGCACACGTGTAGACACATGCCTGGCGTGAGTTTAAGCCACTGGGTTCAGGACTTGAACTGCGGTCAATTACGTGTGAGTCCAACAATGTAACCATTACACCATCAGTGTGTCCTTCAGAATAAAATAATTCTTTTTTTTTTTTTGAGAGGTTTTTGCTATAGAGCGCATGCACTCACCACAAAGACAGAGAGACAGAGAGACAGAAAGTGAAAAATCACTCCCAAGGGGGATGGCCACACTGCAATCCCTCCTCCTCCATTCTCCTCTTGGGATCTTAGGCACGCATGCACATGCGCCCGGCGTGAGCTTAGGCCACCGGATCCGGGACTTGAACCACTGTCGACTACATGGGAGTCCAGCAACATAGCCATTACACTAACTGTTGGTCCCTAAAATAATTCTTAAAATAAAACAACACTGGGGCTGATGGGTGGTAAAATAAATAAATAAATAAAATAAAATAATTAAAAAAAAAATTGACTATAGGGCATGTGCACTCCCCAGAGAGGAAGTCAGAGAGAGAAAAGGAGAAAACACCCTGGGGGATGGCCACACTGCAATCCCTTCTCCATTCTCCTCTTCTGATTTTTGGGGTATGCGTGCACATGTACTGGGCATGATATTCAAGCTGCCAACTTGAAAACATATAGACTTTAACTGTGCATGTTAACCTGCCTGGTTTAAAGGTGGTGTGATGGTTAAGACACTGGACTCCCACAGGATTGACCATGGTTCAAGTCCTAGACCCAGAGACCTGAAAATCACAACAGGTACATGTGCATGTGTGCCCAAAATCCCAAGAGAAGAACAAAGAAGAAGGGATTGTGGTGTGGCCATCCCTCCTGGGGGTGATTTATCATTTTTCCTCTTTCTGTCTCTCTAGCAAACACGAACACTCTATAGCAAAATCTTAAAAACAAACAAAATAAAACAGTATACTAACTTATTTAACCCATTACAATTCTGTACCTGCTGTTAGTACAAACTTACCCATTTGCCCCGTTTAAAATAATGTATTAAATTCCCCAGTACACACAGGTGGGTTTCTGGACCCCTTCTCTTGGGAAGGACCAGATGTGTGACAACTACTTTCAACTATCCAATTGGGCAGAAACTCTCCACCAAAAGCCTGATCCAGAAGGAGGATGGAAGAGGAGGCATTGTTTTGAAAATGAAGAGCAGGAAGAAGTAGAGGTTGGGTGAGGGAGGGTATCAAAAACGAGGCAGATGCTCACATCTAAGGCACAGGAAGCCATAGGTCTGGTGATGGGCTGTCCTGTCTCCCAAGCCCATCTCAGGCTCCCCTCCCCCACCTGCCCCTGACCATCTGCTCCTGGGCTAAGGGGCCAAGAAAAAGGGCTGAGGCTTTATAATGCCCCTCCCTGCAAAGTCATCTAGCTGCTGGCTCCCCTACCCACCAATGGAAGTAGGAAGGGTGTGGGGAGGCAGGGACACCAGATGGAGAGGAGAGGATGACATCCCAATAAATAGCAGTTCAGAGGATCAAGGAACCCCAGAATCTGTGACTGTTTACTCACCATTGTCGAACTCATCAGGAATCTGGGAGGTAGAAAGAAAAAAGGTTTAGAGTGATAGAGGCAGAACCCCATAATTCCCAGAAAAGGAATCTCTGAGGCTCTGAGAAGAGTAGGCCAAGACCTCTGGAAGGAGAGGCTCACTCTAGGCCAGAAATGAGACGCAAGAGACCAAAGGGGACCCACCCTCATACCCACTGGACGAGAGTCTCAGAAAGGTTTCTGGGTCTCTTTCCCCCTCACCTTAGCACCGGTTTCATCCACAGGGTTGTTTCCTGCAAGGAAGACAGGGAAAAATGAAAAGAACTGGGGCTGGTTTCTTGAATCTTGAAGGGGGAGTGGGGCAAGGGGGCCTGGACTCCTGGGTTTGAGGGAAGTGGGCTAAGACATGCAGTCCTGGATTCAAGGGAGAAGGGGGCTTAGAGGCCAGGACTCTGGGATCTCTAATGGAAAAAGGACTGTGGTCGGGTCTCCTGTTCTCAGAATTGAAGCAAACAAGGAAATTGCTGGGCTTGTGGGTGCTGAGAGAAGACAGAGCTTAGTTTAGGCCTATCCTTCTCCTCTCCCACTTCTAATTGGCTCACTGTAACCTAATAGGGAAATCAACTATGATAAAAGATCAGAATTTTGAGCAGAAGGGATAGAAGGGAGAAGAAAGGATACTTCCCCACTTTCCAAGGTAGGGGAATAAGTTGCCTTATTGAGGGAGAAGTGACGAAATACAGATGACAAAAGCCTTTAGGAGGAAAGAGGGAGAGATTCCACAGAGGAATTCAGAAAGCCAACTGAATATAACTGGGGAACAGGGGTATGTTCCTCACCAAAGATATAGATGATGCTCACGGTCCCACCGGCCCCAAGCAGCCCAGCAAGCCAGAGTGCAACCTTTTTGGCGTAGCTGGGGCCCTCCGAGCCTGGCTGCTGCTGTGATCCCTGGGCCTTAGCACTCCCGCGGCTCCCGATCTCTGCAGCCTGCTGTTGAGGGGGGCAGTGGAGGAAGATCAGCCAGAGAAAAGAGAGAGAATGTCAGGATGGATCAGCTGCTCTGGCCCAAGTAGAGTCAAGGTCGGGAGCCAGGAAGCAGACACCCACTTAAGTCCCAGGTGTTGGAGGAGCAGCTGAGACATTGGACGTCTTAGGGGGTCAAAACTGGAATATCTTATCTGGCAGGAGGATCCAGAGGGTCCAGATGCCCAGAATCCTGGAGGCAAAAGAGTTGAAGGTTTTGGAGCCCAGAAAAACAGGGCAGGGAAAATAATGGGCTGGGGAGCCTAAACATCGGATGTCTGAAGCAAGGGGACAGAAGCACACGGGACAGACAGTGAAGACCTCCGGATGCCTGGGGCACAAGGTGGCAGGGTATAGAGGGAAAGGGGTCGGGCGGGGCCAGGTAGGGACAATCACTTGTCTGGAGGTATAGGGCACGGAACTGATGGCCCTGGAGGTCAGAATGGCTGGGTTTCTGTTAACATGGAGAAAGGTCGAATAGGAAGTCTGGACGTCTACCTCACACCACCCACCACGCGGAGGAAATACCCCCACCTCGAGGCCAGCCAGCCTGGGGACCTAACGTCCCCGGCCCCTCCCGCTCAAGTACCACCGGAGTAATCACTAAGACAGAGCACAGGTGACCTCCTCCCCGGCACCCACTTGGAAGTGGACCCAGAGGACGCACATGGGCCCCCAGCATCCAGGCCGGGGAAGCAAGAGTAGTCCACTTAGGAAGGCAGGGAAGCCTCAAGTGCCAGCGGCGTTTCATTCAGCACCCTGAGGTGCAGCGTCCCAGGACCCACTGGCGGCGGCGCTATTTCCGAAACCCCAAGAAGGGGTCCCCACATCAAGAGTACCACCCCAGTTCTGCTTACTTGGTCTGGGGCCCGGGGGGGCGGTGTCGCCAGCCTCGTGCACAGCCCCCGCGCGCCGAGTCGAAGCCCGCTCCGCAAGCGCGAGAACAGCACCGCCGAGGCCGCCATCTTGCGCTGACGCCACGCGGCCCCGCCCACCCACTCGCTCTTTACCCGCCCCCAGAGCGAGCCGCAGCCAATACGGACGCAGAGGGGGCGTGTGCGGACGGAGAGCGGAGAGAGTCAAAAGGCTTCGGGTGGATTGCTGCAGGCGCGGTCATCTGTGAACCAAGCTCACGTTAGTCGGGATACGGTCACCTACAACCACGCCCCTCTCGACTGGACATAGGGAGACAGGACATAGGGAGCGACTGGACATAGCGGAGACAGGAATCACACCCCTTGCACAGAAGTAAAGCTAGGCCATAATGAAGAAACTCGATGGCTGCCTGATTTGTCCAAAAAGCAAATAATCACAGGTCAGGTAGATAGCTGGGCCGGCCCTCTGAAGGGTGTCTGCTGTCACCTCCTGATTGACATAAGTGGAAAAAGGCCTAGAAAGCCTGCTGAAAAGCCAGCTCTCAAACTGTCCTCCTCACGTGGGGCCGGGAGGCGGAATTTGCCTCTCCTGTTTCCTCCTAACCATGAGTTTCTATAAAGGTTCTGAAAAGCCACCCAATTTCATCTGGGGCTGATTGTCAGCTGGCTGGGGCTTATTAAAACCGAGGCAGAAATCAATTAATTTGGGGGCTACAGGTAGCCCTGGGAATGACCCTGGAGGTATTCGGAGTTAAAGCCAGCTCAGTGGTCCAGAGGTAATGTTGCTCAAGGGAAGCTGGGTCCCACATAGTGACAGTTGTTCAAATCCCTGGCTGGGTCCCCCTGAAACAAGTTGGGTACATGAGCAAGTGTGCAAGATCTGACAGGCTGGAGGAAGGGGATAATGTGACCTGATCTTACAGAGAGTGCTTGTTTTCCTCTTGTGCACACACTTATCATGAATTAAAAGGGGCAGGGGAGATGCTGGATCCACATGGACAATCATAGATTCGGTTCTTAGGGCTACCTGTACATGCAGGGTTATGGGGGTCCATGATCTTTCCTGGCTGTTGGGGTGCTAGTATCAATCTGTCTCTCATGGAAGAAAATATTATTTTGAATGGGAAAAAAAGTCTAAAACATTTATATGAACTTTAAAAACATAAACACTAGGGGCCAACATGTGGTTTGGTGCTTAAGGTGTTGTACTCCCAATATGGCTGGCTGGGGTTCGAGTCCCAGACCTGGGCTTGCTTTCTCAATCTCTTTCTCTCTCTCTGCTGAGCACATATGCCCTGTAGCAAATTATAATAAATGATAAATTAAATAATTCTGGGGCCCAGCAGGTGGCGTGGTGGTTAGGGTGGCTGGACTCCCACATGGCTGACCGTGGGTTGGGTCCTGGACCTCGCAGTTTGCTTTCTCACTTTCCTTCTCTCTGTCTCTCTTTGGTCAACTTCAGTAAAATGAAATAATGACAATGAATAAAACTTTACAAAAATTAAATAATTCTTTTTAAAAACAAACACATGGGGCCAGCAGTGGCGTGGTGGCTAAAGGTACTGGACTCCCACATGGCCAACCATGATTTGAGTCCTGGGCCTGGTGGCTTGCTTTCTCACTTTCTCTCTCTCTCCCCCTGCCCCTCTCTGGTATTAAAATAAATAAATACATAAATAAAATAAAGTTCAATAAAATAATTCTTTAAAAAACACATAAACGCTAAGGCAGTAGAAATACAAAGATGAGGAGAAAAGATATGGAATTGAGGGTTGTGGTTATTTCTGGAGAGGCCTGGTTTGGAATGCTGCTGAAATGGGGCTCAATTGTCTGATACATAGTCTCTTAGACTGGATGGTGGGTACCTGGGTGTTCAGAATGTTACCTTCTTGTCTATCTGAAATATTTTACAGGATATTTACATTTGTAAAAAGATATGTGAACATGAAATGAGAAAGGGATGTGAACATGAAATGAGAACGGGAAAGAGGTTCAAAGTATTAAACCCCTCCTTGGGCCAGTCCCATGGAGGTTAAGGGAGCTGGATCTCACATGGCCAACCAAGTGGTCCCAAGGTGGTTAAGGGAGCTGGATCTCACATGGCCAACCAAGTGGTTCAAATCCTGGCCCCTGTGGCTTGAGAAACACTCCATGCACATGTGCACAAGTGCCCCAAATACTGACTACATGGAGAAGGGAAGAAGGGATTGTAGCATGACCATCCCCTGCTGCAGGGTGCTTTCCCCCCTCCTGTCTGTCTCTCTGGTTGTGGAGAGTAGCCAATTTGAAACTGCTCCCCTCCTTAAAACAAAACAAAACAAACACACAAAAAAAACTGAGCCCTACTCTATGCTGCTCCCACTCTCAACCACGATGGCAATTCTGGTGTCACTGCTACCGGGGCTCAAGAAAAAGGACCAGTAAGCACGATATCCTGCACCATAGGAGAAAGTTAGGTTTGAAGTTGTTTCTGGGGGATACTGACTGATTTTCACTTAGCACAATTCATGCTTGCTTAAGATGTAACTTCACCAATCACACGGCAAGCTCCACCAATCACACGGCAAGCTCTGTTCTAAGAATCTTTTCCTGATGTCTTCTGACACATTCCTCTCGAGAGCCCTTTTGGTAGGAACCAGCGTTATTTTCTAGTTGGGGAAACTTAGGGTTAGGTAGTACTCAGTGATTTGCCCAAAATCACACACTAAGGAAGTATGTAGAGTCTGCAAATTACCTGGCTTACAAAGGAGATCCCTCCCCCCACCCCCCATACACACACACACACGCATGACTTTTGACTAAACAGCTGTTTTTTATTGAAAAAGATGAGGGAAGTGGGTACAAGAAGGTGGGGACCCTTCCAGACTCATTCCCGTAAGCATCAGGGAGGGAGAAGATGGAAACCCAGAGAGGAAAATAAAGGGGATCCAGAACAATGAGCTCAACCCTGCTCCAGACCCAGAGTCCCATGTCACGGTCCAGAGCCAGGGAAGGAAAGAGGCTCTTCAACTGCCAGCCGATCTGCCCAGGCCCAACCACTCTGCCTGCCTCAGGCTTCCAGAAGCTTCCCCAGGAAGCGGAGGTTGAGGATCTTGAGCTGCTCATCCAGGTCCATGCGGACGATGCCATCCTCACCATCAATGCTCAGCAGGACACCCGTGGCTTCCCGGTCCTCACCCAAGATCACCTTCACCTGGGGTGGGGGCCATGGAGTCAGGGTACCAGGCCAGCAGGCCCACAACCCTTCCCCCTTTGCTCCTCCCCTTACCTTGTTATTCTTGGTGGGGGTGATGGGCTCCAGATGCTCACTAGAAATGCTGACAACCTTCTCACTGTCCTTCAGGTACACAGAGCACATGCCGCCCTGGGGAGGGGGTAGGGACAGCCTGGTCAGTCCGTCCTGCTCCTAACAGACCAAGGCCCACACTCTAGGGATCACAGGCTCAGGACTCATTCTGAGAAATCAAGGTGACACTGGGGCAGAAGAGACCAAGGCTAGACCTGGTTCTGAGACCTGGGGTTGTGGCATGTGGGGACACGGTGGCTGGGATAGGTGACAGATCAGCCAGGGAAGCACGAAGATGAAGCTTAGTTAGAGAAGAGTTTCTCAAACATCTGACTTTATAGCCCTTCATGACCTCAGCTTCATACCCTCACACTGCTCCTTTTCCTGGGCCATTTCAGGGATAGCCCCCAAGACCCCATCTGCTGCCAGAGCTCTGGACCTCATCTTTCACCTCCTTCACTGACAACCCTCCAACTCTGAGGCCTGTCCATGTGGCCTCTTGCAGATCTCTCCCACTTCCTCCCTCCTGATTCCCATGGCCCTGCCCTAGTGCAGCATAAACTCCCCTTGGGATGCCAGCCCCTAGTCTCACTACCCTGAATCCAACCCTAATATAACATGGAAATTCATTCCAAATCACAGACTCAATGTGACCACTCTCCCTGCTTGGATTCCTCTATGACTCCCCAATGCCCTCTGGACAGTCCAAGTTCCCCAGACTGGCATGTGACCTGGCCTGGCCACGTCTCTGGTTTCACTGCTCACCTTTCCCTTAGCGCTTTATGTTCCAGCCACAGTGAACACACTACAGCTACCCAAATGTGCTAGACTGTCCCTTACCTCCAGGCCTTGGCAATCCAAGTCCTTGCATTTAAAAAAAAATATTTATTTATTTAATTCCATTTGTCAGTATTATTTTTTAATTTGACCAGACAGAAAGAGAGAGAGAGAGAAAGGAAAAGTGAGAAAGCAAGCCATCAGATCCGGGACTCGAACCAGGGTTGGCCACGTGGGAGTCCAGCACCTTTATCCACCATACCACTTGCCAGTCTCTTAAGTCCCTCTATTTGGAACACATTAACCCAGTCATCTTTCTTGGCTTACTCCTATTAATTCATTAGGTCTCACCTCAAATGACTTCTAATCCAGGAAGCCCTCCCTGATTCTCTCTCCAAAGCTAAATAAGCTATCTTCTCTGGGTCTCCACTTGTTCGCTGAGCTTTCTCCATCCCACCTCTGCCCACTGTGGGCTGTCACTATCTGGGGATATATCTCTCTGCCTCAGTGGAATGTGAAGTCTGTAAGGGCAGACCCTGGAGTTGACTTGGTAGCTTGTGTTTAATTCAATCAGCATTAATTAAAAGGACAACAAGATGCTGGTCCTTCATGTGGGAAGTGGGGCTCTGGAGGAATAAAATACAGGCTTTATAATAAAAAAATCATACCAGGGTAAACTTCAAGCTTTTCGGCAGCAGGTAGGTAACCTGAAAACCTATACCTGACATAGCCTAGGTGCTAGAAGGTGAGCAGGCATCAACTAGACAGTAGAACAGAAGGAGCCCAGCCTGCTGGCACGGCCTATAGCATACAGGACTGCAGTGCTGGAAGCCACAGGGCCAGCTGCAGGTTGAGATCCCTAGGCTGGCCTACAGCACACAAAGCATGCACATGGACGGCCAAGAGTCTGAGGAGCTGGAGGACTGAGGAAAAGGAATCATGGTGTGATAAGAACCCATCAGGAAGCTTCTTTCTCTCTCCTGTCTCTCTCTCACATGTGCACACAAACACGATCATTAAAAACAAAAGTGGGGCTAGCAGATGGTATAGTGGTGAAGACTCCACATGGCTGACTGTGGTCTGAATCCCAGACCTGAGAGCTTAAAAATCATGCTGGGCGGGGCTAGCAGGTGGTGTGGTGGTTAAGGGCACTGTATTCCCTCCCACACAGCCGACCACAGTTTGAGTCCCGGACCTGGTGGCTTGCTTTCTCACTTTCCCACTCTGCCCCTCTCTGGCCAAACTAAAATAAATAAGGTCAAATAAAATAATTCTAAAAATAAAAAAATAAATCCTAGAAGCCTCTGATCTAAAAAAAAAAAAAAAAAAAACACCATGTTGGGGATGTGTGTACCCAAAATCCCAAGAGGAGACCAGAGGAAAAGGGACTGCAGCATGGCCATCCCCCCCTGGCGGGTGATTTCTCACTTTCCCTCTCAATGGCTCTGTCTGTATCAGGCAAGCACTCATAGTCTATGGCGAAAACATTAAAAATAAGTAAAACTCTCTTTCTGGTCAAATTAAAAATAATAATAAAATTTTTAGAAGTTAAATAAATTAAATTTAAATTGTTTTCCAGCGTAGGCCCGGCAGAATGGCTCCCGCAAAGAAGGGTGGCGAGAAGAAGGGCCGTTCTGCCATCAGCGAGGTGGTGACCTGGGAATACACCATCAACATTCACAAGTGCATCCATGGCGTGGGCTTCAAGAAACGTGACCTCGGGCACTCAAAGAAATCTGGAAATTTGCCATGAAAGAGATGGGGACTCCAGATGTGCACATTGATACCAGGCTCAACAAAGCTGTCTGGGCCAAAGGAATAAGGAATGTTCCATATCAAATTCATGTGCAGTTGTCCAGAAAACGAAATGAGGATGAAGATTCACCCAAGGGAACCAGCAGTTAGCGTAATGGCTATGTCGCTGGACTACCGGGGACCGCAGTTCGTGTCCCGGACCCGGTGGCTTAAAACTCACGCTGGGCGCATGTGCGTGCGTGCCCAAGATCCTGAGAGGAGAATGGAGAAGGGATTGCAGCGTGACCATGCCCCTGGGGGGTGATTTCTCGCTTTCTGTCTCTATGTCTCTCTCTATCTGGCGAGCGCACGTGCCCTATAGCAAAAAAACCTCTCCAAAAAAAAAAAAAGATTCACCCAATGAGCTCTACACTCTGGTGAAGCTACATTCCAAGCCTTTCCACACCTGTCCTCCCAGGGATGGGTACCTGAAGATAAGGCCAGACAGTTAAAAAGGAAAGAGAAAGGTAACCTCAGAGATCAAGGGGCCCCAAGAGGAGGAACCCTGCCCACTGGCCCAGGCCCCACTTACCGTGACACTACGGATGACGCCTGTCTGCCCTACCACCTGTGTATCCAGGTAGGTGTCCCGCACCTTGACCTGGATGTCAGTGGTTACCCAGTCACTGGAGTTTTGCTCAATGCCTGAGCCTGGTGTGTGCGGGTTGTAGCCCCCAGGGGAGGGGGCTCCAGGTGTCATCGGACTATAGCCAACAGGGCTCGGGCTGGGGCTGGCCTGTAGAACAAAGGGACACAGTGCCACTGAGAATAGTGAACCAGCCGGTGGCCCCTGCACACTTCAGTCCCACCCCAACCCACGAGCCTCAGCCAGTACCTGATAGGCCATGGGCGAGGGTGTAGGGTGGTAGCTGGCTGGAGAGTGGGTGTTCTGGTAGCCTGCCGGACTCGGTGCCACCTGATGGTAGCTTTGGGGGCTAGGGCTGGGCTGGTAGGAGCCCTGCGGGGATGGAGCGGCATAGGGGGAGAACTGGTCTGTGTTGTACCTGCAGAGGCAGGGAGAGAGAGAACAGGGCACGTGTTGGGGCAAGTGGGGAAGAGGATGGCAGTCCAGTGCGTTCGGGCAGGGTGGATCAGGGAATAGGCTTAATGGACTCACATGGCCGGTGTCCCTGGCGTCTGTGGGTTGTACTGGGGATTGACCTGAGGGGATGAGGGGTCTGGGTAGCCAGGTGTCTGGGGGTTGGGGGTCCCCCCATAAGCCTGCGGGGACGGGGTGGGCTCGTCATCGAAGGCGTACTCATACTCCTCCTCAGCCCTGTTGGGAAGAGATGGAAGTCTACTGAGAATGACCGCAGCGGCAAGACTGAAGTGGATGCCTCCAGAACAGCACTGCACACCAGACAGTTCCATCCCTCACAGGAGCCCCACACACAGGCTCTTGGTTCCAGAGCAGAGACAGGCAGAGACAGGAGGTGCCAGCCTAAGACTGCACACCAGGCAATTTGTCTCCATGCGCACGGCATCACCAGCAGGGCTGCTGTGGCTAGGCTGGAGAGGAGGCGAGCCCTTGAGATCCCTCTGCCCCAACACACCCTAGAATGGCTGCCCCACACACCAGTGCCACAGTGAGCCCTGGCCCTCACCGTGATGGTGTGTTGGGGTTGTTGGGGTCCCAGGCTCCACTCTGGGCAGGAGTGCGGCTGCCATCATGCAGGGGCGTCTGTGAGCCATAATGCGGGGTGCGGCTGCCTGGAATGGGGGACAAGTTGTCCATCAGCTCTGTCCTGCCTCATTTCCCCAGTGCCCCCACCCCCCAGGAGAGCTCACCATCCTGCAGAGGCGTCTGTGAGCCGTACATGGGCGTGCGGGAGCCTGAGCCATACATGGGCGTCTGGGAGCCGTACATGGGCGTCCGCCCATAGGTTGAGGTCATGCCGCCTGGGCGCCTGGAGCCCCTGTAGGCAACACGTGGATGAGCAGGGCTCTCTCACAGTCTAACACCCCCACCCTGACCTTCCCCGGCCCCGCCCATACACTGTGGTGAGCCGCTGCCTGTCCACAGAAATGGTCTGGCAGGTGGAGTGCAGCTCCACGCGGGCTGTGGACTCAGTGGCATCCTTCACCACACCGATGTAGCCTGGGAGAAGGCAGCAGGTCAGGCCGGGGGGCTCCCCTCCACCAGGCCCCACCCAGGCCCCACCCAACTGTGTAGGTCACCTTTGTAGGGCCCCTGGGAGATGCGCACAGTCTGGCCAATGAGCTCGTTGTCTCTACGCCCCCGGCCCCTGCTCATGCCGCCGCCGCCACCTGGGCTACCAAAGCCGCCACGTTGGCCTGGGGAGAGAGTAGAACATCACTAGCCCCAGGGCTGGGCCCACAGCCAGAGCAACCTCAAACCCCCTTCACCTGTTAGACTTTCTCCAGTTTGGGTTAGGAGCCTCCTCTAGACTAACCCTCGGGCTCCGCCATTACAGCCCTGACCTTTCCCACTGTCACTGTGGAGTTAGATCTGTCCCCACCCCGCACTACGGGCTGAGACCCAAAATGGCAGGGCTCAGCCCAAACCAGGTGCCCAGTGCACGTGGGCTGAACCACCAAGGCTGTCCCCAGCCCCTCCCCACTGCACCCCCTAACACCTCCCTGGTCCCTGACGCCCCTCACCTCCAGCACTAGGGTGCATGGGGCTGCTGATCCGGGGACTCATAGGGGCAAAGCCACCCACGGTGAAGTTGGTCACATCTCGGGGCTAGGGGAAGACCAAGCAGTGAACAGGCAGTTGGCTGGACCTGGGTAATAGGCTCCCAATCCCCTACCACATGGTCTCCCTCCATGTAGGAACAACTCCAGGTTCAAGTTTCTGCTTGAACCTGCCCAGCAGCCATCCTTCCCTCCTTCCTGTGATAGTGACTCAAATTCCCTCTGGAAAAACTGCTAACACTCTGCCGCTACAGGACTGTCAATAAAAAGGCCTGGGCCTTCCCTGGTCAAGGAGTGGAACTGAAAATATGCTGGTCGGGAATGCAAGGCCCTGGTGGCATAAAAGCTGCAAGTCATGGGAATCTGTCACCCCATAGGCAGGGTCCTGAGACCACTTCCTGGTCCCAGCTACCAGATCCCAGACCTGATTTCCTTTCTGAAACTCGGTTCTGTACAACTTTCTTTCAAGTCCCACTGTGAGGCCTTGGCACTAGCTCTTCCCCCAAGAGATTCACATGGCTTGCTCTCCTCTCATCCAGGCCTGCTCAAAGGCGGCTGCATCAAGGAGGCCTTTTTCTAGACTCCTCTACCGAAAGCAGCAGCTCCTGCCATTCTCCATCTCCTACTCCATTTAATTTTGTTCACGGTGCTTTTGTCACGTGTGTCTGTGCCTGTTCACCTCTGCAGTACTCGCTCTGGGAGGACAGAGAGTACGGTTTTGGTCACTGCTGTATCCCCAGGGTCTGGCACCTGGCAGGTGCCAGAACTGAACAAATGGTTTGGAGAACAGTTCAGAAGCCCAAATCGACCCTTATCTCACCCCGCCAAAGACTTGACAGAGACATCTGCCCTCTGAAATTTAAGAAGCCACTTCTGGGCCACGATGGTTAGGGAGCTGAGCCAGATTCCCAACCGAGAGGGAAGGTCCCACCACGTGCACCTCACCTTCGAGCCCCCAGCCAGCACCAGGTGACGTGTCCTACAGACAAACATGCCCCCGTTCTCCACCAGTTTCTTGCAATGCAGGAAGGCGAAGCTGCGGAAGATGTGACGAATCTCGCCCTCGCGGCCCTGCCAGGGTGGGAAAAGGGCACTCACTCTCTCCAGACCCTGCCCTACCCCAACTGAAGCAGCTGAAGTGCAGGTGCTTGTACTCACTGAGTGAGGGCCATCAATGACCTTGACGATGTCCTTCACATGGATGTTGTTCTGTTCTGAGTCCAGGGCCACAGCAAAGCGGTTGTCCTTTTTCCGGGTCACAGCCTGGTGTCTGACAGTCACCACCTTCCCGTACATGTTCAGCACCTTCAGAGGGAGAGGGAGGATACCAAGGGGGTAAGAGAAGCCGGTGACATGAAACAGTGCTTCCTTAAAGGGGAATTAGCCTTCCCTGGGGAGATTGGCCCACGCTTGGCAGGACATCTAGACTCCCTCGTGCTGGGGCAGCCAGAGTACCACCCTCTGGGCACTGGGTCAACTAAAAATGTTCCCAATCATTCCAAGACACTCTCTGGGAAGAGAGCCTACCCTCAATTGAGCATCAGGAACCTGAGAGATGGGGCAAGACTAGAACTAACATCATAGCTAATTGTTTACCCCTCATTCTCTATGAGGCCCCATGTTAAGTCCTTCACACAAAATGTTTCCCTGAACTTCCCTCTGAGGTGGATGCTATAGTGATTCCCATCTTACAGAAGGGGTCTTAGGCCCAGAGGAGCTGAGTCATTAGCCTAAAAGCACAGAAGCAACAGGGCTGAGGACCGAGTCCAGGGTCCTAAGCACCAAGCTCTGTGAGGCCCACACCTTCAGGAGGAAGTGACGGGAAGAGGGCACAAGTTACTTGAGGTACGTATCTGATCTCGGGACCACTCACTGCTACCATCCCTGTTTTACAGGGTGTGGAGCTGAGGCACAGAGAGGGTCAATCACTTGCCACTTGCCAGTTTCACACAAGCATCCGTGAGAGCAGCAGAGCCAGGTCCCCGACCAGTCTGGGTTTATAGCCACCATGCTCTCTGCTGCCCCTAGGACAAAGGGCTTGAGGGGAACGGGAGGCCCATAAAAGCAAAGCCTGGCCAGAGCGTAATATACCTACCTGGAAGGTCTCCCGCTCTAGTCGCACAATGACACCCACGGTCTGGGGATCTAGCTGCACCAGCTCACCCCATTCGTGTTGGCCCCCAACATCCACACCTGAGGCTGTCTCCGAGCAGAGCTGTAGGTCTCGGGGGAGCACCTTCAGCTGTAGGAGATGGTGACAGGTGGGTAGGGTCCATGGTCAACCTAGGCCCAGGGGTCTACCTGGGTCTCCTCTTGACACATATGCCCTTCAACCCCCCCCCATCTGCCCACCTACCTCGTGCATGGTGAGGTCTGAGAAGAGGATGACAAAGTTCTCTTCTACTCGCACAATGAGGCCCGTGTCACCTTCAAATCGGCCAGCGATCACCTTCACATGGTCACCCATCTTGAAATATTTCCGAAGTTCCTGGGCTGGGAACTCCAGCATGTCCTGGAGGATTAGATGTGGGGACAAGGAGTAAGTGAGGGGAAGCCACAACCTGCCTGCCTCTCTTACCTTCGGAATCCACTCATATTCTTGGAACAGAGCTGGACCAAATCCACCCTAGGTTCACATATCCCCCGAACCCACTGACTACTTCAGGCCACTTGTAGAAGCCCTCAGGTGCTCCAACAGCTAACCACAGACCCAGACATTGACCTCAACAATCCATTACCCCACCAAGAGATAGCCAGCCCTCCCTCGAGACTGACCTGGACCCATGCACCAAGAGCTCGCCTGACATACAACCCTTTACAACCAAGCAGCACAGCCTGCCTGTCAGATACACAACCCACCTAACATAGCCTAACCCCAGCCAGATGCACCACACTGGCCTGCTCAACCCTCACCCCAACACATATGAACACACACACAAACACTCAAACACCTCTCTCTAAGCAAACAAAAACAGGCACCCACCTCAGATTCCTCCATGATTAATCATGTCTTAGACTTAATACATACCTAGATACCTTGTTTTTCAGAAACACAAGATAGGCCAAGTCACTCTCCAATGACAGACACAACCAAGCCAGCTCTTCAATGACAGAGCTACACAGCAAGACTCTAGGACGCATATTTCTCCCACATGCCATATACACTGTCCTCCCTTGAACCCATCCTGAACACCCCCCCGAAAGATGTACAGCTCAGTCTACCAAAGACAGCGATCCCCTCAAGAGACAGGAATATAATGGCATCTCTCCAAATCACAAAGCAGGCCTGTACACCTTCACTCCACATTTCATTGTTATGCCAGAGGGTGCATGTGCTCTCCAGAAACAGAGACAAGACAGGGAAAGGAGAAAGCACCCTTTATTAGGCATACTCTTGCCACAGTCCCTTCTCTTCCATCTCTTCCTCCTTTGGAGATTCTGAGCACACACGCACATGCGTCCAGCATGTTTCTCAAGCCCCCTGGCTCAGGACTCAAAACACATGGTTGGCCATGTGAGACCCAGCTGCCTTAACCACCAGAACTGACCCTGAGATGTACATATTATTACTTCATCAGACATGCCCTCTCAGGCTCCTGCAAACACTAGAAAGGCCCAGACATAACCTCCTCGTTCCCAATCATTCCAAGACACTCTCTGGGAAGAGAGCCTACCCTCAATTGAGCATCAGGAACCTGAGAGATGGGGCAAGACTAGAACTAACATCATAGCTAATTGTTTACCCCTCATTCTCTATGAGGCCCCATGTTAAGTCCTTCACACAAAATGTTTCCCTGAACTTCCCTCTGAGGTGGATGCTATAGTGATTCCCATCTTACAGAAGGGGTCTTAGGCCCAGAGGAGCTGAGTCATTAGCCTAAAAGCACAGAAGCAACAGGGCTGAGGACCGAGTCCAGGGTCCTAAGCACCAAGCTCTGTGAGGCCCACACCTTCAGGAGGAAGTGACGGGAAGAGGGCACAAGTTACTTGAGGTACGTATCTGATCTCGGGACCACTCACTGCTACCATCCCTGTTTTACAGGGTGTGGAGCTGAGGCACAGAGAGGGTCAATCACTTGCCACTTGCCAGTTTCACACAAGCATCCGTGAGAGCAGCAGAGCCAGGTCCCCGACCAGTCTGGGTTTATAGCCACCATGCTCTCTGCTGCCCCTAGGACAAAGGGCTTGAGGGGAACGGGAGGCCCATAAAAGCAAAGCCTGGCCAGAGCGTAATATACCTACCTGGAAGGTCTCCCGCTCTAGTCGCACAATGACACCCACGGTCTGGGGATCTAGCTGCACCAGCTCACCCCATTCGTGTTGGCCCCCAACATCCACACCTGAGGCTGTCTCCGAGCAGAGCTGTAGGTCTCGGGGGAGCACCTTCAGCTGTAGGAGATGGTGACAGGTGGGTAGGGTCCATGGTCAACCTAGGCCCAGGGGTCTACCTGGGTCTCCTCTTGACACATATGCCCTTCAACCCCCCCCCATCTGCCCACCTACCTCGTGCATGGTGAGGTCTGAGAAGAGGATGACAAAGTTCTCTTCTACTCGCACAATGAGGCCCGTGTCACCTTCAAATCGGCCAGCGATCACCTTCACATGGTCACCCATCTTGAAATATTTCCGAAGTTCCTGGGCTGGGAACTCCAGCATGTCCTGGAGGATTAGATGTGGGGACAAGGAGTAAGTGAGGGGAAGCCACAACCTGCCTGCCTCTCTTACCTTCGGAATCCACTCATATTCTTGGAACAGAGCTGGACCAAATCCACCCTAGGTTCACATATCCCCCGAACCCACTGACTACTTCAGGCCACTTGTAGAAGCCCTCAGGTGCTCCAACAGCTAACCACAGACCCAGACATTGACCTCAACAATCCATTACCCCACCAAGAGATAGCCAGCCCTCCCTCGAGACTGACCTGGACCCATGCACCAAGAGCTCGCCTGACATACAACCCTTTACAACCAAGCAGCACAGCCTGCCTGTCAGATACACAACCCACCTAACATAGCCTAACCCCAGCCAGATGCACCACACTGGCCTGCTCAACCCTCACCCCAACACATATGAACACACACACAAACACTCAAACACCTCTCTCTAAGCAAACAAAAACAGGCACCCACCTCAGATTCCTCCATGATTAATCATGTCTTAGACTTAATACATACCTAGATACCTTGTTTTTCAGAAACACAAGATAGGCCAAGTCACTCTCCAATGACAGACACAACCAAGCCAGCTCTTCAATGACAGAGCTACACAGCAAGACTCTAGGACGCATATTTCTCCCACATGCCATATACACTGTCCTCCCTTGAACCCATCCTGAACACCCCCCCGAAAGATGTACAGCTCAGTCTACCAAAGACAGCGATCCCCTCAAGAGACAGGAATATAATGGCATCTCTCCAAATCACAAAGCAGGCCTGTACACCTTCACTCCACATTTCATTGTTATGCCAGAGGGTGCATGTGCTCTCCAGAAACAGAGACAAGACAGGGAAAGGAGAAAGCACCCTTTATTAGGCATACTCTTGCCACAGTCCCTTCTCTTCCATCTCTTCCTCCTTTGGAGATTCTGAGCACACACGCACATGCGTCCAGCATGTTTCTCAAGCCCCCTGGCTCAGGACTCAAAACACATGGTTGGCCATGTGAGACCCAGCTGCCTTAACCACCAGAACTGACCCTGAGATGTACATATTATTACTTCATCAGACATGCCCTCTCAGGCTCCTGCAAACACTAGAAAGGCCCAGACATAACCTCCTCGAAGACAGAGATGAAACCAGGCCTGCCACCACCTGGACATCTTTGTACAGCCAGACATGCACTTTAACACTCTGCTCCCTACCTCTCACAGCTGGGGATGGGCAGAGCCACACACACACGCCTGGTCCTGGGGTGACATAGGTGCCCACCTTGAGGTCCTCGTGCTTGGGCATGATGGTGATCTTATTGCCGTCTACGCTGAGGATCTTGCCCTGCAGGTTGATGAGCTCGCCTTCACACACCTCCACGTTGTCCCCTGGCTGGAAGTTGTGTTCCCGCTCCTTCCCTGTGGTGGTGGTGGTAGAAGGGCTGACTTAGGGGCCACCCCCACAGGCTGCCCCTTCCTCCCTGGCCTGGGTTACAGATGGGGCCAAATTACCTGTGCTCTCAGTCACCACCTCCAGGTCGATGCCCTCTGGCTGGTCCTCGAACTTCTCCAACTCGGAGAGCGTGGGCTTCACGCCCTCCGTGATCTGAGGAGACGAGGGGAGGAAGAGGCAATGGATTCAGTCTGTGCCACAGCCAGCTGAGTGGGTTGCAGGAATGGTGAGAATGATCCCCCCAGGGACACTCCTAATTGAAGATTATCTGGGACTGATCCAGAAGACCCAGTGCCTGGACTGCAGGAGGGACAGAAAGGTTGACACACACCCCCCATAGCCCCGGGACCCTCACCACGGCAGACATGGCAAAGCTCTTGAACAGAAAGCCCTTCCGGCTGTAACGGTTCCCCTCGAAGATGAGGAAGTCACCATCTGAGGCAACATCACCCCCCAGGGACCTGGGATTTGGAGGGAGAGAAGATTAGAAGGCGGGGAGAAAACCTTGGGGTACTTCAGTCTCCTCAGCTGGCAAAGGGGGAGGAGGCGCACAGGCCAACTGACCCATCTCACCCCAACCTCTACATGCCCTCTTAGCAGAAGTGACTTCCTGCCAACCCACACACTCACGTCGATGGAGGGGCACACAGTCCCACCTCCCTGCCCTTCTCCGCCTCTCCCTGCTTATTTGTCAGCAGAGCATGTATCACACTATCTGACACGCTTGATCTGTCTCCCTAACTAGTATGCCGGCACTAGAAGGGCAAGCATTCACTATCTTTATGTTGTGGCCATTTCTATTTCACCGAGAATAGTGCCTGACATGTGGCAGGTGCTCAGCAAATAGCAGATGAGCAAAGGATTAGTGTCAGATGATGGTAATGGTCAACACTCAGAGCACTCAGGGTGGCCCACACTCTCACGACCTCACTCACTGACGCTTTTATTTATTTGTTTTTTAAGAATTATGTACTGGGACCAGCAGATGGTGTAGTGGTTATGTCGCTGGACTCCCACATGGCCAACCATGGTTCAAGTCCTGGACCCAGTGGCTTAAAAATCATGCCAGGGGTACCAGCAGATGGCATGGTGGCTAAGGCTCTGAACACTTCCACATGGCCAACCAATGTTTGAGTTCCAGACCTGGCGGCTTCCTTTCTCACTTTCTCTCTCTCTCTCTCTCTGGTCAAATTAAAGTAAATGAATAAATAAATAAAAATTTAAAAAATTAAATTGTCTTTTAAATAAATAAATAATAATTAAAAATTCATGCTGGGATAAGAACAGCAGATGCCTGCATGCCCAAGATCCCAAGAGGAGAATGGAGAAGGGATTGTGGTGTGGCCATCCCCTCCAGGGGGTAATCTCGCTTTCTGTCTCTGTCTCTCTGTCTCTCTAGTGAGCACATGTGCACTATAGCAAAAATCTCTCTCTCAAAAAAAAAAAAAAATCATGCCAGGCACATGTGTATCCCAGTCCTCCTCCTGGGATCTGAGGCACCTGGATGGACGAGAAAGGATTACAGCGTGGTCATCTCCTCAGGGGGTGATTTCTCACTTTCCGTCTGATGTTTTTCTCTCTCTCTCTGGCAAGCTCATGTAAAGGGCCAGCAGGTGATGTAGTGGTTTGGGGTGCTGGACTCCCACATGGCTATCGTTCAAGTCCTGGACCTGGTGGCTTGCTTTCTCTTCCTCTCTTCCTTTTTTCTCTCTCTGTCTCACTTTGGGTCAAATTGAAAATAACTACAATGGGACCAGCAGTTAGTGTAATGGCTATGTTGCTGGACTCCCATGTAGTTGACCGCGGTTCGCATCTCAGACCCAGTGGCTTAAAACTCACGCTGGGCGCATGTGCGTGCGTGCCCAAGATCCCGAGAGCAGAATGGAGGAGAAGGGATTGCGGCGTGGCCATCCCCCTGGGGGGTGATTTCTTGCTTTCTGTCTCTCTGTCTGGCGAGCGCACGCGCCCTATAGCAAAAACCTCTCAAAAAAAAAAAAAAAAAGAACTACAATGATAAATAAAATAAAGAAAATAATTTTAAAAAGAATTATTTAATTTGCTATAGGGCACATGTGCTCAATGTGCTCACCAAAAAGAGACAGAGAAAAAGTGAGAAAGCAACCTGCCAGGTCCAAGACTCCAACTGTGGTTAGCTATATGGGAGCCCAGCACCTTAACCACCATGCCGCCTGCTGCAGTCCCTCCCCCCCCAACACTCACTGATTTTCTCAAACCTTGTGGCATCCATCATGAGTTCCTTTTTTTCTAAGGGAGAGAATGCCACATGCCCAGGGCTTCCAACAGCAAGTTGGAGAGTCAGAATTCAAAACCAGGGAGTGGGACACCAAGCCTGCACTGTAACTTGGCCTTGAGTGTGTGGGATGGGTGACACTTGGTTCCTGCTCACTCCAGCGTGGGGCAGGAATGTCTCCAACACTCCCCAAGACAGAAATGCGTGAAGGAGCAGGTCAAGTTCACTCATTTCCATGTGGTGAACCTGGCTGTGGAACCAGCATGCTCTGCAGGGCATGAGAGGCACTGTGTCAGCCGGCCCACCAGAGGCAGAGTGGGGGGTCACAATGGTTAGCTCTT
The DNA here is from genome assembly GCF_000334495.1 of Tupaia belangeri chinensis. Taxonomy (NCBI): domain Eukaryota; kingdom Metazoa; phylum Chordata; class Mammalia; order Scandentia; family Tupaiidae; genus Tupaia; species Tupaia belangeri. The sequence goes on along the minus strand of NW_006159471.1, from coordinate 323,615 downwards.
TTTTTTTTTTTTTTGAAAGAAAGCAAGCCACCAGGCCTGGGACTCAAATGATAGTCAGCCATATGAGAATCCAGCACCTCAACCACCATACCACCTGCCAGTCCCACAATGGTTAGCTCTTGGCAACACAGTGAGAGGAGGTCCAGTGGAGTGAGACCTGACAGGAGCATGTACAGTACTGGCAAGGCCCATGTGGCACAATGAAAGGTGTCTTCATAATCCAGTCTTTATCAGAAAGAACACTGCCTGGTTCACACTCGAATGCTCCAGAAAAGGACCAGAGGAAAGCATGTACTGGTGGCTGTTTCTCCATCTCTTCCTCTCCTGCCCTCTCCAGGAGCCCGAGGCTAGCCCCGGAATGCAGGGATTCCTGGGCTACTCCAAGTCCCCACTCAGCTGGTCAGGGTGGGCAAGAAACTCTGATGGTGAGGGGCTCAGGTGGGATGAGGTGGTCAGGGAGGGAGCGAGACCCTGAAGCCTGACATGATTCCTAAATACCATTTCAACAGATGACACCAACAACTACACACACTTCGTACAAGGGCAGTCTGGGCACACAACATTCACCTGTATAACCCTCACTGCAACCCCAGGAGGCAGGGGCAGGGACCATCAATCTTTATAGCTACACTGAGGCTACACACTGCCCAGCTAACCACTCACCATCTGAGCCTGTGGAGGGGACTGCAGTGGAACCTGCAAGAGCCAACCATGGCCTGGGATCCAGCCCAGCCTGTCCTGTCCCTACACTCACCTGATCTTCTCAGCGTCAAACAGCCTCTGCGGAGGTCGCTTAAACTTCTTCCGTTTGGCAAACCAGTCTTTCTGTGGAAAAAAAGGGGTATGGGAGGGAAGGGGGGAGGGGGGAATGGGGGAGAGCTCCCCCACCAGCGGAGATCTCAAGTGTCCCCACACCCCAGGCAGCAGCATGACCCCACATACCAAGCTCATGCGGGCCTTGATCCGGTCATAGTCGATGCGTGGGATCATCTTCAGGGAGATGGTGTTCTGGCTGGGTTCCACGTAATCCACCTGAAAGGACGGGAGCAGGGGCTGGTCAGCGGGGCCCTGGCCCTCCCTCCCTGACCCCAGACACAGGAAGAGCAAGGAGAGGTCAGGAAGGGATAGAGGGGGACAGAGAAGAAATCTGACTACAGACAGCTCCTGAAGGCCCTCTCTAGCCTGTCTCTACTTGAGGGTCCCCAAACCCTGTAACCAAATACCCAATGCCTGCTTAGCATCATTACTTGATGCCCAAAAAGTCCCTTAAACCCAGGACAACCATGGCTGAAGCTCTGATGTCTCCCCAACCTGCCCTCCCTGCCATCTCTCACTCTGTTCTTTCTGCTGCCCAGGCAAACAGTCAGAGCTTTATCACCCCCTGGTGGGATGGCCACACCACAATCCCTTCTCCATTCTTCTCTTAGGATTTTGGATATGCATGCACACACACCCAGCGTGATTTTCAAGCAACCAGGACTCGAACCATAGTCAGTCAAGTGAGAGTCCAGTACCTTACCCACTATGCCATCTATTGGCCCTACTCTGGGAGTTATTCTTGATTCCTTTCTTTTGTTTCTACCTAGATCTAATCTGTCAGCAAATTCTGACAGCTCTGCCTTCATAAAAACATGGCCTAAGGCCAGCAGGTGGTGTGGTGGTTGGGGTGGCTGGATCCCACTGCAGATAGTGCAGTTCAAGTCCCAGACATGGTGGCTTGGGAAACACGCTGGACACATGTGCATGTGTGCCCAGAAGTCCTGGGAAGAGAAGAGATTGCCACGCATGGTCATCCTCCCTGGGGTGTACTTTCTAACTTTCTTTCTCTCTCTCTCCGCGGTGAGCACACAAATCGTATAGCCAAAGGAAAAAAAAACATGTGACCTACAGGTAGAATGATGGCAGAGTGGGAAACTTCAATGCTCAGCAAAGCCAATCCACGTGGAAAGGTTCTGCGTTCATATCCAGAGACTTCTCTGAGTCTATTGGGCACACACACACCCATGACCTGGGGTTGGCTGAAGCTGGGAGGGGATTGCAGTGTCAGGACCCTATTATAAGTACTATCTGTCTCCCACAGAGGAAATAAACTTAAAAAAAATTTTTTTTTTTTAAATTGGGACCAGTCAGTGGTATGGTAGTTAAGGCAGCTGGATCCCAAATGACTAACTGTGCATCTCAAGTCCTGGACCCAGTGGCTTGAGAAACATGCCAGGTGTCTGTGCATGCATGCCCAAAACCCTGAAAGGAAGGAAAATAAAAGGACTGCAATATGACCATGCCTCACAGGGGGTTCTTTCTCATTCTCCCTCTGTCTCCCTGTCTCTAGTCGCAAGCATCTAACAAAATAGAAAATGTAAAACAAAACCACCCAGCCTGTTCTTGTCTGCCACGTTCCCTTGGACCTGTCTGCCAGCACCTCTCACCTGGACTACAGGTAGCAGTTTCCTCCCTGGTCTCTTAGCTCCTGCCTTTGGCCCCTTCCTGACTGTGCCAAGGTTTTTCACTCTTAGCACTACTCACCTTTAGGGCCAGGCAATTCTTTGCTGTGGGTGGCTCCCCTTGTGCACTGCAGGATATTACTAGCACTCCTCTCCCCACCACACCCCAACCCCTTACCCCCTCCCATACGGCTAACACAACCAAAAATGTCCCAAAGGCCAACACTCGAGACCTGGCAGTCTAGACCAATAGTTACCAGATAGATCCTATTAAAACCCAAGTCAGACTGTGTCCTGGGGAACCCTTCCACCTACTCCAACACAGGCCAGAGCCCTAGGATGGGCTGCAGGCCTCATTACTCCTGAGCTGACCTCCTGCCACTCTTGCCCTCACTCACTCTGGTGCTATCAGTAACAGTCCTATTGGTCCTTCCTACTTCATGTGCTGCTCCTTCTGCCCTAAGACACTTCCCCAGAACTCTGCCTGGCTCCCTCCTGCACTCCTTCAGATCTTTACTTAACAGGCCTTTGAACAGACACAGAGGTGGCCATCCGCTTTCTGTGCACTCACAACACCCAGGTTCTGCTTCACCTTATCTGAGTAAGGTCCTACTCACTGCACTAGAAAGGTAAGAAGAGGGGCCAGCAGGTGGTGTGGTGGATAAGGGCACTGAATTCCCACATGGCAGACCATGGTTCGAGTCCTAGACCTGGTGGCTTGCTTTCTTGCTTTACCTTTCTCTCTGGTCAAATTAAAAATAACAATAGCAAATGGAATTAAATAAACAAATAGTTCTTTAAAAAAATATTAAAAAAAAAAAAAAAAGAAAGATAAGAAGGAAAGGAGTGAAAGACAGAATACAGGATGACCTTGCCCCTTGGCCACCCCACCCCTGGCACCTGAGCGATGTCATCCTTGTAGATGCCCCGCTTGAGGCGGACCCAAGACTTCGGTTTCAGGTTGGCCACCTCCTTCACCACTTTGAGCACGTCTGTCATCTCCTTGATGGGCACCATCTGCTGGTTCCAGTAGCCAAGCCGCAGGTTGCCGACGCCCTCAATGGCTTGCTTCACGTGGGTCTGCTTGTAAGCCTCCACATAGATGTAGCCCTTCACGTGCTCAGGTGCCACGACTGACTTAATCTGTAGGGGCTGCAGGGTGAGCCAGGGAAGCAGGAGATGATGAGACACAGCTGCAAGTAACAGTAATAGTGGCTACTGCTCAGTGGTCCCTCTTCCAAGAAGTTTTCCCACAAAAACATGTTGGTGCAGTGACATGGACATGGGACATCCAGTGCAATTATTACCATAAAAGATCAAGGCTGGATTTTTTTTTTTTTTTTTTAAATGGCAGCCAAGGCTGGTGGCGCAGCTTGTAGCACAGTGAACTGCAGTGCCAGGCATATGAGTGCACACTCTGGGTTCTCACAAGTTTTGGAGGGTGAGGGCAGGGGATCATAGAATGATGAGACCCTAAGGGTGCCCGTCTTCCTTCTTTCTGATCTCTCTCCTTTTTCTGTATGTGCACATGCTCCCTCATAAAAGAAAGAAACTCCTAAAAATGTTTTGGGAAGCCCAGCAGATAGCATGGTGGCTGAGGCACTGGACTCCCACATAGCCAACTGCGGCTTGAGTCCTAGACGTGAAGGCTTGCTTTCTCACTCACTCTCTTTCTCTCGTGAGCACATGTGCCCTGTAGCAAGTTTAAAAAAAAAAAAAAAAAAAAAAAAAAAAGGTAAGTAAATTAAATATATATTTTAATTTTATTTTTTTTAGGTTTCTGCCATAGTGTGCCAGGTGGGAGTCCAGTACCATAACTACTATGCCACCTGCTGGCCCCCCAAAATATTTAAATAAAATGCTCACACAAAAATGATAACTATGGGAGGTAATGCACATATTAAGTAGATAGATTTCATCATTCCACAATGTGCATATATATAGTCATGAGCCACAGTCGACAATGGACCACACATTACAGTGGTCCCATAAATTTATCACAGGTTATACCATATTGCCCAGGTGTAGCCCTCTCGTTTAAGCAAAGTATGATTATATCTTAAAACACATTACACATGATAAATATTTTGTATAGCAATTTCATATATCAATTTAAAAACTAAATAAATCTGTGGGCAGGCTCTGTGGCCTGGTGACTAGGGCGGCTGGATCCAATATGGCTGACCACATGGTTCAAGTCCCAGACCCAGCAGCTAGAAAAACATGCCAGGTGTGTGTGCCCAAAATCCTGAGGGGAGAATGGAGGAGAAGGGACTGTAGCATTGCTATCTCCCACCTTAGGGGTGGTTTCTCATTTTCTTCCCCTCTCTCTCTTCAGCAAGTACATGTACCCAATAGCAAATTTAAAAAAAATAGAAAGAAAAATGCCAAGTTCATGTCCAAAATCTGGACAGGGTGGAGAAATGGAAAAGAGATTGTGGTGTGACCATGCTTGCTGGGGGATGCTTTCTCCCTCTGTCCTCTCTCTCTGGCAAGTGCATGAGCACCCTGACAAACATAATTAATCAAAAAAAAAAAAGAAAGAAAATAGTCTTGGGATCAGCAGTTGGCATAATGGCTATTTCACTGGACTCCCATGTAGTCGACCATGGTTCGAGTCCCGGACCTGGTAGCTTAAACTCACGCCAGGCGCGTGTGTGTATGCCCAAGATCCCAAGAGGAAAATGGAGGAGATGGGACTGTGGTGTTGCCATCACCCCGGGGGGCTGGGGGGGTGATTTCTCGCTTCCTCACTTTCTGTCTCTCTGTCTCGGTCTTTCTGGCAAGCACACATGCCCTATAGCCAAAAAAAAAAAAAAAATCTCAAAAAAAAAAAAAAGAGAAAATAGTCTTCTTAAAAATTAAAACCTCTGGGAACCAGCAGTTGGCGTAATGGCTATGTCGCTGGACTCCCACGTAGTCGACCGCGATTCACGTCCGGGGCCCGGCGTGGCTTAAAACTCACGCTGGGCGCGTGTGCGTGCGTGCCCAAGATCCCGAGAGGAGAATGGAAAAGAACGGATTGTGGCGTGACCATCCACCTTGGGGGGTGAGTTCTCGCTTTCTGTCTATGTCTCTCTCTGTCTGGCGAGCGCACGCGCCCTATAGCAAAAACCTCTAAAAAAAAAAAAAAAAGCCATGCACAGAATGGGAGGAAATAATTGCAAATCATATATATGAGAAAGCTTGTATGCAGAATATATAAAAACTCTTCCAACTCAACAATAAAAAGATAGCACTGGGACAAGCAGGTGGTATGGTGGTTAAGATGCTGGACTCCCACATGGCTAAATGTTGTTCAAGTCCAGGACCGGGAGGTTTGAAAATCATACAGGTACCCTCTCTCTTTGTCTCTCTCTGGTCAAATTCAAAATAAAATAAAGTAAAATAAAATAAAACAAAATAAATGAATAAAATTTAAAAAATAATCATACAGGTACCCTCTCTCTTTGTCTCTCTCTGGTCAAATTCAAAATAAAATAAAGTAAAATAAAATAAAACAAAATAAATGAATAAAATTTAAAAAATAATCATACAGGTACCTGTTTGCGCGTGTCCAAAATTATAAGAGGAGAATAGAGGAAAAGGGATCGATTGCAGCATGGCCATTCTCCCTGCGGGTGATTTCTTTTTTTTTTTTTTTTTTGTAGTTTTGCTATAGGGTGCGTGCACTCGCCAGACAGACAGAGAGAGACAGAGACAGAAAGCAGGAAATCACCCCCCAGCAGGGGTGGCCACGCCGCAATCCCCTCTCCTCCATTCTCCTCTCAGGATCTTGGGCATGCACGCACACGCGCCCAGCGTGACTTTAAGCTACCGGGTCCGGGACTCGAACCGCGGTTGACTACGTGGGAGTCCAGCGACATAGCCATTACGCTAACTGCTGGTCCCCCTGCGGGTGATTTCTCACTTTCCCTCTCACTGTCTCTGTCTCTGGCAAGCACACATCCCCTATGGCAAAAACCAATAAAAATAAATAAATTTTTAGAAGACAGTCCCATAGGCCAGCCATAGCCTAGTGCTTAAGGGAGCTAGATCCCTGTGCCGGCTGTGAGATCATGACACGAGTACACTTTGTGAAGTTGCTCCTTTCTCTTGTGACATGCTCCATCATAAATAAAGGGAAAAAAAAGTAATGATATATCCACTAGAATTCCTACAATCGAAACAAAAACAAGCGCCAGGTGGTGGCACAGCTATAGTGCAACTGGATCAACATGGAAAGGTCCTGGGTTCGTGTTCCAGGACTTCTCTGAGCACACATGTGCTTGTGATCCTGGCTAGCTGAGACTGAGGGTGCATCTCAACATGAAAATCTTGTCGAGGACATCTGTGTTACTCTCATGGAACAAGTAAACTTAAAAAGAAAAAAAAGAAAGAAAGAAAATGAATGTTGACAAAGACAGAAAAACTGGAAGCTTCACATATTACTAATGTAAATTTAAAATTGTATAGCTGCTTTGAGAAACAGCTTGGCAGGGTTTTAATAAATTAAACATAAAACAGTTACTGTATGACCTAAAATTCCCACTGTGAAGTACTGACCCAGAATTGAAAACATATGTCCACACAAAAATGTGTACACAAAAGTTCATAGCACCTGGGCTAGCTAAGGGAAGCAGATCTCACATGGCTGATGGAATGTAAAATTTTTTTTTTTTTAATTTGACCAGAGACGGGGACACACACACACACACACACACAGAGAGAGAGAGAGAGAGAGAGAGAGAAAGAGAGAGAGAGAGAGAGAGAGAGAGAGAAGAGGAGGTTAAACAGCAAGCTGCCGGTCCTGGACTCGAACTGCAGTCGGCCATGTGGGAGTCCAGTGCCTTTAACCACCACACAACCTGCAGGCCCTGACTGCACAGTTTGAATCCCAGTCCCAGAGTCCTGAAAATTACATTGTGTGCCCCAAATCCTGACCGGATAGAGAAATGAAGTGACTGCAATATGGACACATCCATTGGTGATGGTTGATGGTTTCTCTACCTCCCTTTTGCTATCTCTCTCTCTTTAGCAAGTACAAGTGTCCTCTAGCAATTTATTAAAAAAAAAAAAAAAGTACATAGCAACTTATTTTTTTAAAAAATTTTTTTAGGGGACCAGCCGTTAGCAATATGG
>NW_006159471.1:314671-315544 GCF_000334495.1 Tupaia belangeri chinensis | reverse complement strand
GCTCATGCCGGGCGTGTGTGTGTGTGTGTGTGTGTGTGCCCAAGATCCCGAGAGGATAATGGAGGAGAAGGGATTGTAGACTGGCCATCCCCCCTGGGGGGGGGGGATTTCTTGCTATCTCTCTGTCTCTCTTTCTGGCAAGCACACACGCCCTATAGCCAAAAAAAAAAAAAGATTTTATTTAACTTTATTTATTTTTAATTCGACCAGAGAGGGACAGAGCAAGAAAGCAATAGAGAGAAGGAAAGTGAGAAAGCAAGCCACCAGGTCCAGGACTCAAACCACAGTCAATTATGTGGGAGTCCAGAGCCCCTAACCACCATGCCACCTGCCAGCCCCGCAATTTATTCAGAATAGCCAAAATAATGGAAACAACATGTGCCTATCAACTGAAAAATGAGAAACAAAATATAGCATATATTCATACAAAGGAGTCTTACTCAACCATAAAAACAAGTGAAATTCTGATACACGCTACAACATGGATGAACCTTGAAAACGTTTCATTAAGTGAAGGAAGTCAGTCACAAAAGGCTACGTATTACATGATTACATTTATATGAACTGTCCATGATAGTCAAATCCAAAGAGAACGAAAGCAGATTAGTGGTTACTAGGGGTTGCAGGGAAGGAAGAATGGAGAGTTCATGGGTATGAATTTCTTTCCGGGGTAATAAAAATACCGTGGAATTAGATAGTGTTGATGGTTATGAATATACTAAATATCCCTGAATGTTAAACTTTAGAAGAGTGAATTTGGGGCCGGCCCTATTGCCTACTAGTTAATAGAACAAGATGCCAAGGACAGCAGGTGGCATGGTGGTTAAAGGCGCTAGACTCCCACATGGCCAACCGCAGTTCGAGTCCTGGACT
>NW_006159471.1:311638-314589 GCF_000334495.1 Tupaia belangeri chinensis | reverse complement strand
AAATTTAAAAAATTTTAAAAAAAAAAAAAAATAAAAAAATAAAAAGCCACATCTCACGTGACCGACCACAGTTTGAATCCTGGAGACTTGATAAACAAACCAGGTAAATGTGCATGAGTGCCAAAATCCCAACAGGATGGAAATGGAGAAACAGAGAAGGAATTGTGGCACACCTGTAACCCACTGGGTAGGTGCTTTGTACACATGCCCTCTGACAATTAGAAGAAAAGTGAATTTCTTAAAATAATTATTTATTGGGATCAGCAGATGGTGTAATGGTTATGTCGCTGGGCTCCCACATAGTTGCCTGTGATTCGAGTCCCAGACCTGGTGGCTTAAAACTCATGCCAGGCATGTGTGTGTGTGTGTGTGTGTGTGTGTGTGTGTGTGTGTCCAAGATTCCAAGAGGAGAGGAGAATGGAGAAGGGACTGCAGCATGGCAATCCCTCCAGAAAGTGATTTCTCACTTTCTGTCTCTCTGTCTCTCTCTGTCTTTCTGGCGAGCGCACGCGCCCTATAGAAAAAATAATAATAATCCTCTCCAAAAAAGAAAAGAAAGAAAAATATGTCATGACTTTCTTGACAACCTCATAGATACTAGGGAGAAACTTGACTGAAAAAGAGAAGAGAAGGAAGACAACACTGCAGAGAAGAGGTGTTTTTTCTTATTAGAGTCAGCTCAAGCCACCCCAACAAGACTGCCAATGTCAGAGGAACTGCCTTAACACAACCCAGTAGAATATACACTCTGAGGCAGAAACATAACTTGCAGAATGACACTGTTTACTGCACGGTTCTCTGTGTTACAAAAGGAATATTTCCATGTTAGGATTACCCATGTTATAATTTCTGCATCAGAATTTTGAGATAAGAAAATCTGTTGCCTCCTGCTATTGCAAACAGTACCACATAGAGCAATATCTCCCAATTGGAAAGATACTACAGGCGGGCCACTGTCTAAAATCTCCACCTTGAATGATTAACATTGTGCATTTTTTATATAAATATAAAGAGACACAAGGAATATTCATCTTTGAATCACCTTTTCCATTGACTTAATTTTAATCTCTGAAATATGCAAATCATATTGACCACACTGAATTTTGGTGTTATACATGTCAGCCTTCAAAAATACGCACGTTAAAGGACCAGCAGTTAGCGTAATAGCTATGTCGCTGGACTCCCATGTAGTCGACCGCGGTTCAAGTCCCGGACCCGGTGGCTTAAAACTCACAAAGTTAAATAAAATAATTCTTAAAAAAAAAAAAAAAAAGGGCATGGAAAGCATCTGTAGATACCAGAGACAGTGTAAAAGGAGGGTGGGAACTGGCAGAGGGTGAGAGGTAGGGAATCAAGGGGGGAAAGAAGCAAAATAGATAAGAAGCAAGAAATGGAAAATTATTTGTTGATAATATATGTATGATAATATCTTTGATTGAGCAAATATACAGTGTCTTCTGGATGGGAAATCTCATTTTGTATGTTATAATGATATACAGTAATTGAATGTAAAATAAATAAAATTAAATAAATAATCGTTTTTTTGAGAGGTTTTCACTATAGGGCGTGTGCGCTTGCCAGACAGACAGAGAGAGACATAGAGACAGAAAGCGAGAAATCACGCCCCAGGGGGGATGGCCACGCCGCAATCCCTTCTCCTCTATTCTCCTCTCGGGATCTTGGGCACGCACGCACACGCGCCCGGCGTGAGTTTTAAGCCACCGGGTCCGGGACGTGAACCGTGGTCGACTACATGGGAGTCCAGCGACATAGCCATTACACTAACTGCTGGTTCCCATAAATAATCGTTTTTAAAAAAAACTATCAAGGGGTAACAGGTGGCATGGTGATTAAGGGCGTTGGACTCCCACAAGGCTGACTGCAGTTGATGTCCCAGACCTGGCAGCTTGCTTTCTCACTTCCTCTCTCTCTCTTCCTCTCTGGTCAAATTAATATAAATAAATAAAGTTAAATAAAATAATTTATTTAAAAACTATAAAATTAAAAGAGAGCAAGAGAGAGAAAACTACCATGCAGCAATTATTAGTTTCAGAAAAAAATTTTTTTTAAAGTTTGATAGTGGGCACATGCACTCACAGGAAAGAGAGACAGAAAAGAGGGAACGTGAAAAAGTACTTCCCATGGGGAATGGCCGCACCACAATCCCATCTCTTCCATTTCTCCTCGTTTCAGGATTTTGGGGATGCACACACATGCACCAGATATGTCTCTCAAGCCACTGGGTCTGAGACTCAAACCATGCAGCTGGTCATGTGGGATACAGCCGCCTTAACTACCATGCCACCAACTATCCCAGTTTCATAAATTTTGAGGCTATTTTCATAGGGTTTACCCTGGTTCCAGAACTACTAGTTATACCTTTGACTACAAGCACACCTACTGAACACAAGCTGAGAGCTGGACATGGCCAAAGTCATTTAATCCTAATGATGCTGAGAGGCGAGCAGGGCCCAGAGAGGGAAGCAGCCCCAATAGGGTCACACAGCTAAGAAAGGACAAGGGCAGGACTCATGCACGGGCAGTCTAAAGAAAGATCTGGGCCCAATGCAGCATTTGTTACCTGGCACACATAAGTGGTGTGTCACTTACTTTGGGCCCAACTCTGGCATGGTTGCACCCCCAGCATCTTCCAATGCAGGAATGGGCATGGGGGGGGCAGGGGGTGAAGTGGGAGAGAGAAGGCAGGCATTTCCCTGATGGAATTAGCCACAATGCCCTTCCTAGAACTCCTTCCTTAGAAACAAGTGACAGCTGCCCAACAGGGCCAGGCACCAGGTAGAACCTACTCTGGGACAGAAAACGCACAGGAAATAGCTGGTTGACTTCCAAAGGGCTGCAGCTGCAGGACAGTGGGAAATGCAGAGAACAAATATGACACCTCTGTAAGGTGCAGAGGGGCCCTTCCACTGGACAGCAGCCTTGTCCTGCTG
>NW_006159471.1:296668-311010 GCF_000334495.1 Tupaia belangeri chinensis | reverse complement strand
TGGACAGCAGCCTTGGCCTGCTGAAATGGCTCACTTAGCAGGGCATCTCTGCTCAGTCCAAGGGGCCTCCGTGCCCTTGAGGTCTGTAATGCCCTTCCCTCTGGGTTCTTCCCTATCCTCATTCTTGAGCCACCCGCCTATCAACTTACCGTGTCTGTGAACTGGTAGGCAATGAACTTGCGCATCAGAGAAATGGCTGTGGCCCGTTCCTCTCCAATCTGCAAGAGGAGAAGCAGATGTGAGAGAGGTGATAAGATAGAGGACAGGACCCAGGACAGGGACAGGAGACAGCAGCAAGAAAGGCAGAGTCGGCAAGCAAGAAAGGCAAAGGAGGAGAACACCAGGAATGAGAGACAGAGAGATGGAGATGTGGAGCCAGAGGATGGACAGCAAGAAGACAGAGGTGGTAGACAGGGCTGGTGGGGAAAGAGAAGGATGGAGGCAGAAACAGAAGGACCAAGAGACTGGCAGGCCATGGAGACCCCAGGTCAGACAGGACAGCTCACTCCACAAAGAAGCCTCCCTTATTCCCCTGCCACCCTGAGCCCTGAGGCCCAAGCACACACCTTACATTTGACAGTCCACAGGTTGGGATCCCTAGACGGCAGAGGAAAAGGGGCCCGTTAGTGACACAACCTCATCACCACAGCTATCGTGCTTCCTCTCCACACCCCAAGGTCCCAGTCCTTCCCCACCCTTCCCCACATAAACAGGGAAGAGAGGGAGGGAGGGAAGGGGAGAGAGAGGTGAGAAGAAGCACCCACTCACCCGCCCCACCACCACCATTCTGTGTGACTTTGCTCGATTTGTTTCGAGAGTGACTGTGGGCACTGCCACCCCAATGAAGACTTGCACCCTCAGCCCCCAGTCCCACCCCTTACTTGACTCCTGGGAGCAGCTGCTGCTGGGTGATGTCATCCGAGAGCTCGTCAGAGCCACCATACACCCTGGAGAGAGAGGTGCCATGGAGGAGGGGTGAAGCTCTGCCAGGCCTGTCCCTGCCCACCTAAGGACCACCTCTCCCCACCCTCTCCCCACCATGCCCTTACGTCTCTCCCACAGACGACTTGGCATATTTCTTCATGTAATACTCGCCCAGTTCTTCTTCTCGCTGGTCTCTGGAGTTCAAGGGAAAAAGCAAACATGAACAATTGAAGGCTCAGGACAGACTGGGGCTGCTCTGCCCCCAGGTCTCCCGAGGGGAGTCAGCCCCATCCCACGTACCCTCTTTACTCACCTCCAGAGGTTTTGGAGGCGGCGAGCCCCAGAACGGTCTTCATCCAGGACGACATTATCAATATTGGAGGCTGAAGAAAAAATGGGCAAATGGGGTGGGTAAGGGTGGGTGGGCCTGGACAAAGTGGCGGGGCTATGAGGGCCAGGAAGACATCTCACCGAGGAACCCCCCAGCCCCTCACCCGCTCCTGTCCTACTCAGCATCCTGTTTGGTAGGCAAAGACTCGCGGATGGGGCCCAGCAGGTCCCCATCTTAGCTGTCCCAGCACACCCTGACCTCTATGCTGCCCCACACATCCTGCCAGCCACACCTCGAAGTCATACACAGAAACACACATGCCCCCCCAGTCCACACCTGTGGAGACTTGGCCCCAGAATTCCCTGACTCTGGTTCCTACGTGAGTGTGAGTCCCAGGGCAGCCAAGGGCTGAGGGTGAGGGTGGGGCGCCGCAGGAAAGAGGAAATGTCAGGATATGGGAGGAGAGCGGGAGTCACTTTCCAGGTTCTTACCTTCAATCTCTTCTACTTGGAGGAAGAGGAGGTGGTGGTGGTGGTGGTAGTGGTGGTGGTGGGCGAGGGCAGACAAAGTATGAGCCAAATTATAGCAGCGAAATCAACCAATGGGGTGGGGGAAGGGGAAGGGAGGGACACAAGAAGGTTGAAAATCAAAAGTAAAGGCCAGGCACCGGGTGGTTGGGAGAAGCCGAAATGTATGAGGCGCACATAACGGAAAGTAACGGGGGTGGGGGGAGAGGGAGGGAGCGCTGGCCCAGGAAGTGGGGGGTATCTTGGGACAGAGCCCGCCCACCCGACAACCCCCAGACGGGATTCTGTGGGGCCCTGGGGTCCCAGAGTCCTCTCCCCGCAACACCCATAACCACCCATAGCCCCCACCCCCCACTCATGGGCCTAAAGGAAAAGGATAGGGAGCTGGTCTCTCTGGCAAGGACAGAAAGAAGCAAGTGAGGAGGGTGGGGTGGGGTGGGGTGGGCATGGGCGTGGGGGCTCTGAAGACCCTCTCGGCCAGGCCCCTCCCAGTGGTCTAGAGGAAGGGCCCACACATACCTTTCTCTAGAATGTCCTCTGCTCCGTCCTCCCACTGGTCTTCGTCCTCATACTCATCGTCCACATCTGAAATGGGGAGCCAAGTGGTCAGTGAGCAGCTGGGGCAAAGGCAACCTCATGACAACAGCTCGTGGACATGAAGCACATCCTCTGGGACACAGGCACCACAAATACCCCTTTACAGATCAGGACATTGAGGCACTCAGTTGGTTCAAGCAGCTTGGTCAGGTGTCACACCCAGGTCCACAGTCTCTAAAGGTCATATAGGGGCCACCTCTTCCCCCTGCCTCACCTGCATGGTCCTTAAAAAAAGTAAGAGCAGGGCCAGCAGGTGGCATGATTCTAGACTCTCTCATGGCCCACTGCAGTTCTAGTCCCAGATTTGGCAGCTTGCTTTCTCACTTTCCCTCTCTCGCTGGTCAAATTAAAAGTAATAATAATAATAATTAATAAAATTAAGTAACAAATAATTCTTAAAAGAAAAATGAGAGCAAAGTATAAGCAAATAGAAAAGTGCACCCCCCTTGTGAAGGGAAAAACTATTTTTTGTTTTTTGTTTTTTTCCCACCATAGGGTATGTGTGCTCTCAAGAGAGAAACAGAGAAAGAGGGAAACTGAGAAAATATACCCATGGGGGATGGTCACAATGCAAATCCTTCTCCATTTCTCCCTGCATTTTGGATTTTGGGCATGCACACATATGTGTCCAGCATTTTTTTTTTTTTGGGTTTTGCTATAGGGGTGCCAGAAAGACAGAGAAAGAAAGAAAAAGAGAGAAATCACCCCTTAGGAGGGATGGCCACGCTACAATCCTTTCTCCTCCATTCTCCTCTCTGGATCTTGGGCATGCACGCACACGTGCCCAGCATGAGTTTAAGCCGCTGGGTCCAGGACTCAAACTGCAGTCAAGTACATGGAAGTCCAGCAACGTAACCATTACGCCATCCACTGGTGCCTCCAGCAGGTTTTTCAAGCATCAGAGTCCAAGGGTCAAACTGTTCAATTGGCCATGCGGAATCCAGCTGCCTTAACTACCATGCTGTGGTCTGGCCTCCAAAGAGGCAAACCTTTTAGGACTTTTTTGAGACAGAGATTTTTACTAAAAGACGTGTGCACTCACTAGAGAGACAGAGAGACAGAAAGTGAGAAATCACCCCCTTCCGGGGGGATAGCCACACCACAATCACTTCTCCAGCGTTCTGCTCTTGGAATTTAGGGCATGCACACATATGTGCCCGGCATGAGTTTTAAGCCACCAGGTCCGGGACTTGAACCATAATCAACTACACAGGAGTCCAGCAACATAACCATTACACCAGTCCCCTTTGAGGACTATTTAGAGGGAAAATCATGTATCTGGGATTTGCTTCAACATCACCCTGTGGTGTGCAGGACGGAGGAGGAATAAGCATGTACGTTTGGTACTAACTTGTCTGCTAAAGCTGGGTGATGAGATGTGAAGTTCAATACATTATCCTGCAATCGTTTCTCAAATTTGCCAAAAATGTTTTTAAAAAAGTACCATGGGGGCGGGGGGACCGGCAGGTGGCATGGTGGTCAAGGGTGCTCAACTCCCACATGGTAGATCACGGTTCTCTTTAGAGACTGCGGACCCAGACCTGATGGCTTGCTTTCTCACTATCCCCCAACTTTGTCCCTCTTCAATCAAATTAAAATAAATAAAGTTAAATAAATAATTCTTAAAAAGAAAAAAATACCATGGGAGGCCAGCAGGTGGCATGGTGGTTAAGGGTACTGGACTCCACATGGGCTGACCACAGTTTGAGTCTTGGACCTGGCAGCTTGCTTTCTCACTTTCTCTCACTTTATCTCTCTCTCACACACACACACTCTGTCCTTCTCTGGTCAAATTAAAGTAAATAAATAAAAGAATAGAGTTAAATAAAATAATTCTTTAAAAAAAATAAAAAGTACCATGGAGAGGGGCCAGCAGGTGGTACGGTGACTAAAGGTGCTGGACTCCCACATGGCCAACTGTGGTTTGAGTCCCGGATCTGGTGTCTTGCTTTCTCACCTTCCCCGCCCCCCATATTTTTCTCTGATCAAATTGGGAAATGGTAATAATAAATAAAGTTAAATAATTCTTTTTTTTAAAAAAAAAGAACCATGGAAAAACGGATCTGAAAGGAGGAGTCCTACTTCTGTTAGCACTTGCCCAGCCCTGACATACCAGCCTCATCCAGAATGAAGCCACCATGGCGGGGTTTCTTGGGGGGCCGGTCATCATCTTCTTCCTCTTCTTCCTCATCATATTCCTCCTCCTCTTCCTCCTCCTCCTCCTCCTCAGGCTCCTCTTCCTTCTCACTGCCTGCTGCGCTCCGTTGCTCTTCCTCTACCTGTGGGGGCACAAAGATTCTACTATTCCCAAATCCAAACCACACTTCCCAGTCTCAAATATGACCTCAGTTCTGCCTGGCCAATCAGAGCCCCTGGGCTCTGCGTATGTAACCCTCGCACTCTGACCCGACCATCTGATCTCAGTGACAGCACTGGCCCCCGCCCCTCCACAAATATCCAACCAACCCCTGGGAACTGACCCCTCCACTAGCTCCTCTCCTTGCTCTGCATCTGCCTGCCTTTTATGTGGTGCAGCTCCAGGAGGCTGGGTCTTTGGTCTTGTCCCTTCTCTCTACAACTCCCCTGAGCCATCTCATCCTCTCCCCTGGCTGTGGGGACATCTCTGTGACAATAACTCTTATATTCCTGTTTCCAGTCCCCCCAACACACCTTGGCTTCTAATCCCTCTTTCCACACCTGTCACAAAATTGCCTCATCCACACCAACAGTGTTTGCCAAACTTCAATCTTTTCCCCATAACTTTAAGACTTTTCTTAACCTAATGTTTTCCTTAAATCCATGGAAATGTTTACTTAATTTTGAAGACAAACATTAATTTTCCATTGTTTCAAAATTAGAAACCTTTTCAAGGTTTAGTCATCAGAAACAGAAAGTAACCATGAAGATACAGGCAAACAATGTTACTGAGTCCCCGCTAGATACTGTTGCCTGCTGCAGGCCCTAACCTGAGGCCTGCTCACTCTGATAAACAGACTAGCACATTTCAGAGCACCTGAAGACACAGTAGCACCAAAATGAAACTTTCTCCATGATCCAAACAAAACCAAGGACACACAACTGAAAAGGAAATAACTCACACTCAGTGACTCAATGTGGCGTCAGGTCTTATTCCTTATTCCACCTAAAAGCACCGCTCTTCACCCCATACCTGGGCGGCACCCTAAGGTCTTGGGAAATGACTGAAAACATGCACCTGCCCATGTGGTCCCCAGCCACAGCTCCTCAGCCAGCCTGGACTAGAGGTAGCACCTTGCCCACTGCCTTTCCCTCCTTCCCCACCTATCAGGGCTCCTTCTCTGCCCTCCCAACCCACCAAATTCATGTGTTAAAATTCAGTCAGCCACTTTAACAGTGCTGAGAGGGTGGAGACTTGATCAATTACATCTTTGTTTTTAACTTTTTAAAAATAATTTTTTTAAACTTATTCATTTATTTTTTAATTTGACCAGAGAGAAACAGAAGGTGAGAGTGAGAGAGCGAGGAAGTGAGAAAGCAAGCCACCAGGTCCAGGACTCGAACCCTGGTCGGTCATGTGGGAGTGTCCAACGCCTTAACCACCATGCTACCCGCTGGTCCCCAATCAATTACATCTTTGAAAGGTGAGGCCTGGCCAGCTGGTGCTATGGCGGTTAAGGCAGGTGGATACCACACAGCCGACTGTGTGGCTGAAGCCTTGGACCTAGTGGCTTGAGAAACACACTGGGTACGTGTGCATGTGCCCAAAATGCTGAAAGGAGAATGGAGGAGAAGGGACTGTGGCATGATCATCCCCTCTAGGGGGTGCTTTCTTACTTTCCCTCTTTCTTGGTCTCGCTCCAGGTAGCACGTGCCCTCTAGTAAAATGAAAAAAAAAGGTAAAGCTTTTGGGAAGAGACTAGGCACTGGGGCGATCAAGTCCTGTTGGGTTTGTAAGGAGAGAGAATGAGACAGAGACATGCTCTGCACACAACCCTGCCTTCACCATGCTAAGGTGCCTCAGGACTCCCTGCAGCCAGAGGAGCTCACCAGATTTAGCCCCTGGACCTTAGACCTCCAAAACAGTGAGCCAAGTAAGCCTCTCCTCTCTCCCTTCTTTTTAGGGTTTTGATGTAGGGTGTATGCACTTGTGAGAGAGGGAAAGTGAGAAATAACCTCCCAGAGGAGATGGCCACACAGCAATCCCTTCTCCTCCACTCCCCTCTTCGGATTTTGGGCATGTGCACACATGTGCCCTGTGTGACTTTCAAGCTGCCAGGTCTAGGATTTGAACTGCTGTCAGTCATGTGGGAATCCAGTGCCTTAATCACCACAACACCTGCTAACCCCAAGCCTCTCCTCTCTTTCTTTTCTTTCTCTTCTCTCCTAAATTACCCAGACTCAGTATTTCTGTTGTTAGCAACAGAAAGGTCTAGAACACCCTCCTATACATTAGGTCTCAGCTGCAATGAACCACATGGATCCTGCTCTCTCAGCATCGGCCATCTGTAAAAAGTCATTCTCGGGCCAGCCATTAGCACAGTGGTTAAGGGGCTGGACCCCACATGGCTGACTTTGCAGTTTGGGTTCCAGACCAAGTGGCTTGAGAAACACACCAGGTATGTGTGTGCATGTAAGCCCCAAATCCAAGAGGACAATGGAGAAGAAGGGATTCCAGTGTGGCTATCCCCTGCCCCCAGGGTGGGGGTCATTTCTCACTTTTCTTCTCTCTCTGTCTCTCTCGTGAGCGCACAAGCTCTACAGCGAACAAACAAAGGCCATTCTCTCTGCCTCCCCCTAATACTTCAATCAAAATACTCCCTCCTCCAGGTAGCCATCCCTGCCCCTTCTCTGCAGGCAAAGCAGGCACATCCTCTGAGCTCACAAACCCCTAGTCAGTGCCAGGACTTCTGTGAGGAGGGCCCATGCTATCTCAAACACTGCTGAATTCCCCAACATCACCCAGACCATGGCTGGGCACAAAAGACTTAAGAAATATTTGACTAAGGGACCAGTAGATGGCATAATGGTTATATTGCTGGACTCTCAAATAATTGAGTCAGTGGCTTAAAAACTCACACTGAGGGACCAGCAGTTAGCGTAATGGCTATGTCACTGGACTCCCAAGTGGTCGACCGTGGTTCGAGTCCTGGATCCAGCGGCTTAAACTCACGCCAGGCGCGTGTGCGTGCGTGCCCATGATCCCAAGAGAAGAATGGAGGAGAAGGGATTGCAGCGTGGCCATCCCCTTGGGGGGTGATTTCTCGCTGTCTCTCTGTCTCTTTCTGTCTGGCTGGCGAGTGCATGCGCCCTGTAGCAAAAACCTCTCAATAAATAAATAAATAAATAAAATAAAATAAAATAAAAACTCACACTGAGCATGTGTGCATGCATGCCCAAAATCCTAAGAGATTGGAAGAGAACAGATTGTAGTGTAACCATGCCTCCTGTGGGGTGATTTCTCACTTTGTCTCTTGTCTCTCAGGTGAGCACACACCCCTCATAGCAAAAATCTCTCTTTAAAAAGAAAAAAGAAAGAAATATTTGATTACATGCAATCTCACTAACCCACAATGTCCCATTTTTTAATTGCCAGAATGCACATGCACTCGTCTGTGTGCAGAAAGAGAAAACGAGAAAGCACCCCCACTGGGGCATGGTCATTCTACAATCCATTCTCTGACTTTTTTTTTTTTTAAAGAAGTTTTTGCCTTAGGGTGTGTGCCTTTGCCAAGAGATAGAGACAGTGAGGGAAAAAGTGAGAAATCCCCCCCTGGGGGGATGGCCAAGCTATAATCCAACTCCTCTCAGGTCTCAGACTCGCACCACGGGGATTCTAGAGATGTAACAGCTATGCAGTCTGCTGGTCCTAATCCCTTCTCTTCTATCTCTCCATCCTATTGGAGTTTTGGGCACATAAACCCAGCATGTTCTTTCAAATCTCTGGGGCTGGGGGGACCAGCAGGTGGCATGGTTAAGGTGCTGGACACTCCCACATGGCTGACCATGGTTCAAGTCCTGGACCTGGTAGCTTGCTTTCTTACTTTCCCTCTCTCTCTCTCTGCCTGTCCCTCTCTCTCTGATCAAATTAAAATGAATGAATGAATAAATAAAATAAATAAAGTTAAATAATTCTAAAAAAAAATCTCTGGGGCTGGGATTCGAACTTGGTAGAGCCACCTGTCTATCTATAAGACCCTATCTCTCTTTCCTTTTTTTAAAGAATTTATTTTGAACCAGAAGATGGCATAATGGCTACATCACTGGACTCCCATGTAGTTGACTGTGGTTCTAGTTCTGGACACGGTGGCTTAAACTCACACTGGGTGCATGTACGTGTGTGCATGCCCCAGATCCTAAGAGGAGAGTGGAAGAGAAGGGGTTGTGGCATGGCCATCCCCCCTTGGGGGGGGGGGGTGATTTCTCACTCTCTTCTCTTTCTGGCAAGTGCACGTGCTCAATAGCAAAAACCTCTCCCCCAAAAAAGAATTAATTTTATTTATGACAATTATCATTTATTTTATATAGTTTTTTTAAAGAATTATTTTATTTAACTTTATATATTTATTTTATTTGTATTTGACCAGAGAGGGACGGAGAGGACAGCATGAGAGAGAGAGAAAGCAAGAAAGCAAGCCACCAGGTCCAGGACTCCAATCATGGTCAGCCATATGGGAGTCCAGTGCCCTTAATACCACACTACCTGCCAGCCCCTCACAATTACTATTTCTTAGGACCAGCAGTTGGCATAATGGCTATGTTGCTGGACTCCCATGTAGTCAACCACGGTTTGAGTCCCAGACCCAGTGGTTTAAACTCACACCAGGTGCATGTGCATGCATGCCCAAGATCCCGAGAGGAGAATGGAGGAGAAGGGATTGTGACATGGCCATACCTCCTGGGGGATGATTTCTTGCTTTCTGTCTCTCTATCTCTCTCTCTTTCTGGTGAGCACACGTCCCCTATAGTTAAAAAAAAAAAAAAAAAAAAAAAAAAACCTCCAAAAGAAAAAAAAGAAGAAAGAAAAACAAATTACTATTTCTTTAATGTGCTACAGGGCATGTGCAGTCACCAGAGACAGAGAGAGAGAAAGCAAGCCACCAAGTCCAGGACTTGAACTGTGGTCCGTCACATGGGAGTCCAGCACTCCAACCACCATGCCACCTGCTGGCCCCAGGACCCCATCTTTCAAGGGCCATAATAACATATGGCCATCTAAAAAGTCCATTAGTCCTGACTCTGGTCGGGGGAAGGGAGGAAGGACTCACACTGTCTTCCTGCTTCGCCTGGTGACAGCAAACATGCTGGTAGGTAAGTCAAAGCCTGGTAGGTTGGGGAAGTAGAACTTATCCCATGCAATACAGACAGGAAAAGGAAATGGGGATCCTGGTCTCATTGCCCCAGGCTCTAACCATCCAGCAAAGTGTCCTGAAGCTATGAGTCAGAGACCAAGGACCCAGTGCTACAACTTGGAGCACAGGCACTTCCTGTCATCCTCCACTTGCCCTATCCTCCACCATGGCATCCTAACTCCTCACTGGGAGCTGAGGATTCCCTAAATGGCACAAGGATTGACCAGCAAATGCCCAAAGAGGACAACAGAAACCCATGGCACTCACTCTGCAGCTACTTGACATCTTCCAGGACACAGGAACGTGAAACCTTAACTCTGACACAATGCAACAGGATGATAAACGACAACCAATTTTCTCTCTAGAACTGGAGAAAATTCCCAGTCCCAAAGCAGCTACCTCTCAGCCAAGGGCTGTATGTAGAATAACCCCAGGCCCAGCCAGCTTATCTTAGGCAGTAGCATACTGATCTGCAGTGCTAGCAGTCACTGGCCAACAGCATATCCTGATCCCTAGTGGACTTCAAACACACCAGGCCCCTGCGCTCAAGAGCCTGCAGGCTGGAGGGCTGGGAGAAGGACATCCCTGCCTGATGAGACCCCCTCGGAGGGGCCTATCACTCTCTCTCTCATCAAATGACTTAGAATACTTCAACCCTGGGTCCCTAGTTTCTAGTTCCTCCCCTCCCCCAGAAAGCAGCCAACCTCTCTTCTAAGCGTAGGCCCTATAGCTTAGTGGTAAAAGTGAACCACATCTTACACAACCACAGTTTGAAACCTGGCTCCAGAGCCTGGGCATGTGTGTGTGTGTGTGTGTATGTGCACGCATGCGTGCACACATGAACATATGCACCCAAAACCCCAGCAGGATTAAGAAATTAAGAAAGGGGAACCGGCAGTTAGCGCAATGGCTATGTCGCTGGACTCCCACGTAGTCGACCGCGGTACGCGTCCCGGACCTGGTGGCTTAAAACTCACGCCGGGCGCGTGTGCCCCAGATCCAGAGAGGAGAATGGAGAAGGGACTGTGGCGTGACCATCCCCCCTGGGGGGTGATTTCTCGCTTTCTGTCTCTCTGTATGTCTGGTGAGTGCACGCGCCCTATAACGAAAACCTCTCCCCCCCAAAAAAAAAAAGAAATTAAGAAAAGATTGCAGTTGGCCACGCCCCATTGCGGAGTACTTTTTCTTTCTTCCTCTCCCTCTCTCTTCACAGTGAATACATGCACCGTCCAGCAATTTAAAAAAAAAAAAAAAGCGTGGGGTTTGCACGTAGTGTGGTGGTTCAGGTACTGGACTCCCACATGGCTGACCTTAGTTTGAGTCCAGAACCTGAGAGCTTGAAATTCATGCCAGACACAGGCACGCACCCAAAATCTCAAGTTAAGAATGAGGAAAGGGGACGAGCAGTTAGCGTAATGGCTATGTCACTGGACTCCCAGGTAGTCAACCTCGGTTCATGTCCCGGACCTGGTGGCTTAAGACTCACGCCGGGTGCGTGTGTGTGTGTGTCCCCAAGATCCCGAGAGGAGAATGGAGGAGAAAGGACCGCGGCGTGACTGCGCCCCCAGGGGGTGACTTATCGCTTTCTGTCTCTCTGTCTGTCTCTGTCTGGTGAGCGCATGTGCCCTATAGCAAAAACCTCAAAAAAAAAAAAAAAAGAATGAGGAAAGAAGAGATTGCTGCGTGGCCATCCCCCTCGGGGGTGATTTCTCATTTTCCCTCTCTCTTGTCTCTCTCCAGCAAGTGCACATGCTCTATGACAAAGACCTAAAAAAACATTTTTTAAAAGACTTCCACATAGCCTACTGGCTATGGAAGCCAGATCCCACATTATTCAAATTCTGGTCCGGACAGCTTAAAAGACACCAGGTGTATGTGTGCATGCCCAAAATTATAAGTGAAAGAGACTGCAATGTGACCATCCCCCATTAAGAGTTGTTCCCTACATGTTCCCCATCTCTTCACCCCTCTCTGGCAAGCGCATGTGCTCTCTAGCAATTTTTAAGAAACAACTAAAGTAAATTTAAGACTCAGAAATAGGGCCAGCAGATGACTTGTAAATTAAGGCAGCTCTATCACACATGGCCAACTGTGGTTTGAGTACTGGACCTGACCACTTGAAAATCACTCTGGTTGGGGGCCGGCAGGTGGAATGGTAGTTAAGGGTACCAGACTCCCACATGGCTGACCGCAGTTTGAGTCCCAGACCTGGAGGCTTACTTTCTCACCTCCCCTCTCTCTCTCTCTCTCTCACTCTGTCCTCCTCTGGTCAAATAAATAAATAAATAAAGTTAAATACAGTAATTATTTAAAAAAAGAAAGAAAGAGAGAGAGAAAATCACTCTGGACGTGCGTCCAAAATCTTGAGAATGGGGGGGTCGGCAAGTGGCATGGTGGTTAAAGGCACTGGACTCCCACATGGCTGACCACGGTTCAAATCTCAGACCTGGTGGCTTGCTTTCTCACTTCCTCTCTCTCTCTCTCTCTCTGGTCAAACTGAAAAATAATGATAATAACAATAAATAAAGTTAAATAAAATAATTCTTAAAAAAAAAAAAAAAAAAGGAGAATAGGGAAGGGACTGTGTGATAGCCATCACCCCAGGGGGGTGATTTTTCACTTTCCCTCACTCTGTTTCCAGTGAGCACATGCTTCCTATAGCAAAAAATAAAATAAAATTAAATTAAATTAATAAGTCATAATAGTGCATGCTGCTAAAACACTGCTACTCAGAGGCTGAAGCCACATGGGAGACCCAGGTTCAAGTTCCAGCCCAACCTATGGAAGACCAGGCATAATAGCATGCACCTGTGGTCCTAGCTAAGTGGACGTGTAAGGCAGGATAGCAACATGGCAAAACCCTGTCAAAAATCTCTCTTGGCCCTCTTTTTTCTCTCTCCCTTAAACACCAGCCACTGTGGTGTAGCACATGCTCTGCAAGGCTGGAAGTCATATGGCCAACTGCTGGTTCAGATCCCGTGGTCAGATTGAAAGCATGCAGGGTGCTCCACAGGCACACAGGATCCTGAGGAGCAAGAGGGCTGGGCTGTTGCATGACTAGACCCAACTGAGAGTGCTTGTTTCTCTGTGCATGAATGTATGCACACGTTATCTATCGATCTACACACACACACACACACACACACACACACATGAATAAAGAAGAAAGCTAACTTGTCTGTGTGTCTGACAAGACATCTACTTGCCCTGACATTTGTAACTGCTGTCTACTAAATGTAAACTCGTTGGAAGCAAAGACTTGCTTCACTCTTGGGATACCTGAAAGTAACTGGAATATAACAGGAGATGCTCAAATATTTATTTGTTCAGCAAATAAGAGTAGTACATTTAAAAGGAGCATAATAGTAAATAATATTTGAAATTGAAAAAAAATGTCCCAGGAGGGGCCAGCAGATGGTGTAGCCTGTATGTTGCTGGACTCCCATATGGCCAACAGCAGTCTGGGTCCTGGACCAGGTAGCTTGAAAATCATGTCAGGCACGTGTGCATGCATGCCTAAGATACCAGGAGGAGGACAGAGGAGAAAGGAATGTGGTGTGGCTATCACCCACCCCGGGGGTGTGTGTGTGTGTGTGTGTGTGTGTGTGTGTGTGTGATTTCTCACTTTCCTTCTTACTGTCTTTCTCTCTCTCCAGTGAGTGCATGAGCCCTAAGGCAAAAACTTCTTAAAAAAAAAAATGAAAAAGAAAAGAAAAGAAAAACAAAAGAAGAAAGATCTACTTTTTTTTTTTTTTTGAGAGAGATTTTTGCTATAGAGCACGCTAGAAAGACAGAGACAGAAAGACAGAATGCGGGAAATCACCTGGGGGGGGGATGGCCACGACCCTTCCCCTCCATTCTCCCCTCAGGATCTTGGGCACGCATGCACATGCGCCTGGCGTGAGTTTAAGCCACCAGGTCCAGGACTCGAACCGCGGTTGACTACATGGGAGTTCAGCGACATAGCCATTACACTAACTGCTGGTCCCAAAAGATCTATTGATTAGTCCCAGGAAAAACTTGATTTTTGGTCCTGACATAGAGACATTCAACAAACACAAAGCCAGAATGAATCTTTCAAAACATTAGATCACATCCCACCTTTACTCAAACCTTTTCAGGCTCCGTCTCACTTGGTTAAGGCCAAATTCTTTACCACAATCTGCAAGAACCAGATCTGGCTAGTTACTTTTTTGTTGCACTCACTCTAATCCAGCCAAACTGGACTCTCTCTCCTTGAACATGGCAGATATATTCCCAACTTTGCATTTGCTGACCCCCTTCCTTGGTTTGCAGATAACCACGTAACTCACTCCCTTATTTTCAACAAATCTTTGTTCAAATGTCACCCTCTCAAATGCATCCTGATCACCTTGCTGCAAGCGCAACAAGCACTCTTTATTCCCCATTCTCTGTTTTATTTTTCTCCAGGACACCTTCTGGCTTACTATATTATGGGTTATCTAACAGTTATGCTTTTTACATTCACAAGGGCAAAGGTTTCCTTTTTTTTCTTTGAAGAGTATGAGGACATGCCCTTTTTCTTTTCTTTTTTTTGAGAGATTTTTGCTATAGGGTGCGTGCACTTGCCAGACAGACAGAGAGAGACAGAGAGACAGAAAGCGAGAAATCACC
>NW_006159471.1:293946-296447 GCF_000334495.1 Tupaia belangeri chinensis | reverse complement strand
CCAGCATGGCAGACCACAGTTCAAGTCCTGGACTTGGTGGCTTTTTTCTTTCTTTTTTATTTTCCTTTAAGAATTATTTTATTTAGGGACCAGCAGTTAGCGTAATGGCTATGTTGCTGGACTCCCATGTAGTCGACTGTGATTTGGGCCCCAGAGCCGGTGGCTTAAAACTCATGCCGAGCGCGTGTGCATGCGTGCCCAAGATCCCGAGAGGAGAATGGAGGAGAAGGGATTGCAGCATTGCCCTCCCCCTGGGGGTGATTTCTCACTTTCTGTCTCTCTGTCTGTCTCTGTCTGTCTGGTGAGCGCATGTGCCCTATAGCAAAAACCTCTCAAAAAAAAAAAAAAAGAATTATTTTATTTAACTTTTATTTATTTTTAAATTTTGACCAGAGAGGGACAGAACGAGAGAGACAGAGAGAAAGAGGGAAAGTGAGAAAGTAAGACACCAGGTCTGGGATTCCAACTACGGTCACCCATTTGGGAGTCCAGCGTCCTTAACCACAACGCCACCTGCTGTCCCCCTGGTGGCTTGCTTTCTCACTTTCTCTCACTCTCACTCTGTCCCTCTCTGGTCAAACTAAAAAAAAAAAAATTTTTTAAATAAAGTTAAAATAAAATAATTATTTAAAAAAAGAAAAAAAAAGAATCATTCACTCGGAGACCAGCAGATGGAGTAACGGTTATGTTGTTGGACTCCCACGTATTCAGCAGCAGTTCCAGTCCCAGACCCAGCGGCTTAACACCCATGCCAGGCGTGTGTGCGTGCAAGCCCAAAATCCCGAGGAGAGAGCAGAAGAGAAGGGAATGCACTGTGGCCATTCCCCAGGGGGGTGATTTCTTGCTTTCTGTCCGTCTCTCCAGAGAAAGAACACACATGCCCTATAGAAAAAATTAAAAAAAAAAAAAAAACCACCAGAATTATTCTCTCAATTTTACTTATTTCTTAACTCGCCATAGGGCACGTGTGCTCGTTTGTCAGACAGGTAGAAGAAGAAAGAGGAAAAGTGAGAAACCAAGTCACCAGATCCAGGACCCAAACCATGATGGGCCATGTGAGAATCCAGCAACCGAAGCACACCAACACTTGCTAGACCTAGAGCAAGAGTTTTCAAATTTGTTTTCTTTACCAGAGTACAACCCAAAGGCAAAGAGTATACCTAACGCATAAAGAGGCACTACTAACATATTTCAGGAACGACTGAACATGCCCCAAAACTAACTGGGCCAGCAGGTGGTGTGGTGCTTAAGGTGCTGGACCCATATGGCCTACCCTGTGGTTCAAGTCCTGGAACTGGTAGCCTGAAAAACATGCTGGGAGCATATGCATGAGTTCCCAAAATCCCCAAAGGAAAACGGAGGAGATTGTGGTGTGGCTATTCCCCGCCCCCCGCCCCTCCCCGCGGGGTGATTTCTCACTTTTCCTCTCTCTATCTCGGTCACTCTCTAGTGAGCTAGCGCTCACATCCTACGGCAGAAAACCTAAACGAAACAAAACCAACTAACAGTGAGTGCTTGCTTTATGCACTCTCTAGGTCTTTCTAACACACTTCTTGCTTTGCCACTCACTGTACCTGCATCCCTGTTCTCCAGAACCTGACCCTCTGATTGACTGACTTGCCTATTTCTCTCTCCCGACAAGTCGGAGGTTCCCGGAAGCCAGAGCCCATTCTGAGCCTCCCTGGACTCCCTGAGGAGCCTTAATGCCCCGGTTCTGTTCCCAGGCGAAAAGCCTCTGCCACCGCCCCAGCCACAGACCTCGGCCTCCTCGCCGTCACTGCTGCGCTCACTGTCCTCCTCCTCGGAGAAGTTGCTGTCCTCACTGTCTGACATCTTCTGTTCCTGCAGGGAAAGACAGCACATCCCACACTTGCGAGCTCCACCCGGAGCCTCAGTTTCCCCCAGTTCCAAGATCTTAACACACTTCCGGCAGTCTCGTTCTGGCCATCGCAAACCCGTGTGGCGACCCCAATACGCCACCTACTACACCTCCCGTGTCTCCGAATCCACGCCCTACACCTCGCCAGACCCCGGTAGCGCCGGCCTCACCACCTCTACACCCCATCCTCACCGCTCCAGTTACACCTCCACCTTCGGTACCAGCTGCTGTTCGCACGACGCCTGGATGAGCTAGACGGGCTCTCTCGCGAGAACCTACCCGTTGCCCTCGCCTAACGCGAGATTTCCAGTTCGACCCCGAGACGCACTTCCGCGACGCCATCTTGAGAGTGGCAAGACCAGCCTAAAGCAGCCCACTGAGCCGACATCTTGGGAGGGTCAACGGGGGGGAGTTTCTCCGGCGCACAGTGTCTCGCTTAGCCTGCAGTGCATCCTTGAATTTAGTGAGCTGTTTGTCGTGAGTCTAGCCCCCTAACGCGGCACACTGGGCCATGGAGAGGCAGGGAATTAGCCAATAATAAACTGTAATAAATCAATTTATCTTATAGACCTTCTAAAACATCCCTAGGAGATTAGTCCCCCCCCCCCCCCCTTTTTCAAAC
>NW_006159471.1:291361-293935 GCF_000334495.1 Tupaia belangeri chinensis | reverse complement strand
TGAAGCTCAGGAAAAAAAGCAGCAGAGTAAACATTCTTAATTTAAAAATATATATATTTAATTTCTCATTTAAAAAATTTGCCCATAGAGAAAACAGGGGCGGGGAGGGGCGGCAGGGGACTAAGCTGCCAGGGCCAAGACTCCGCTGGGGTCCTCCATGTGTAAGCCTCGCGTCTTAATCACCAAGCCACCTGCCAGCTGCTCCTCCCCCAATTTTTTTTTTTTTTTTTTTTTTTTTTTGCGAGGTTTTTGCTATAGGGCGTGTGTGCTCACCAGAAAGAGAGAGACATAGAGACAGAAAGCAAGAAATCACCTCCCTGGGTGGATGGCCACGCCACAATCCCTTCTCCTCCATTCTCCTCTCAGGATCTTGGGCACACACGCACATGCACCTGGCGTGAGTTTAAGCCACCAGGTCCGGGACGCAAACTGCAGTTGACTACATGGGAGTTCAGCAACAAAGCCAGTACACTAACTGCTGGTCCTGCTCCTTCCCAATTTTGAGTGGCCCTAAACCCCTTTTGCAGTCTCCCTAAATTCTGTAATTGTGAATTTATGTATTAATAGCAACGTTTTGGAGAGAAGGCAGGGGACAGTGAAAAATGAAACATTAACCTGGTGGAGGAATTTTTACTTTAAGAAGCTTTGCTTGAGTAGAGTGGTGGTTAAGATCTAGGTGAAATCCCTATATGGCCTATCATGGTTCAAGTCCCGGACCTGGTGGCTTGCTTTCACATTTTCCTTCTCTCTCTCTCTCTCTCTCTCACTCACTCTCACTCTCTCTCATACACACACACACACACACACACACACACACTCTGTCCTTCTCTGGTCAAATTAAAAAATAAGTCAATACGGGACCAGCAGTTGGCATAATGGCCGTGTCACTGGACTCTCATGTAGGCGACCGCAGTTCGAGTCTCAGACCCAGTGGCTTACACTCACGCAGGGCCCATGTGTGCCCAAGATCCCAAGAGGAGAATGGAGGAGAAGGGACTACAGCTTGGCCATCCCCCCTGGGGGGGTGATTTCTTGCTTTCTGTCTCTGTCTCTCTCTCTTTCTAGAGAGCACACATGCCCTATAGCAAAAACCTCTTTAAAAAAATAAATAAATACATAAAGCTAAATAAAATAATTATTAAAAAAAAAAAAGCTTTTGCCTTGAGGGACAGGAGACAGCCTAATGGTTACGTTGCTGGACTCCCACATAGTTGACAGCAGTTTGAATCCTGGACCCAGTGGTTCATGCCAAACATGTATGTATGTGTGCCCAAAATCTCGAGAGGAGAATGGAAGAGAAGGGACTGCAGTGTGGTCATCCCTCTGGGGGCTTATTTCTCACTTTCTGTCTGTCTCTCTGTCTCTCCAGGGAGTACACAGTGCCCAATAACGAAAAAAGAAAAAAAGAGATTTTTGTCTTAGGGTGCATGCACTTTTGGGATACAGAGACAGTGAGAGGCAAAGTGAGAAATCACTTTGCCACCCTGTAATCCCTCCTCCTCCATTCCCCGCCCTGGATCTTTTTTTTTTGGGGGGGGGAGAGAGTTTTGCTTTGGTTTGCTTTTTTTTCACTATAGGGCGCGTGCACTTGCCAGACAGAGACAGAGAGACAGAAAGCAAGAAATCACCCCCCAGGGGGGATGGTCACACCTCAATCCCTTCTCCTCCATTCTCCTCTTGGGATCTTGGGCATGCACGCACACGCGCCCGGCGTGAGTTTTAAGCCACCGGGTCCGGGACACGAACCGTGGTCAACTACATGGGAGTCCAGCGACATAGCCATTACGCTAACTGCTGGGTCCCACCCCTCCCTGGATCTTAGGCATGCACGCACACGTGCCTGATGCAGTTTTCAAGTCACTGGGTCTGGGACTCGAAATGTAGTTGGCCATGTGGGAGTCTAGCAATGTAACTGCTATAGCACCTGCTGGCCCTAGAATTTTTACTTTTTAATTATTTATGTAATGTCTTAGCTTTAGGAGGAATTTTTTAAATCATAAACTTAAAACACATTGCTAACATACACTTAAACAATGAGACACTTGGATACAATTTACAGATATTTACTGTACACTTTAGTTACAGGATGTATGGTGCAGTAGTGATGCAAGCAAGTTCACAAGTCAACTGTCAGGGTATGAATGTACCACAGGATGGCTCTCCATAACCACACACTGCCTGATCAGACACTCCTAAATGGAGCCCAAGGTAGACTGGAGAAGGCCTACATACTAGATTGAAAGATGTTTCCCTGGGACAGCAGAACTCACAGGTGCATGTGCGTGCGTGCCCAAGACCCCGAGAGGAGAATGGAGGAGAAGGGATTGCGGCATGGCCATCCCCCCTAGGGGGTGATTTCTCGCTTTCTATCTCTCTGTCTCTCTCTTTCTGGCGAGTGCATGCGCCCTATAGCAAAAACCTCTCCAAAAAAAAGAAAAAATAAATTTAAAAAAATGAATGAATAGGGAACCAGCAGTTAGTGTAATGGCTATGTCGCTGGATTCCCACGTAGTCGACCGCGGTTCATGTCCCGGACCCGGTGGCTTAAAACTCACGCCGGGCGCGTGTGCGTGC
>NW_006159471.1:266984-291311 GCF_000334495.1 Tupaia belangeri chinensis | reverse complement strand
GAAAAACCTCTTAAAAAAAAAAAAAAAAAAAAGAATGAATAAATAAAATTTAAAAATAAATAATTATTTAAAAAATTAAATTTGAGAGACCAGCAGTTGGTGTAATGGCTATGTTGCTGGACTCCCATGTAGTCGACCATGGTTTGAGTCCCAGACCTGGTGGCTTAAACTCACGTTGGACACATATGTGTGCATGCCCAAGATCCCAAGAGAAGGGATTGCAGTGTGGCCATCCCACAAGGGGGTGATTTAATTTCTCACCTTCTGTCTCTTTGTCTCTCTCTGTCTTTCTGGCAAGCGCATGTGACCTATAGCAAAAACCTCAAAAAAATTAAATTTGAGATGCTACTTATAAAGTAACTATTTTTTTTTTGAGAGAGGTTTTTCTGCTATTGGGCGCATGCGTTCGCCAGAGAGACAGATAGAAAGTGAGAAAGTGAGAAATCAGGGGGGATGGCCATGCCACAATCCCTTCTCCTCCATTCTCCTCTTGAGATCTTTGGCATGCACGCACATGCGCCCAACGTGAGTTTAAGCCACCAGGTCCAGGACTCAAACCGCAGTCGACTACATGGGAGTCCAGTGACATAGCCATTACGCTAACTGCTGGTCCCTATAGTAACTACTGTTGAGGTTACCAGGTGGTTAAGGTGCTCAACTCCCACATGGCAAACTGCATTTCAAGTCCTGTAACTGACAGCTTGGAAATCACACCAGATGCATGTGCGTGTGTGCCCAAAATCCCAGGAGGAGGGATTGTAGCATGGCCATCTTCCCTGGGGAATGATTTTTCACTTCCCCTCTCATTGTCTCTGGCTGTGTCTCTGCAGTGAGTACATGTACCCTATGGCAAAAACCTAAAAACAAAAAATGAAACAAAAAAACTAACTGTTGATTTATACATGAATAGATCTCTAAAATTATGCTGAGTAAAAGAAACCGGACACCAGGATATGTACAGAATGATTCCATTAGTATGAAACTTTAGAACAAGCAAAATCAACCTATACTAACAGAAAAGTGGATTATGGGTGTCCAGGGCTGGCATTAGAAACCGACTAGAGGGGGTGTGTGAGGGAATGCTCTGGGGTGATAGTAATATGGCAGTGTGGGGACCAGCAAGTGGCGTGGTGGTTAAGGCACTGGACTTCCACATTGCTGACACAGTTCGAGTCCCAGACCTGGAGGCTTGAGACTCACACTGGGTGCATGTGCATGTGTGCCCAAATTCCCAAGAGAAGAAGGGATTGCAGCATGATCATTCTTCCTATGGGATGATTTCTCATGCTCTCTGTCTCTCTGATGAGTGTACATGCCTATAGCAAAAATCTCTCTTTAAAAAGAAACGTAGGGGGACCAGCAATTGGCGTAATGGCTATGTTGCTGGACTCCCATGTGGTTCGAGTCCTAAACCTGGGGACTTAAATACGCAGGGCTCATGTGTGTGCGTGCCCAAGATCCCAAGAGGAGAATGTAGGAGAATAGACTGTGGTGTGGCCATCCCCCAGGGGGGTGATTTCTCACTTTCTCTCTCTCTGTCTTTCTGGTGAGTGTACACGCCCTATAGCAAAAACCTCTCTAAAAAAAGAAAAAAAAATGTAAGGACCAGCAGATGGTGTGATAGCAGTGTGGGGGTCAGCAAGTGGTGTGGTGGTTAAGGCACTGGACTTCCACATGGCTGACCGTTGTTTGAGTCCTGGACCTGGTGGCTTGAAACTCACACCGGGCACATGTGCATGTGTACTCAAATTCCCAAGAGGAGAAGAGATTACCATCTCCCCTGAGGGATGTTTTATCACTTTCTGTCTCTCTGTCCTGCTCTGTCTCCCCAGTGAACACATGTGCCTTATAGCAAAAATCTCTCTACAGCAGGCCAGCAGATGGCATAGCAGTTATATCACTGGACTCCCACATGGTCGACCACAGTTCGAGTCCCAGACCTGGTGGCTTGAAATTCATGCGTGTACAACATGTCCCCAAGATCCTGAGAGGAGAATGGAAGAGAAAAGATTGCTGCATGGCCATCCCTCCTGGAAGGGTGATTTCTCACTTTCCCTCTCGCTATCTCTGTCTCTCTCCCTGGTGAGCCCACGTGCCCTAAGATAAAAACCTCTACCAAAAAAAATCTCTCTATTAAAAAAAAGGTGGCATTGTGTACATATTTGTCAGAAGTCACTGAATACTCTTGAAACAGGTGCTTTTTACTGTACATACATTATACCTCAATCAAGTTTATTTTAAAAATACAGAGGCTCAGGATCCACCAGAGATAAAATATCAATCTCTCTGGGCTGGAACCTGGCCATCAGTATTACTTGGAAGTTCTCAAGGTGGCCATTATCTGCAGCCAGGGATATAAACCACAGGACCCTCCCTGTCCCCAAGGAATGGGGATGAGGTTGGAGGACAGCTGTGCACTGCTCTGTCCTTTCCTGGGAGAGTAGCAAAGAGGGAGTATCTGAAAGAAAAGGAAGATGGGGCAGGTGGGAAGAATTATCCAACTCCATGTCCCAGGAAGTCGGAGGCTTCAGGCTTCAGAGCTCACCTTATTTTTCGTCCTTCTTGCCTCTTTCCCATGGCTACTAGGGCTCCACGTGGGGTCCTCTGGCCTAGAGGAAAAAAAGGGTTAAGGTTTGAGAAGCAGGATGGGGACCAAGCCCCTCTTCCCACCCCTTTCTCCAGAAGTACCTGGGCATCAGCATCCTCCAAGGCTCATGCTGCAGGAAGGTGCTGAGCACAAGC
Organism: Tupaia belangeri chinensis; assembly: GCF_000334495.1. Taxonomy (NCBI): domain Eukaryota; kingdom Metazoa; phylum Chordata; class Mammalia; order Scandentia; family Tupaiidae; genus Tupaia; species Tupaia belangeri. Next base: position 288,569 of record NW_006159471.1, on the reverse strand, counting down.
CCCCTGTAATAACTCCAAGAGCTTGGCCAGAAAGATGGGGACAGGTCTCTGGGGGTGTCCTTCGCAGGGCAGGCAAGGGCCCGGGCTGGCTATCCACAGCCGGGACCCCAGAGCATCCAGCAGGCGCTGTAGCCGGAACACAGCAGTTCCTACAGTTGGGCCCTCCTCAAACCCAATCACAGACAGCTCCAGCCTGAAGCAGCCTAGGGTCTCAGCAGGACACACCTGTAGGAACAGAGTAATCTGTTGTCTCTGGGCAAGGGCATGACCTCAAATCCTCACTATCAAGTTTTCTAATTTGCAGCCTGAGACCTCTGTGGTTCTCAGCTTCCATATCTATAAAATGGGGCTCTGAATAACCCCATGTTTTTGTTTGTTTGTTTAAAGAATTATTTTTTAAGGAGTTATTTAATTTTATTTATTCATTCATTTATTTTAATTTGACCAGAAAGAGACACAGTGGTGGGGGGGGGGGAGAAAGCCACCAAGTCCGGGACTCAAACTGCGGTAGCCATGTGAAAGTGACCAGTGCCTAAACCACCAGGTCACCCGCTGGTTCCCTATTTTTCCTTTTTGTTTTTTAAAATTTTATTTATTCACTTACTCATTTTAAAATTTTTTAAACAATAATTATTTTATTTAACTATTTATCCACTTATTTATTATAATTAGAGAAAGACAGAGTAAGAGAGAAAGAGAAAAAGTGAGAAAGCAAGCCACCAGGTCCGATTCAAACCTTGGTTGGGCATGTGGGAGTGTCCAGTGCCTTAATCACCACGGCACCCACTGGCCTCTACTTTTCATTTGCTGTAGGACACATGTGCTCACCAGAGAGAAACAAAGAAGGAGGGAAATTGAAAAAGCAAGCTGCCAGGTCTGGGACTCTAACTGCAACTGGCCATATGGGAGTCCAGCACCTTAGCTATCATGCCACCTGCTGCGCCCTCCCTCCCCACCCCCCGTTTACTTTTAGATTTTTTTTTTTTTGGAAAGGTTTTTGCTATAGGGCACGTGTGCTCGCCAGACAGACAGAGAGAGACAGAGACAGAAAGCGAGAAATCACCCCCCAGGGGGGATGGCCACGCCGCAATCCTTTCTCCTCCATTCTCCTCTCGGGATCTTGGGCATGCATGCATATGTGCCCGGTGTGAGTGTTTTGTGGGTTATTTTTTAGAGGTTTTTGCTACAGGGCGTGTGCGCTCACCAGACAGACAGAAAGAGACAGAGAGACAGAAAGCAAGAAATCACCCCCCAGAGGGGATGGTCACGCCGCAATCCCTTCTCCTCCATTTTCCTCTCGGGATCTTGGGCATGCACGCACATGCGCCTGGCGTGAGTTTTAAGCCACTGGGTCCAGGACGCAAACCATGGTTGACTACGTGGGAGTCCAGCGACATAGCCATTACACTAACTGCTGGTCCCTACTTTTAGATTTGCTATAGGGTGTATGAACTAGTCAAAGATAGAGAGAGGGGGAAAATGAGAAATCATCCCACAGGCAGGATGGCCATACCACTATCCCTTCTCCACCATTTTTCTATCAGGATTTTAGGCACACACTCACACACACACACACACACACACACACACATGCACGCACACGTGTGCGCGCCTGGTGTGATTTTCAAGCAGCAGGGCCCGGGACTCAAAGTATGTAGTTGTGGGGCCAGGCAGGTGGCTTGGTGGTTAAGGCTCTGGATTTGCACATGGCCAACCAGGGTTCAAGTCCTGGATCTGATGGCTTGCTTTCTCACTTCCCCTCTCTCTCTCTGATCAAGCTGGAAAATAATAACAATAATAAATAAGTTAAATAAAATAATTATTTTTAAAGAATCATTTAATTTAATTTTTTATTCATTAATTTATTTTAATTTGACTAGAGAGAGACACAGAGAGAGAGAGAGAAAGTGAGAAAGCAAACCACCAGGTCCGGGACTCGAACCATGGTTGGCCACATGGGTGGGCCCAGTGCATTAACCACCATGCCACCTGCTGGTCCCAATAAAATAATTCTTAAAAAAAAAAATGTAGTTGTGGAATCTAATTGCCTTAATCTCCATGCCATCTACTGGCCTGAATAATTCCTATCTTTTTCCCTCACAGAGAGATTTTCACTGTAGGGCAAGTGCCCTTACCCACCCTCCCTGGGTTGTTATGGCCACACCACAATCCCCTCTCTTCCATTCTCCTCTCAGGCTTTTGAGCACACACACAGGCGCCAGCATGCGTGAGTTTAGGCCTCCAGGTCCGGGACTCGAACCACGATTGACTACGTGGGAGTCCAGTGACATAACCATTATGCCATTCGCTGGTCCCAATAACCCCTATTTTAAGGGCTGACTGTGCCTGTTTGAAAGTTAGAAAAACACCCCCCTCCCTAAAACATTTCTTAATGTTCATTTTATTAGCACAAGATACTTTACTGCCACCTGCTGGAAACTGACAAATCTGCACATCTGCAATGCCTGGGTTGCGAATACTCTTTTTGTAGATGTGGGATCCTTGCGCAATGTACAATCTCACATCCACACATAACAGTTCTATCTACCGGGAACCAGCAGTTAGCGTAATGGCTGGACTCCCACGTAGTTGACTGCGGGTCACATCCTGGACCCGGTGGCTTAAAACTCACGCCGGGCGTATGTGCGTGTATGCCCAAGATCCCGCGAGGAGAATGGAGGAGAAGGGATTTCGGCGTGACCATCCCCCCGGGGAGTGATTTCTCGCTGTCTGTCTCTATGTCTTTCTTTGTCTGTCTGGTGAGCGCACGCGCCCTATAGCGAAAATCTCTCCAAAAAAAAAGAGTTCTATCTACCTTATATGACTGGTGTGAAGAACAAGTAAGTTAATATACTTAAAACATTTAGACCAGTAAGTAGCACACGGTAGGCACTGTTTAAGTGTAGTTGTAATCACCATGATCATTCCCATCATTTGTCGTTACATGCCAGTCACCACCCTAAGTGCTGGAGACAGATTGCACAAAACCTATCTGTTGGGGCCAGCCTGTAGCACAGTGGTTAAGGCGGCTGGATTGCTCATGGCTAACTTTGTGATTCAAGTCCTGGAACTGGTGGCTTGAAAAACACACAGGGTGGGACCAACAGATGACATAATGGTTATGTAGCTGAATTCCCATGTAGTCGACTGTAGATCGAGTCCCAGTCTTGGCAGCTTAAAACTAACACTGGGCACGTGTGTGTGCATGCCCCAAATCCCAAGAGGACACTGGAGAAGGGATTGAGGCATGGCAAACCCCTCTGGCAGGTGATTTCTCACTCTCTTTCTCTCAAGCAAGCGCACATGCCCTATAGCAAAAATCTCTCCAAAAAAAAGAGAGAAAAAAAGAACAAGGTGTCTGCATGTGTGTGTGCCTAAAATCCCAAGAGGAGGAAAAAATAGAGAAGGGATTGCAACATGGCCATCCTATGGAGAGGAGGGGTGCTTTCCATTTTCTCTCTCTGGCAAGCACACATGCCTTCTGGTAAAATTTTAAAATAATGGGACCAACACATGGCACAGCAGTTATGTTACTGGATTCCCACATGGCCAACCACAGTTAAAGTCCCAGACCCAGTGGTTCAAAAATCACACCAGGCACATGTGCATGTGTGCCCGAGATCCCGGGAGGAGAATGAAGGAGAAGGGATTGCAGCACGGTCATCCCTCTTGTTGGTGACTTCTCACTTTGCCTTTCACTGTGTCTGTCTCTCTCTTTCTCTCCGGAGTGCATGTGCCCTAAGCAAAAATTTCTAATACATGGATACATACATACATAAAAAACATGTATTTGTCAAAGACAGGTGGTGAGTCAGGAGCTCAACAGCTAGAACAGTAGCCCCACTGCTTCCTTTCCCTAACATACTTGAGTGTGCACAGACCTTCATGTGCACACTAAGTCCAATGGAGTCTCCCTAAACTTCTAACTTCACAAAAAAGTTCATGAAATACCAAGAGGGCTAACAGGTGGCACGGCAGTTGGGGCAGTGGATTCCCACATGACTGACTGCCACTCATAACCCAGACCTGACGGTTTGCTTTCTCACTTTTCTCCTCTCTCTCTCTCTCTGGTGAGCACATGTGTCCTATGGCAAAATTTTAAAACATGGTAATAATAACAATAAATAAAGTTAAATAATTTTTAAATTATATGCGAGAAATCACCCCCCAGGGGGGATGGTCACGCCACAATCCCTTCTCCTCCATTCTCCTCTTGGGATCTTGGGCACGCACGCACACACGCCCAGTATGAGTTCTAAGACACTGGGTCCGGGACGCGAACCGTGGTCGACTACGCTGGAGTCCAGCGACACAGCCATTACGCTAACTGCTGGTTCCCTTTATTATTATTTTTTAGTTTGACCAGAGAGAAAGAAAGTGAGAAAGCAAGTTGCCAGGCCCGGGACTAGAACCTCTATTGGTCATGTGGGAGTCCAGCACCTTAACTAGCATGCCACCTGCCAGCCCCCTAAATAATAATTTAAAAAAAGAAAGAAAGAAATACTCACCGAGAGGTCATCAGGGGTGTAGAGAGTGCCATCATTTTTGTTTCCCTGCAATTTTGGGGTAACAAGGAGAATGAGGTCTTGGAGGAGGAGAGCCTGACCCGTCCTCAAACACCTACCCCCCCACCCCCTCAACTAGTCTGTCCCTCTCTGATGGATCCACTCCCCCCTCACCAACATCTTCGTGACAGCGAGGAGGAAGTAAAAAGGCTCCCTTGGGCAGAGAGGGGTTCCTAGGCCCCCCAAGGGCCGCATGAGTAGAAGGATTGTCCAGTGAACCCGCATGGGCACCTTGCCCACTTCCAGGTTTTCTCTGGTCCCTGGCAGGGTTCTGGAAGAGAGGTAGCAAGTTGTAAGACTGGAGTGAAGTAAACCGCCCCGCCCCCTCCTCTGCTAGCTATTCTCAAGGCATAGACGTTCAGGGAATGCACCCAAGAGGCCATGGAAGATGGTGACCCCAGATTAGGGAGGGCCTTCATCAGAGAACTCTCTGACCCCCAAATTCAAGGAAGATTCAAGACATAGCAAGGATGTGAAGACCAGCCCAGAAACTTGCGGAGTCCGAACTCCCCTGACCCGGCAGGTAGTAAAGTGTGCATTCTGTGGTCTGCCCTCCAGTCTGTCTGTCTGCTCCTCACTGGAAAGTGCCCATTCTTATCCGTGTCTGCAAGTGCATCTTTGGGGATCCCTGCTGTCATTTCCATCTCTCTCTCTGTCTCAAGAACTTGGCAATCTTCTGCCCATGTCTTCCTAACCATATCTGTCTTTTTTCCTCCAAGGGCTGACCTCTCTGCCTCTGAATCTGCCACTGATCCAGTGTATTCTGGGTTCATCTCTGACTGATCCAGGCTCTCTTTTTCTCTTCCTCTTCTCCCTGGGCCCCTTCATTGGTCTTTCCTTCCCAGTGTGCCTGCCTCTCTGGTATGGTGTCTCTGTCCGTGTGTCCCTCCAGGTCTGCCTCTGGTGCTCCCTTCCTCCCTTCTCCCTAGCCCCTCTCCCTCTCTCACCCTGTAGGAGCTGAACTCTGGGCCCCGAGGATCCTCCCTCTGGCCCCAGATCCCCCCCCTCTGGCCCCAGATCCGCCCTTGTTTTCACTGGTCTCCACCCTCCCTGGCAAGGTGAGTCACCACATTCCTTTGAACCTTGGACCCCAGACTCCAGGAGGCAGCTGTGGGGTTCCTCTAAGTCCTGAGAGAGGAGCTTCTAGGCTGGGAAGAATGAGGGGGCAGGGCAGTGTCTGTGGGGGACCCAGGGGCCACCAGATCCTCAGATGGGGCTGGGCCTGGAGAATTCCATGGGGAGCGGGCCTAGAGTGGAAGGTAACTCGGGGGAAGAGAAAACAAGTTGACTTGAGGGATTCTGGAGACAAATTCGAGGGTAGGGACCCTGAAGAAGGGGATTCTAGGGAGTCGGTTTCTGTGGACAAGGGGAGCCTAAAGGGCGGATGAGGGGACGGAAGTTGGAAGGGAAATTCAGAGAAAAGTCATTCTAGGGTGAGAGCTCTGAAGACAGGGGTAGATCCGTGAAAGGATTCCGGGAGACAGGGATTCCGGGAAGAGTAGGTTCTGAGAAGGAAAGTCCGATGAAAGGAAGATCGGGAGAGGGCGGAGGGTAAAGGGGTTCTGGAAGAGGAACCTTGAAGGAGGTAGGTTCTGGGAGGAGGGGACAGGGTTCTGGGAATCCAGCCTGATTTCTTGCAGTGGATTCCGGTGCAAAGATTCTGATAGAGGGGGATTCTCGGAGGCGCGAATACAGACGCGAGAGAGATTACGAGTGGCTCAACAGTGAGAACCCATCATACAGGGAGGCCAGGAGATCAGTACAGAGCCCGGATACAAGCGAGACCAAGGTAGCCATGGACCACCGAGGAGAAGCAGCACACACTCGCCTCAAGGCATCTCTGCGTCTGCGCATGACGCTCCCCAGGCCCCGCCCCCCGCTCCCAGAGGCCTTTTCACCGCTAATCAGAGGCCCCGCCCCTAACTACCACGCGAGCCGTAAAGTTCCTTCCTGTCGCGACGGAGCGTTCAAAGCGCCTGCGCAGACCCTGAAAAGCAGCGGGGGTGGCCCCGAGCTTCCCTTTTCCGGTTACAAGGCCGCGCGGTGAGGTTCTCTTCTACGCCCGCAGCCATGCCGTCTAAGGGCCCTCTGCAGTCTGTGCAGGTCTTCGGACGCAAGGTGGGCCACATGCCGGGTGAGAGGGGTCGGGGGAGGCGAATGGACAGGAATCTAGGGTCGGCAAGGGAGCCAGGGCCCCAAACTCACTCGGCTCCGCCGTCTCTCTCACTTCTCACAGAAGACGGCCACAGCCGTGGCGCACTGCAAACGGGGCAACGGCCTTATCAAGGTGAACGGGCGGCCGCTGGAAATGATTGAACCGCGCACGTTGCAATATAAGGTACTGGGATCGGGGACAGACCTTGAGTGCAGGGTCCTGGGAGATGGAGATGTAGGTTTTGGAAGTTGGACGAGCTGACATTGTATTACCAATTAGAGGTCTGGGAGCTGAATTGGCTGGACAGTGGAATGTTTGGCAGTAGGTCTAGACTTGGGATTCAGAAGATCTAAAGCTGATAGGAGAGGCTGTTGGGGTTTTTTATATATGCACCCCGTGTTGAGTCTTGGGGACACAGCAGGGACCCAAATGGTTGCAGGCCATCCCTTCATGGTGCATTTGGCCTAGTGGAGGAGATGAACTGGCCCTAATATCAGAGAAGCTCAGAAAAGGCCTGAGAGAGGGGTAGGAGGATACCTGTGAGCTAAGACTGAAGCGAAAACGTGAATGTGGGCCATTAACCAGGTGCTTTGAAAGATATTTAGAAGCCCGCCTAACTGGTGGTAAGGGAAATACCAAAGCTTATGTGGCATGACTGACCTTTCATTCTTGAATTAATGGTTCTCTGAGAACGGAAATCATTATTTTGATTCTTAAAGTTTCAAGTGTCTAAGGTCCAACGCCCTATTCATTGGGCAGTGCTTTCTCTCTGTGTGTCTTTAGTGGACACACACACTCTGAAAATAGTAAAGAAAAATAAGGTGTAGATATTGCATGTGTTTAGTAAGTAGTAAAAGAATAGGAACAGAATTTGGTCCTGTTTAAATTCTTGACTGTGAGAGGGACTCCTGTACCTGTTTTGGTCTCAGTTCCTTTGGCTTGCAATGGAAGGAGACCAGAGTCTGATTTCTGCCTCCTCTTCCAGCTATTACTCAAGGCAAGTCACTTGAGTTTCTCTGCCTTGGGTTTATCATTTGTAAAATAAGCATAATTTCTATTCTTAAGAGTTATGAGGATAGGTCAGATCTTTACATAAAAGTGTATTGGTGGGACCAGCAGTTAGCCTAATGGCTATGTCGCTGGACTCCCATGTAGTCAAGCGCGATTTGAGGCCCTTGGCCGGTTGGCTTAAACTCAAGCCAGGTGCCTGTGTGGGCGTGGCCATCTCCCCTGGAGGGTGATTTCTTGCTTTCTGTCTCTGGCAAGCTCAGGAGCCCTATAGCAAAAACCTCTCCAAAAAACAAAGTCTGTTGGCTCATATGGAGATGTTCTTAAAGTCCATTACATTTAAAAGGGAAGAATATTCCTTTTAAATGTTACATGTAGCAGGACTTTTTGCTTTTAGACAGGATCTCCCTATGTAGACCAGGCAAGTATGGCAGATACTGAATATTTTGCTTATGCTATTGGCTGTTGGGGTCTTTTTATTATAACAATTTGTATGTGCACCCCGTGTTGACTTTGGGGGACACAGCAGGGACCCAAGTGGTTGCAGGCCATTCTCTCATGGTGCATCTGGCCTAGTGGAGGAGATGGACTGGGCCTAATATCAGAGAAGCCCAGAAAAGGCCTGAGAGAGGGGTAGGAGGATACCCGTGAGCTAAGGCTGAAAGTAGTAGGTAGTAGTAGGTCCAGGCAGGAACTTGTAGAAGACCTAGAACTGGGGAGAGATGAACAGGGCACAGGTTGTGGTGTTACTGTAATTCCTCTGGCAGTCAGTGTGAGGCTGAAAAGGAGAGCAGAGCTTGGGTGGGGACCCCAGAAAGGCACCTGACCAGCTGAGGGATGGCACTTCACTGTTGGACACAAGCTTGGTAGTTGCATTAGAATGCTCTTTACTGTTCAGCGTTCTGAGACCTAGTCTTAGAGATGGGAAGCTGGAGTCCAGAGAGGGATCCAAATAGGGAGCCCAGATCTGGTTGCTCTTACCTGTTTAGTCTTTTGCCTGTTCAGCAGTCTTCCATCTGGTCTTGGATCTTCCCTTCTCCAGTTTTGTAGTAGCAGAAAGCACAGAAAGGGAACAATGGCGAGGGGGGTGGCTAAGCAGCCCAAGTTGTGATATAACCTTCATCATTCTCCCTGTTCTTCTAGCTACTGGAACCTGTTCTGCTTCTGGGCAAGGAGCGGTTTGCTGGTGTGGACATCCGTGTCCGTGTAAAGGGTGGTGGCCACGTGGCCCAGATTTATGGTGAGTCCCAGGAACTGGGCATGTGGGTGGGAGGTGGCTCTGGGAGCGAGGCCCCAGTCTTAGTCCTCCACGAAGCTCATGTACTCTTTATTGTATCTTCCTCACAGCTATCCGCCAGTCCATCTCCAAAGCCCTGGTGGCCTATTACCAGAAATGTGAGTAGGGTGGGTCCTTCCCATGAAGTGGATGGGAGAGTGGGGACCAAGTGGCGAGTTCTTCTGTGATTACTTTCACATCTCACTGCTCTTATCTCCAGATGTGGATGAGGCTTCCAAGAAGGAGATCAAGGACATCCTCATCCAGTATGACCGGACCCTGCTGGTAGCTGACCCCCGTCGCTGCGAATCCAAAAAGTTTGGAGGCCCTGGTGCCCGTGCTCGCTACCAGAAATCCTATCGATAAGCCCATTGCAAGGATTGGAGTTCATCTTTATAATAAACAATGGTTGTGGGGGTTTAAGATTTGAAGGACTGTACTGTGGTCTTCTGTGGTAGTTGGTGTTTTGACTGGATAATACTTGAAATACCCCAGCCTATTGCCAGGTTGCAGTTCAACTCTTCCTCTGAAGTGGGAGCAGACCTGGTCTCTTCTCTACTGAGAGTAGAGTCCAGGGTATAAGAAAGCCAAAGTGGTGGCAATTCTGAACTTGGTGGATGTTTAGGCTCTCTTTTCGGCTCTTTCCCTCTCCACCCAGTCTTTGCTGCTGATAACATCAGAGAAGGGCAAAGGAACTGTGAATTATCAATAATATTATATATATTTTTTTAAGAGATTTTTGCTATAGAGTACATGTGTTCATTGGAGAGAGACAAAATTTTTCATCCATTTTATTAAGAGTTATTTTATTTAACTTGATTTGGAGAGGTTTTTGCTATAGGGTGCGTGTGCTGGACAGAGACAGAAAGCGAGGAATTACTCCCCAGAGGGGATGGCCATGCCACAATCCCTTCTCCATTCTCCTCTTGGGATCTTGGGCATGCACACACATGTGCCCAGCGTGAGTTAAAGCCACTGGGTCAGGGACTCAAACCGCGGTTGACTACATGAGAGTCCAGTGACATAGCCATTACTCTATCTGCTGGTCCCAAGAGTTATTTATTTTAAATTTGACCACATAAGGACAGAAAGGGGGGGCGGAGTGAGAAAGCAAACTGTCAGGTTCAGGACTTGAACTGCAGTTGGCCATGTGAGAGTGGAGCACCCTCATTAACCACTATACCACCTGCTGCATACCCCCAACCCCCCCACCCCAGTGTGGGAGTTCTAAGCCATCAGGTTTGGGACTCAAACCATGGTTGCCATTTGGGAGTGCAGTGCCTTAACCATCAAGCCAGAGAACTGTAGATTATTGCCTGGGTGGAGTGTGTGAAGTCAGCAATTGGGGTCTGTGCCAGGATTGGCAAAGGAGTTAGTGTGGTTGTTACCGAGACCTGGGGTAAAGGGAAATCCCATCCTCTGTAGTCGGTAGTTCTGGCAGTTTATCCAAGCCATACCAACCTCCTTTGCTGTTGCTCAGCTCTGAGTCTTGGTACATGGCAGTTGTCTTGACACTATTCTCACTTTCCAAAACTGGCTTAATCTGTCCACATTGCGATCTATTATCCTGGGATTTGGGGGGATGCACACATTATGCCCAGTGTGTTTTTTGTTTTTTGGTTTTTTTTTTTTTTTTTTTTTTTTGGTGTTTTTTTACAGGGAGACACCAAAAACTCTTTGCTAGAGAGAAAGCAAGAAATCATCCCCCAGGGGGGATGGCCACGCCACAATCCCTTCTCCATTCTTGGGCACGCACGCACACACCTGGTGTAAGTTTAAGCCACCGGGTCTGGGACGCAAACTGTGGTCAACTACATGGGAGTCCAACAACATAGCCATTATGCTAACTGCTGGTCCCATGCCCAGTGTGTTTTTTAAGCCACTGGGTCCAGGATCAAACCACACAGTTGCCTACATGAGATTTAGTCACCTTAACCACTATGTTGCCTGGTTGGCCCCTCCTGGCTTTCCTTTTTTTGAAAAAGATTTTTACCATAGGGTGTGTTTGTGCTACCCAGAAAGACAAAGCAAGAAATCACTCCCAGGGGGCAGGGGTGTTGGCCACACGTGAGTCACTTTTCCATTCTTGGGTTAGCGTGCTTGGTGTGAGATTTTTTTTTTTTGGAAAGGTTTTCGCTCTAGGGTGGGTGCGCTCACAAGACAGAAAGCGAGAGATCACCTCCCAGGGGGTATGGTCACGCCGCAATCCCTTCTCCATTCTCCCCTCGGGATCTTGGGCACGCATGCATACGTGCCCGGCATGAGTTTTAAGCTGCCGGGTCCGGGACAAATTCATGGGAGTCCAGTGATGTAACCATTACACCATCTGTTGGTCCCCCTCCTGGGTTCTTTGAAGCCTATCACTTTACCCAGCATGACAGTTTTCTCATTCTAAGGACTTGCACATCTGCAGTGTAGTAAGAGCTGCCACCTCAGGTTTCCATCCAGGACCAGGAGACATTGAAGTCCTGTGGGACATGGAACACCACTGGAATGTATAGGGAATAACAAGTGTTGGTTGATTTAGTTACCTTTCACTTCTCCCCCTTTTGTAAAGAAAGGACTTCCTCATCCACCCTAACCCCAAGCCCCAGGATAGTGAAAGGAGAATGGAATTCAGGTAAATAGTTGGGGACCAGCAGACAGCATAATGGTTGTCACTGGACTCCCATCCCTGGGGGCTGATTTCTCACTTTCCCTGGTGAGCACGTGTGCCCTATAGCAAAAATCTTATTTTAAAAACATGGATAGTTGGACTGTGGAGGCAGCTAGGCCCTCAGTACTGTTAGGTGGCTCCACATGTGTTCAAGAGACCCCATCTCTGCCTTGCAGTACTCACTTGGGAGTTGCAGGAGAGAGCTCAGAGAAGTCCACTTGTCAGACAAACGTGGGGTGGTAGGACCCAGGAAAGGTACCTGACCCAGCCTGGAGGAGGCAGGTGGGCTCCCTGGGGGAGGCAATGCCTGAGCCAGGAGCTGATGAAGTAGGAACTGAGCTGGGAAACCATGTGCTGTTAGAGCTTCGTTTTCTGATGCCTAGGTACCGGATTTCGTTTGCTCATTTGCTCTGCCAGGCTTTTTGCTGATCTGGATATTAACGGTGACCACAGCCCACTTCTCCCAAGTAATGGACACAATGGAAAAATGGCTGCTGGTGGAAGAGGAGGAATTAGGCTAGAAGTTGAATGGCCTGTGATAGGAAATGAGCTTCATTGTTGGGGCAGAGGTGGGGGTGGTAAACACTGCTTCCAGAACCAGCCTTCACAGCCAGCTGGGGAGTTTTGTACTTGATTGTCAGTAAGTGGGATTATCACAACTTGAGACTTAACTGTGCCCTACCCTTTGTAGTAGCTACTCCTGTGAGTGCTCTGGAGCCATGCATGGCTACCAAGCCGGGCTGCACAGGTGACAGAAGAGCTCCATCAATGAGCTTGGGGAAAGTGTATGGACAGCACCGACTCGGGAATAAAGGGCTGTGGGGTTCATTGAACAACTAGGCACCTGGTTAAGCATCACTGCATGGAATCCTCATGACATCCCTGCCAGGTTGGTGATGCATGTAACCATGCTTGTTAGAGGTAGAAGGAAACAGCCATATTGACAAAGTAATGTTCCGCTCATAGAGTTCTGCATCAAAGCTAGAGTTGACTTCAAGGTAACTCGGTTTAGCTGGCATTAATCTATGTGTCCCAAGGCAGGCAGTAGGCACTTAATATTTTAAGACCTCTTTGATCTAGATTTAGCTGTGGTTATAAGGAAGACTAGCTAGTAACGCAGACACCATAGGCCAGCGAGAGAGTATTCCTGGAGTTGGGCTGAGAATCGGTAGGATCAGGGCAGGAGGGGGGAATGGGATTCCAAGACCCCAGGAAGAGGGGGCTGAGTCAGGCCTGGCGCCCCTGGTTTCCCACCCTCAAAAATCCAGGGACTAAGCTCCTAGCTCCTGCCTGGAGGCACAGCTGGGACACATCTGGAGAGGGATAGCCTCCTTTGCTGCTCCAGGCTTCTGAGTAGACAGCCTAAGTAGACAGCCCATTTTCCCTCCCTGCCTTGAATGCCTGGAATTCCGGCGCCGCTGGGAGCCCAGGCAGGCTGGGAACTTTGCTTCAGTGGAGAATGTACAGCTGGGGGTAGCTGGGAATGCAGCTGAAGGCTGATGGGAGGACTGGCCACAGTCCTGACCTTGGGGAGGCTGCAGTGATGTCCTGAGGCTGAGGCCACACTACGGGAGTCGCAGGCTCTGCCCAGGCCCGGGCACACAGTAGCTATTCAATAAACAGTGAGAAGCTGGCAGTTAACTGAGCCAGGCCTTGTGCAGGCTACCTCTGCTCAGCTGATTGTCAGAATCCCTTGGAGCTGGAATACCAGCCTCATGGGGGTGTCTCCTCCTGTACCCCAGTGGCAAGGGCATCTGGCACCCAACAGATCAAAGAGCACAGGCTTGGGGCCAGCAGGTGGCATGGTGGTTGAGGTGCTGGACACTCCCATGTAGCCAACCACAGAGTCCTGGACCTGATGGCTTTCTTTCTCACTGTGTGTGTGTGTGTGTGTGTGTTTCTCTGATCAAATTAAAATAAATGAGTGAATAAATAAAGTTAAATACTTAAAAAAAAAAAAAAGTACAGGCTCTAGCCAGGCTGTGCACACTCACTCAGTTCCCAGCTTTACTTGCCTTTGTTTCGATGGTTAAAAGTGAGTAAGGGGCCAGCTGGTGGCCTGGTTGAAACACCTGGATCCTGGATCCCACATGGCTGACTGGTTTTGACTCTTGTACCCAGAGGCTTGAACAACAGGGCAGGTGCATGTGTGTTTGTGCTCAAAATTCCAAGTGATGAAGGATTGTGTCATGACCATGCATTAGTACTCTTTTTTAAAAAAATGATTTATTCATTCATTTTAATTTGACCAGAGAGAGAGAGAGAGAGAGAGAGTGAGAAAGCAAGCTGCCAGGTCCAGGACTGGAACCACAATCGGTCATGTGGACGTCTAGCACTGATAACCACCACACCACGTGCCGGCCCCCAACCAGTACTCCTTTTTAAAAGGATTTAATTTTATTTATTTTAAATTAGCTGTAAGACATGTGCACTCATGAGAGACACAGTGAGTGACTAAGCAAGCCGCCAGGGGCCAACAGGTGGCATGGTGGCTATGGGCGCTGGACTCCCACATGGCCAACTATGGTTCGAGCTCCAGACCTGGTGGCTTGCTTTCTCTCTCTCTCTCGCTCTGTCCCTCTCTGGTGACATTTAAATAAAGTTAAATAAAATAATTCTTAAAGAAAGCAAGTTGGGACCAGCAGTTAGCATAATGGCTATGTCACTGGACTCCCATGTAGTTGGACCATGGTTCGAGTCCCAGACGGTGGCTTAAACTCAACTCAAGCTCTGTGTGTGTGTGTGTGTGTGTGTGTGTGTGTGTGTGTGTGTGTGCCCAAGATCTTGAGAGGAGAATGGAGGAGAAGGGATTGTGGCATGGCCATCCCTCCTGGGGAGTGATTTCTCACTTTCTCTTTCTGGCGAGCACATGCATCCTATAGCAAAAACCTCCAAAAAACAACAACAAAAAAACCAACAAAAGCAAGCCACTAAGGCTGGAACTTGAACCAAGGTTGGCCATGTGGGAGTCCAGCACCCTAACCACCATACCACCTGCTAGCCCACTTTAGTGCTCATGTTTTCTTGCTCTTAGTGATTGCTAAAAAGTCAAGATTTCAGAGCCAGCACATAGTGTAGCATTAAATTGCTGGACTCCCACATGGCTGACCGTGGTTCAAGTCCTGGACCTGGTGGCTCGAAAATCACACTGGGTGCATGTGCATGCATGCCCAAGATCCCAGGTGGAGAATAGTGGAGAAGGGACTGCAGCATGGCCACCCCTCCACATGTGATTTCTTGCTTTCCCTCTCACTGTCTCTGTCTCCCTGACAAGCACATATGCCCTAAGGCAGAAAACGCTTTAAAAAAAAAAAATTGGGATGGGACCAGCAGTTAGCGTAATGGCTATGTCACTGGACTCCCATGTAGTCGACCGTGGTTCGTGTCCCGGACCCGGTGACTTAAACTCACGCCGGGTGCATGTGCATGCGTGTCCAAGGTCCCGAGAGGAAAATGGAGAAGAAGGGATTGCGACGTGGCCCTGGGGGCTGATTTCTCGCTTTCTATCTCTCTGTCTCTGTCTGGTGAGTGCATGCGCCCTGTAGCAAAAACTTCTCCAAAAAAAAATAAATAAATAAATTGGGGGTTAGCAGGTGGCATGGTGGTTGAGGCGTTGGACACTCTCACATGGCTGACCAAGGTTCGAGTCCCAGACAAATTAAAAAAAAAAAAATCAAGATTTGTAGTCTTCTGTCCTGATCCAAAAGATTGTGATGAGATCATACCGAATTACACCCTGGAAAAAGGTTCCTACACTTCTGTGAAGCAAGATCCACTCACTGCATCTTTACAATGACTCTAAGAGGCAGGTATTGTTACTCTCACTTTCCAGATGGGAAAACTGAGGCTTATGGAGGTCACACACCAAGTAGAAAAGATAGGATTTGAATTCAGAGCTAGGATCACAGCGTTTCACTGAATCCCAAAGAATATTCGATAAATACTGTGCTAGTATACAAAAGGTTAAATTTCTGATGAAAAGCTAGTATTATAACCAAAGAAATGGCTTGCATTTATGCTCCTCACTGGGCATACCAATGGCGGAAGGAGGGGGACAGAAAGAGCTCGACATAAAAGACTTTTGTCTCCACAACCTGAATTATTTTGTGTGGGAAAGGAGGAAAATCTCACACTGGAGGAGGTGGAGGGATTTGCGGCATGTGGGTGTGCACAAGAATTGAGATATTCACAAGGATGGAGGAGTGGAGGAATGGCCAAGGGAAATCAGATGTGGGACTGACTTCTAAAGCCCCAAGCCTGATCCACTCAGTGGCAGCAAGGAACTGTCTAAAATTCTGTAGTTCCAGGACCTGGAAGATTCTATAGCCTAGTGATTAGGAAAGCTGGAACTTACCTAGCTGGTCATGGCTCAAATGCTGGTCCCAGCAGTTTGAAAGACAGGCATGTGTGTGTACATACACACCTAAAATCCCAAGAATGGAGAAGGGGTTGCAATGTGACTACACCCCACTGGAGGGGGGGTCCTTTCTCCCCTCCTCTCATTCCCTCTAGAAATGAAAGAGAAAAAAGATCTAGAACCACCCAGTTGAGGGATGGGTGAGATGAACGGATAAGATACATAAACTGGATTAAATGCTGAGAGAGGAATAGTAGATGGCGTAATGGCCACATCACTGGACTCCCACATGGCCTACTGTGGTTCAAGTCCAAGACCCTGAGGTTTCAAACTCTTACCAGGTGTGTGTGTCCAAAATCCCAGGATGAGAATGGAGAGGTTGTGGTGTGGGTCATCCCCTCTCGGAGGTGATTTCTAGTTCCTTCTATCTCTGGTGAGCATTGAACACACATGCCCTATAGCAAAAAACTCTCCAAAAAAGAAATAATGCTAAGAATTAATTTCTAGGCGTCTGCTTGCATCAAAGCTTTTAAACTTGGCTTTCATGGTTGGGCATCAGACAGCTCAGAAATCCCCTGAAATCATACACCAAATTGCAGTTGCAGTTTCCAACAATTCTCAAAGGAGTCTGAGATTCCCCAAAATTTCAGAACCAGCCATGTGTGCTGCATCAGACCACCCCATTCATTAAGTTTCTGTCATCCCCCCACTACCTCCAAAATGAGAAAAGGCACATAATTTCAAAGTATTCATTAACAAAATACTAACACCCCCCTCCCCATCCCTGTTGCAGTAAGGCAAGAAGGACCATTTGCCAAAGCAGATCCCAGTAGAAAGCTGCAGCAATTTGTAGGCCTGTTTTCAGTGTCTGGACTTCTGGTGAAGTTCAGAGGGTCTGTGGCATCTGGTTGAAGTCCTTGCTTTTGGGGGCAGCCTGATGTCCTGGCTCACAGGTGGAATGGGGCATCAGGAGCCCCCTGGGCCCTGCGAAGGCCTGCAGATTCTTGGGCCGGGGCCAAGAGAGCCGGATGGTTGAGCCTGACCTGGGCCTTGGCTGGCCGCAGCTGCCCACCACCCCCAACATGAATGCTGACTGTGGTGGCATAGCTGAGCCGCCTGGCTGGGGGTGGTGGAGGCTGAGGCTGGGGCGGTGGTGAAGGTGCCCGTGATGAGGGAGCAGAAGAGGACCAGGAACCCCGGGAGGCTCGGGGAGCCTCTCCCCCAGGCCCCTGCCGCCGAGCCAAACTCTGGCTGATGTAAGAGGCTGCCAGGTATCTTGAGAGGGCAGCTGCACTGGGGCCCAGGAGGTGACGGGTACGGACTGGGGGACTCTGGGGTGGGGTCAAGTCTAAAGATTCTGATCTGGAAACATGTGAGACTGAGTGGCCTCCCAGTTTGGACAAGACTGCGGTGGTCTGAAACAGGGCAGGTGATAAGCCCTGAATGTCCAGAGAGCCTCCCTGTTCAGGTAAAGGTATGGCACTTGGAACGTGGGTGTCAGTGAGGCTTTCCTGCTCCAGCAAAGGTGTGAGTTTTTGGACCTGTGTGTCTGTGAGGCTTTGCTCCTGAAGCAGAGGTGTAGCAGCTGAACCCTGGGCATCCATGAGGCCTCCCTCACTGGGCAAAAGTGGAAGGGCTTGGACCCGGATGTCCGTGAGGCCTTGTGGCTGGGGTGAAGGTGTGGCAGCTGGAACCTGAGTAACTGAGAGCTCTTGGCGTAAAGGCAGAATAGCACTGGCTGGGATATGAAGGTCTGGGTGGCCTCCATCTGCAGGCAAAGGCAAAGTACCTGGGTCTGGAACATCTGGGAGGTCAGATGGCAGGTGTGGTGGGGTGTTCACCGGGACCTGCTGATCCAGGCAGTGTCCATGCACAAGCAGAGGGTGGACAACATGACTGCAGGCAGTGGCTGGGCCCTGCACGTCCCCGGGACCTCCATGCCTAGCTACAAGGATGGTAGTTGGACTCTGGTCATCTAGGCAGCCTTCTTGCCTGGGCATGGGTGTGGGAGCTGAAGCCATATCAGAACTTCCCTGTTTGGGCAAAGCCACGGTAGTTGGAACTTGGGTGTCCAGGTGGCTTTTGTGCTCAGACAAAGGAGCGGTAGCTTGGACTTGGATTTCCAGGTGGCCTTGATCAGGCAGAGCTGTGGCAGCTGGGACCTGGATGTCTGCAGAGCTTTCCTGCTTGGCCAACAGTGTGGTGGCTGGGGCCTGGATATTCCAGGGACCCTCTTGCTCAGGCAAAGGGGCAGTAGCTGGAATGTGGATGCCCAGATGTTTTTGCTCAGGTACATCTGAAACATTTTGACTCTGGCCATCCAGGCAACCTTCCTGCTTAGACAAAGGTATGGCAACTTGAACCTGGGTAGCAGGGCCCAGGGAGACAGGTTCCTGGGCACAGGTCCACGGGAAGGTCAGCTCACACACCAGCACGTGTCCAAAAGCAGGGAGGGGCCCTGTAGGTAAAGAGGGGCTCAAGTTAGCACTGATGTCCTGGCTTGGGCCACCTCTGCCCACCACTGGCCTCCACATACCCGGGCCTCACCTGGCTCAGCCTGCTCCTGGGGCAGGCAGGGGGATGGCTGGGGCTGGGCTAGAACTCGCGGCCGACGGCGGGGGGCATTGGCTGATGCTCGTGTCTCAGCCCGCTGCATCTGCTGGATCCGCTCACTATAGAGCCGTGCCAGTTCTCGCACTCGGGAAGCTGCCCTTTCCGAATTTGGGGCTCCTGCCTTCCCACTCCCACTGTCTCCACCCAGATCTGAGTCCTCCAGGATGAGCAATGGCTCAGGGAAGCCGGGCCGGGCCAGCTGCCCCTGCTCCAATGCCTGCCAGGCACTCCGGATTTCTGAGCAAGAGCGGAATTCCAACTCATCTGGGAATCCCTGATGTTGGGTGACATTCTGGGACTGGAAGTCTGAGAATGACACTTTTACTCTTTCTGCATCCTCCTCAGGCCCTGCCCTGCTTCCTGACGGGGGTTCTCCCAGTTTTCCAAGACTGCTTCCAGGAAACAATTCTCTCCTAGTTACTAGAATCTCAGCTGGCTCCAGCAGAGGTCCCTGGTGCCAGGAGTCACAGGGGAGGGCAGGAGCTCCAGGGAGGCTGGGGGTGTCAGAAGCAGCGGGGGTGGCTGGAAGGCAGGGCATTTCGAACACACTGGAGGCATCAGAGAGACTAGGAAGGTGGGGAACTTCTGGAATTTCAGAATGGCTGGGAATCTCAGGGAGGTTGGGTACATCAGGAATTTTGGTAAGGCCGGGAATGTCGGGAATTTCAGTTGCACTGGAACTTTCAAGGCCTTCTAAGACATGGAGTGGGGAAGGCTCCCGTTCATCCATCTCCAGCTCATCCTCTTCCTCCTCTTCTGAAGACTCTCGGCTGGGCAGGGCTTGGAACGTGAGGGTTTCACTGTTGCCTGGCACTTGGGTGTCTCCGGGGAACTCGGGAATGTCATGGTTGTGTGGCTGGAGTGGGCACAGAGGAGGAGGCAATGAAATCAGGGTGGAAGGTGGCGTGGTGGTTAAGGAGCTGAACTCCTACATGGCCAACAACAGTTCGAGTCCGGAATATAGTGACGTGCTTTCTCACTTTCTATCTTTCTTTCTTTCTCTCTGGTAAGCACAAATATCCTATAGAAAAAAAAATTGTTTTAATTATTTTATTATTTTTTTTGAGAGGTTTTTGCTATAGTAGTGTGCACTCATCAGAAAGACAGAGAGAAACAGAGACAGAAAGTGAGAAATCACCCCCCAGGGAGGATGGCCACACTGCAATCCCTTCTCCTCCATGCCTGGCATGAGTTTAAGCCGCTAGGCACAGGACTCGAATCCCAGTCGGCTACATGGGAGTCCAGCAACATAGCCATTACGCCAACTGCTGGTCCCAGGAAATTAAAAAAAAAAAAAAAAAAGTTAAGTAATTCTTCAAAAAAAAAAAAGACAGGTGGGTGGTGAGGTGATTAAGGCGCTAGACTCTCACATGGCTGCCTGTGGTTCAAGTCCTGAACCTGAACTGCTTTCTCACTTTCTCTTTCTCAACAGCTCTCTCTTGTGAATCTGTGTGTCCTATAGCAAATTTTTAAAAATAATAACAGGGACCAGTAGACGGCATAATGGTTATGTCACTAGACTCCCACGTAGTTGACTGCAGTTCGAATCCCTAACCCAGAGGCTTAAAACTCACACCAGGGGGACCAGCAGTTAGCGTAATGGCTATATCATTGGACTCCCATGTAGTTGACCGCAGTTCACGTCCCGGACCTGGTGGCTTAAAACTCACGCCAGGCGCGTGTGCGTGCGTGCCCAAGATCCCGAGAGGAGAATGGAGGAGAAGGGATTGCGGCGTGGTCATCCCCCCTGGGGGGTGATTTCTTGCCCTCTGTCTCTGTCTGTCTTGTGAGCACACGCGCCCTATAGCAAAAACCTCTCCAAAAAAAAAAAACCTCACACCAGGTGCGTGTGCGTGCATGCCTAAGATCCCGAGAGGAGAATGGAGAAGGGATTGTGGTGTGGTCATCCCCCATAGGGAGTGATTTCTCGCTTTCTCTCTGTCTCTGTCTCTCTGGTGAGCACATGCATCCTACAGCAAAACTCTCTAAAAAAATAGAATAATGATAACAAATAAAATGAAATAATTTTTTTTTTTTTAAAAAAAAGAAAGAAAATCACACTGGGCATGTGTGTGAATGTGTCCAAAATCCACAGATAAGGGATTGCTGCCTGGCTATCTCCCAGCGGGTGATTCATCACCTTCTCTCTCTCTCTCTTCAGTGAGTGCAAAAAACAAACAAAAGATGGAGCAGGGCCACAGGCCCACCCAGTCCCTGGTCTGTGTCTATCTAGGCCTAAGGTCCCCTGGAACCGTGACCTGATGCCCAGCTCACCCCTGGATCCCGGAGGCCTCTCTGGTTCAGCAGTTCCAGAATTTCTTCAGTGATTGAGGTCCCCGAGGGCTCCAAAGTAGGGGGTCCAGCATCGTCCAAGTCCTCGAGGGGTCCAGAAGCTGAAGTTGGTGGCTGAGATTCTGAGGGGGAGTAGAGCTCCCCTTCACTGTCGGCATGCTGTGAGGAGGAAAAGGGAAGCAGGCAGGAGCCAAGAGGGTACCTGACCCTCCTCCCTTGGACATAAAAATCCAAGCTCCAACCCCTTATTCAGCCTGGAAGGCCAGGTCTCCAGACCCTATCTCAGGATACTTTTTTCTTCTTTCCTTACATTTAAAAACTTATGGGTCAGGGACCAGCAGGTAGTGTTATGGATTCCCACATGGTCAACAGTGGTTTGAATTCCAGAACTGGTGGCTTGCTTTCTCACTTTCCCTCTCTCTTTCCGGTCAAATTAAAAATGGTGATAATAGGGACCAGCAGTTAGCGTAATGGCTATGTCACTGGACTCCCATGTAGTTGACTGCGGTTCGAGTCCCAGACCTGGTGGCTTAAACTCACACCGGGCGCGTGTGCGTGTGTGCCCAAGATCCCGAGAGGAGAATGGAGAAGGGATTGCGGCGTGACCATCCCCCCTGGGGGGTGATTTCTTACTTTCTGTCTCTCTGTCTTTCTGGGGAGTGC
>NW_006159471.1:262544-266960 GCF_000334495.1 Tupaia belangeri chinensis | reverse complement strand
AAAAGGTGATAATAATTTTTTTTTTAAAGAGAGATTTTTGCTATAGGGTACATATGCTCACCAGAAAGAAATAGACAGACAGCAAGAAATCACCCCCCATGGGGGAATGGCTACACCGAAAACCCTTCTCCTTCACTCTCCTCTTGGATTTTAGGTACACACGCACACATGTCTGGTGTGAGTTTCAAGATACTGGGTCTGCAGTTGGTCTTGTGGGTGTCCACTGATGTAACCATTACACCATCTGCTGGTCCCTAAATAAAAAATAATTCTTAAAAAGAAACCCTTATGGGCCATTCCCATGGCCTCGTGGTTAAATGATCTGGATCCAACACGGCCAACCATGGTTCAAATCCCAGCCACAGGGGCTTGAAAAATGCTAAGAATGTGTGCGTGTATGTGTGCCCAGATCTCTTCAGGATGAAGAAACAGGAGAGGGGACTGCACCCATTAAGGGGTGCTTTCTCCTTCCCCCTGTCTGTTTCTGGCATACACAAATGCTCTATGGCAATCAAAAACAGTATTTTGGGGCCAGCAGGTGGCATGGTGGTTAGGGGTGCTGGATTCCACATGGTCACCTGTAGTTTGAGTCCTAGACCTGGCAGCTTGATTTCTCACTTTCCCTTTCTCTCTCCCTCTCTGTCTCTCACTGGTCAAATTAAAAACATAATAATAACAAATAAAATAAAACAAATGCTTAAAATAAATAAAATAAAATATTTCTTCCACTAGTGAGAAACAGGTAGACTGCCAAGTATCTTGATGTTGTAACCCATCCCCAGCCTCTGCCAGCTCAGATCACAGACACATGCATACCGGGCCCACTCAGGGAGGTCTCTCCAGATGCGAACTGGAAACCTTCCCCCAAGGGTCAGCCGGCCTCCCTGAGCATTGCCTTTTGCTGTCTGGCCCATCTCAGGACATTTCTTACCTTCAATATAGGCTGAGCTGGAGAGATGAGAAAGAGAAAAGAGTAAGGTGTGAGAGTAGATTATCCTTTCTAAATGATGAGCTGCCCCGTTTCCCCCTCCCCACCCACCCTGGGCATCCCATGGGGAGAGACAGACAGATGGACAGGGATGGAGCAGACGGGGTAGGCAGTCACTGACCGTTTTGTGGAAACAAGCCATAAGGGTCCTTGACCGGTTCTGGAGGGAGGACACAGTTACCACGACGAACCCAAATCTCCCCCGGCCCCTGGTTCACCTTTAGGTGGTGGGTACTCACCAGACTGCCTGCGGCCCCGGCGCATAATGGAGGGTCCTGGAGATGGAGCTGCGGGCAGGGCGGGCCACAACCCAGTCATGAGTCCTGCTCCAGGGACCAGGGGCCCGGACTCAGGGTTCCATCTGATTTACCTGTGTTCCTCCGTCCAGGGGTGAAACTTCTTGCATCTCGAGGTCGAGGAGAGCCTAGTGGGGGTGTCAGTGGCTCTGAGACAGGCTTACTTTTTGGAGCACCTGACAGGGAGAGTTTTGGGGCTAATACCTTATTGTTTCTCAGAAATTCCTCTCCTTCCACACCCTCCCACCCAAGGCCCCAACTCACAGTGCAGGCTGTTTTCAAGGAGAACCTGTTTTGCCTGAAAGAGACAAGGATGAGTTACAGGGGGCTGGTCTCCAGGCACACACACAGGGATGATGCTCCAGGCATGATAGTCACTCCCATTAGCAGCTGCTTCTACATGTCAGGCTCACTATGTGGCTGGTGTCCGCTAACCCTCACCACAACCTGAGGCAGTATGCATGCGTATTTCTCCAGGTGAGAGAAAATTGGCCCAGAGAGGTTAAATTACTTGCCCAAGGTCACAGACCAGGGACGTGAGAACTGGGATTCAAATGCAGATGGTGTAATTCTGCCCTTCGGCCATCATATTATAAAAGAGTGACCCTGTGGGACCAGCAGTTAATGTAATGGCTCCCATGTAGTCGACTGTGGTTCGCATCCTGGACCAGTGGCTTAAAACTCACGCCGGGTGCGTGTGCATGCATGCCCAAGATCCTGAGAGGAGAATGGAGGAGAAGGGATTGCAGTGTGGCCATCCCCCCTGGGGGGATGGTGGTGATTTCTCCCTTTTTTGTCTCTCTGTCTGTCTGGCGAGCGCACGCATCCTATCACACAAAAACAAAAAGACAAACAAACAAAAACTCTCCAAGAGTGACCCTGTGGGACCAGCAGGTGCCATGGTAGTTAAGGCACTGGACTACCACATGGCTGACCACAGTTCAAGTCCTGCTCTTGGACCTGGTGGCTTGCTTTCTCACTTTTTCTCTCTCTCTGTCTTTGGTCAAATTTAAAAAATAATAATTATGAATAAAATTAAATAAAATAAATCTTTATAAAGACGGGGTGGCAGATAGTTAAGGGCGTTGGACTCCCACATGATTGATTGTGGTTTGAATCCCAAACCTGGCAGCTTGCTTTCTTTCCCTCTCTGTACCTCTTTGGTCAAGTTTAAATAAAGTTAAGGGACCAGGAGTTAGCATAATGGCTATGTTGCTGGACTCCCATGTAGTCGACTGTGGTTCAAGTCCCAGACCCGGTGGTTTAAACTCAAGCCAGGTGCATGTGCGTGCATGCCCAAGATCCTGAGAGGAGAATGGAGAAGGGATTGCGGCGTGACCATCCCCCCCTGGGGGGTGATTTCTCGCTTTCTGTCTCTCCATCTCTCTCTGTCTTTCTGGCGAGCACACGCGCCCTTTAGCAACAATATATAAATAAATAAAGTTAAATAAAATACTTCTAAAAAAAGAGAGTGCCCCCTATACTTGAGTGTGGAAGTCTTCTAGTACTGTTGGGGAGGTCATCACCACCGGAGGGCCCCCATATGTGTAGGAGCTGTACCTTGGCAGGGATAGAGGCGGGGTGGTTTTCAAAGAAGAGGCGCTGCAGACAGTGAATCCACAGCCTCTTCTCTTCTTGGTTTTTGGCCTGAAGGTGAAATAGAGGTCAAGTCAAGGGGCCAGGTGTGAAGTCTGCAGTCTGGGGGAACCCTGCCAGCCCAGCTCTTCCCTGTACTCACCTGGAGCAGGTGCCTGTGCTTGGGGATGGTCAGATCAGACACCTTGAACCCGAGAGGATCTCGAGGATTCTCACTCACACTCAGGTTGCAGCACTGGGTGAGGGAGTAGAGAGAGGTGGCAAGCTCAGAGCCCTGAGGCCATGTGCCCCGTAGGTAGTGAGGTACCTCTGGAAAGGTGTGCCCTGTAAGATTGTATGGGGGAAGCCCCATACCCCCTACTGACCCATTCTACAGTCTGGGCTCTGCTCTCTCCCCCACGAGGCCCCTCCCACCTCCCATCTTCATGAAGACACTTGCCAAGTGGGCAAATCCAGGTGCCTCACCCATCACTACCTCTGCATCCTACTGACCTCACCCCTCCTTAATCAGACTTGCCCCCTATTCCTGAACTCAGGAAACAATGGCACTTTCAAGCCAAGCTGTCCTGCCCACCCCTATAGGGATATAGGTACAGGCATACAAAATACATCTTGTAGACAGCACTTCTGCCCTGCCCCTGTCCCCACACTCACAAAGATGTGGCCCTTGTAGGTGTATTCTGGCCCCCGGCGCTTGGCCACGAGTAGCATCCGTGAGAACAGGAAGAGTAGTCGCTCACCCCCACGCAGCCGGGGGCCGCCCCCACCGCCACCTCGGAAGGCACCCTCCAGCACCAGCTCTCCAAAAGCACTGAGCTCCGGGCCAGTCCAGCCACCCAGCCGCCGCTGCACTTCCTGCTGGGACCCACCAGGTGCACCAGGCACGGAGGGGAAGCACACACATATACACCGAGATAGCGGTTAGCCATGGGCAGGCTGTTCGAGCCAACCCTCTGAGGCTACCACTGCAACACCACCCCCAGGCCCCTCATCCAGCCAGTCCCAGCCCACCCTGGGGCCACCTGGAGGCGCGCAGCATGCTCCTGCTTGCGCTTCATGTCGTTAATGTACCAGGCGACTGCTGTCATGGACACAATAGCTTCTTCCACCATCTCGCGTCCCCCGGTGCCTGGGCCCTCTGTCCAGTGTTTGCCTAGCTCCTGCCAGGCAAGCACCAGACACACAGAAATGGCAGAGGAAAAGAGAACGGCAACAATAGGAGACAGAGAGAGAGAAAGGTCAGGACAGGGATAGAGGGAGACAAACATGCTGAGACAGAACCAGAATCTGTGGTTCCATTCCCCACTGCCAAGCAAGAATGGCCCAGGTTCTAGCGAGTGGATACCTCCCCAGGTGCACAATCTGGCACACAAAGCCACAGGATTCCTCCTCTGGCCTCATCCAACTTGTGGGGGGTACACCCCCGAGAGATGCACCAACAGGTAGTCATGGATGGGACCTTGCCCTGCCCCAGCCAGGCCCCTGGGGGCACAGCTGACCTGCAGCAGCAGATGGTACTTGAGGATGCGCTGAACA
>NW_006159471.1:261299-262533 GCF_000334495.1 Tupaia belangeri chinensis | reverse complement strand
CAGCAGGAAGCTCTGCAGGGGCAGCGAGTGGTGAAGTTGGGCCTGGCGCTCCTGCAGCCACAGGGAGGCCGGCGGAGACAGCGACAGCTCCCGGAGTAGGGCCAGGGAGCTGAGGGCACAGCACAAGTCAGCAGGGCCTGACAGCTCTGGCAGGCAGGGCTGGGAGGGGAGGGGGCGGGATGGCAAGGACTGGGGAACGGTCAGGGTCTGTTAGGGAGAGGTGAGTTACTGTCACAGTCTGGCAGGGGCTGGAGCTGGATGGGTCAGGGATACGGGGAAGATGGCTGGCATGGCAGCTCGTGGGCACGGCCTGGGGCCTGGCAGGGGCTCCTTGCCCCTCACCTCGGGTAGTTCATGCAGTACAATGTGTAGATGTCAAAATCCTCGCTCTGTGGGTGACACAGGAGTCAGGGAGATGCCAGGTCCCAGCTTCCCATGATCCCCTTCCAGCCTCACCCAAGCCCATCCCAGACAGCAAGTGTCCTCCATCACTCACCCTCTGCACAAAGCACTGGGCAATGCCCCCAGCACTGCTGCTGCCCTCCAAGTCCTCCAGGAGCTCACTGTGGGAAAAGAGGGGAAGGTGAGGAGCTGCCCTGCCTCCATGACCCCCACAAGACGACTGTGGGAGGCAGACGGTCGTTCAGCTGGGGGCACGATGCCTGCCAGCAGCTCCCCAGAGAGTGCCATATCGAGAAAGGGTCCTCTGCTGGCTACACGAGGGATCATAACCTGCTCAGACTCAGTTTCTGGGCAGTTTCACAGGCCTCGGCCTGAACTCTCACAGGTTGCATGGGCCTGGGGGGTATCAATGTCACGGCCCATGGCCCTTAGATGGGTCATGACCCCTAGAGCTACCACGACCTTAGGGTCCCATTGGGATCCTGAGATCTTATCAGACACTTGAAGGAGGATCCTCTTCACAAAAGTGACCAACCATCCTAGTTTCCAGGCCCGAGCAGTTTCACAAGACGTGGGACTTACAACACTGGGAAAGTCCCGGGCAGAGGGTCCGAGCTTGTCACAAATGCTCACACTCTCACACCCTTCAGCCCCCAGGAGTCTTACTTCTCCTTCCATCAGGATCCCTGCCTCATGTCATGGCACCCCAACTACCAGCCTG
Organism: Tupaia belangeri chinensis; assembly: GCF_000334495.1. Classification (NCBI taxonomy): domain Eukaryota; kingdom Metazoa; phylum Chordata; class Mammalia; order Scandentia; family Tupaiidae; genus Tupaia; species Tupaia belangeri. The sequence continues at coordinate 261,410 of NW_006159471.1, read as the reverse complement.
AACAGGGTGCTATGCTGCTCCTAGGTTTGGGTGAGGACATCTCCCTGCCACCCGACACCAGCCAGTGCCCCTGCCGGCCCCTGACCTGCTGCACTCGTAGATGTCTTCAAT
>NW_006159471.1:258582-261088 GCF_000334495.1 Tupaia belangeri chinensis | reverse complement strand
TGCTGAACTCGTAGATGTCTTCAATGTTGGCGAACAGTGTGCCCACCTGCTCCACGCTCAGTCCCAGGACCCCACCGTCCAGCAGAGGACCCAGGTAGTCCTGTGGGGATGACTGGGGTTATGAGGGCCAAGGCGCTGGCCTCGGTCCCCACTGCACTCAGGTGCTTGTCTGTCTCACCTCCACGATGCTGCGGAGATCCCGGACGTAGGCCCGCTCTGTCTCTACGATCTCACGGGCCACACGCTCCAGCCTGGAAGGTTTCATTGAACCTGGGATCCCCACAGGAGACAGATGCAGGCGGATGGGAGGCCCTGGTAAGGGCTCTGGCCTGGAAGCTGAACAGGCTGGGTTGGGCCCTGGGGCTGGGTCCCCTTCAGAGCCCAGTGTGCTCAGGGATGTGGAGCTCCCAGAACCTCGGGGAGAGGCCATGGCAGGAGCTGCAGGGGCTGATGGGATGTGGAGCAAGAGGTCAGAGGGTTTCCACATGTGTCCCCTCCCAGAGCCCGTCATGAACTCAGCTCCCACATTCACCCACACCTGTTCAGCAGCTTTCCCACGGACTCCCTTCTCTCTTTCCCACTACCCTACCTTGGTCTAGTCCCATCCTCTCCCATCAAGATTCTCTCTGGGTTTCCGGCTTCTATTTCTCTAATTCTCCTCCACGTGCCACCCAGGGAGATCTCTATTAATTTACCCATGGAACTCTATCACTCCCATGAGTGATAACCTCATTGTGCACCTAGGGTAAAGACTTTGCACATACTGTTTCTTGTGTGTGGAACACTCTTCCTCATCTTTGCCCAACTCCTGACTCCTGTCTCCTAATCTTTTCCATTCTTGGTTTAGATGTCCCCGCCTCCAGGAAGCCTCCCCTGACCTCACAGATTGGGCCCAGCCCCTGGGCTTGCCCCTGTGGAACTGTCACTGACTGGGGATGAGTCTCTCTCCTGCAACCAGGTTGGAATAGTGTGGTGTGGGTAGGGTTGGGGTTGTCCCAGCCACCCAGTGAGGTCAGCACTGCCCTGCACTAGGCCAGTCAGAGGTCTGCTCAGTGTCTTGAATAAAGGAACAGCCCCCACCTCCGGTTCTACCCCTGCCCTGGATGCTCACCTGCATGCTCACCTGCACACTCACCTGCCCGTGTTGCACAGTCACACACTTCACCGCTGCCGCCACACCCGAGGCTGGAGTTAGATTTGGACGGGCTCAGGCCGCGGGCTCCTTCGGGCATGGTTGAGTGGGTGGCACTGACCTGCAGAAAGACCCCCTTCTTGGGTGTCAGGACCCCATAGCCTCCCTGCTGTCCAAACTCGCAGATCTCGGGCAGATAACTGGGAGCACGGTCTAAATCCAGGGAGGGGCCCCTGGGAATAACTAGTGGTGAGACACAGACAAAGTGACAGAAAGAGGGAGACAAGGAGAGAGAACCAAGAGAAAAGATGGAAAGGCTGAGACAAAGAAAAGTGAAGCGAGCGAAAGGGTCGGGTCGTAGGAGCCGAGTTCCTCCTGGTCTCCGGCCGGAGGCTCAGGGATCCTGGGAACGTTCGGGCTCTGGCTGGAGCGGAGGGCGAGGGGCAGGGCTGGGAAAAGCCGTGGGCGGGAGGCCGCGGGGTCCCAAGGGAGGGCGGAGGCTGGGGGACCGGAAGCTTTCCCAGCGTCTTCCCACACCCCCCAACTCCCGCCGGCGCCTCCGCTCGCCCCCAGCCGGCACGCCCCCTCATTGTTCACTGCAGCGGCGCCGCCCCCTCCCCCAGCCCGCCTGGGCCCCTCGCCTCCTCCCTCACCTCCCCGGGAGTCTCCAGCCCCGGACCAAGGCAGGCGGGTTCCTATTCGACTCTAACGCGATCCCAGGAGAGGTGCCGAGCCGGGGCTCAGAACCGTGAACTTAAGCCTCCAGGAAGCAGGATGCGGGTCTCTCGGAGAGCGGGGTCCAGTAGTCCGAATTCCTTGATGTCCCAAGAGGGGGATGCTGGGAACCTCGACTGAGTCTCAAATGGAAGCGCTGGGGACTCACATTCCTGCGTCTTCTAGGTAGGGCCGTGGGGCATCCGATTCCTGAGTTCCCCTAACTCTAGAGGCAGGGATTTAAACCAACTCCAGGTGGGTGCGCAGGGGGTCCCAAATATCTGGGTCCCCTTGAAGTGATAGACGCTACAGCCCGAAACAGACTGGTTGAGGGGCTACAAGTCCGGATCCCAAGTTTTTCCAAATCTTGAGCTTAGATGCTTGAGAAATGCGAAGTCCTGGATCCTGAGTTCTTCAAATGGGGATGCGGGACGCTGGGACACCGGAATCCCGCGGGGCTGATGTCCCGGGCTCCCGGCTCTTCCAGGAGGGGGCGCTGGGCACCTAGGTATCTGAGGTTCCTTTAGTCTGGGCGCGAGGGTCTGGACTTCAGGATCTCCTAAGACTGGGTGCAGAAATTCTGGACGTCCAGGTCTGAGACTGGACCCCTCAGGCTCACCGATGGGTGGCACTGGGCTCCTGTGGCGGCGCGGCGCCCCA
>NW_006159471.1:255240-258489 GCF_000334495.1 Tupaia belangeri chinensis | reverse complement strand
GGGCTTCCCCTCCTCCCTGCTGCCTGGGCTCACATCCTGTTCCCGCCTGCAGGGGGGAGGGGCTGCCTTCCGGCTGACCCGCCAGTAAAGGGTTAAGACCCAGCCTCTCTGGTTATGAATATTCAAGAGGAGGCGGGCCGCAAGCAAGCTACACCCCTGCATTCCAAGCTCCTTGCGACTTTTCCCTTTTACAGCAATAGCTCTTGTGAGGCGTGAGAATCCGGAACTGGTCACACATTTTCTCCTATTGGTCAACTAGAAGAGTTCTATTTACATATACAATACCGGGCGGGGCTGTCTGGTGAGGTCACGTGGTTGTGAGTAACTGAAGAGCTTTGCAGCGCAGGGGTGCGGCCGGAGCTCCAGTGGCGCAATCGGTTAGCGCGCGGTACTTATATGACAGTGCATAGCGAGTAATGCCGAGGTTGTGAGTTCGATCCTCACCTGGAGCACTTTTATAGTCTTTTATACACTTCATAAATGAACCAAAACATAACATCGCTTCCTGTAGTGAAAGTCTTGTCGGGCGTCAGACTCATGAGACTTTGGCATCCTTGCGGAATGTTTACTGAGATATGGTGCCATTTCAGTCTCGGCCACCAGGGGATGGTATCATCTCTGACTAGATTTCTAACTTAGAGTCTTCAAATCTCGGTTTAAGACTTTTTCAGAGCTGTATCAAGCTACAGTTCTTTGGAAAACTATAGAGACCTGCCCCTTTTTCCATATTTCGTTGTCTTGGAGTTTTCAACCCTTTGACTCTTTTCCTCTCCGTTTCCTAATCGACTTGTTTCCTTCCAAGAAATATTGCTCACTCACCATGTCCTGGCTCTGTTGAGGTATGAATGTAACAGCATTGAACAAGACAATGTCCCTTGTCCCTGACGTCTTGATATTCTAGTGGTGAGACAAACTGCTATAAGCATAAGAATTAGGTACATTTTACATGTTAGATATTAGGTAGGACAGATGGAGTTGGAGGTGAGAAGTGGGTTGCTGTAGTAGTGGGGTATGAACTCATTGCAATAGCTTTTTTGTTTTGTTACTGTGCTTGCTGGAGAGTCAGAGAAAGAAAGAGAAAGTGAGAAAACATCTGCCTGGAAGATGAATATAGTACAATTTCATTTCATCTCTTATTTCTCTGTTCAGGATGTTGGGCACACAAACACACATGCCCAGCATAATTTTCAAACCTCAGAATCTGAGACACCAGCCCTGCAGTTGGCCATGTGGGATCCAGACACCTTAACCTCCAGGCCACCTACTAGCTCAAGAGAAGGTAACATCTAAGCATAGATCTGAAGTAAAGGAGTGAGCCACAGGGACACCAAAAGTGTGTTCCAGGCAGAGGACAACAGCCCAAGCGTCCTGCATGGAGCATGCCAAATGTGTTGGCAAAGCCCGTATGATTACAGCAGAGTGACCAAGGGGGAGGGTAGGAGATGGAAGCCAGGCTATGTGGGCAGTGGGGAAGACTTTGGACTTTCAGAATTTTTTTTATTTGGTCTTTGGACTTTGCCTTCTCTGTGATCTGACTCAGGTGTCATAAACTTTTTTGGCTCTTAGGGGGATGGGGAAGGAGACTGAGAGCAGGGGCCAGAGCAGGGAGAGTAGGAAGAGGCTGCTATGAGGGGTTAGCAGGAAATGATGCAGAGTAGGATGAGGGTGAAGGTTAGGTGCAGTGCAGGAGGGCAGGTTATAGTTTTGCTTTATTTATTTTAATTAAAATTTTTTTTCTTCTGAGAGAGACAGCATCCCTAACACGGTCTTCATTGCTGCCATCTATCCCTGCCACAACCAGCCCTGGACCATGGCCATGGTCCTGCCAGGCAGATTTTGGAACTAGGAACCTTCCCATGTGGGTCAGCCTCACATAGTGTCATGTTACTGCCATGTCAGAGGTTATTTTTTTGACAGTTTCTGCTGCCCAGGCTAGCCTCAAGCTGGAGCAGCTCCTGCCGCAGCTTCCCGTTGCTAGAATTATAGACATGCTACCAGGCCAGCCTTTAGGTTGGACCAGGGCACAAACTTGGGCTTCCATGTGGTCCCAGCCTGTGTATTGCAGCGTCTTAGCAGTGTTTGCCACCTTGGCTGGGCCTGTAGATCAATTGTAAAGGTGAATCAGACACGATTGCTGTTGGTGTAGGGTATGGGTTCAAGAGACTGGAGTTAGGACACCTCCCAGGTGTTTGGCCTAAACAGTGGTAGCCAGTGGTAGGTGCTATTATTATTATTTTTTGAACTCCATTTATTTACTTATTTTAATTTGGTCAGAGAGGGACAGAGAGAGAGAAGGAAAGTGAGATGAGAAAGCAAGTTACCAGGTCTTGGACCGAACCACAGCCAGCCATGTGGGAATCTACCAACACCCGAAGGCCCTTGGTGATATTATCTTAAGTGAAGTGTTGTTTGTTTGTTTTCAAAGGGTCAGAGAATCTGTCCTGACTAAAAAGGGCCAGAGAGGTCTGTTTCTGGAAAAGCCTCTTGCTCTTTTTCTTTTTGGAGAAGTTTCTGTAACAGGGCGCTTGTGCTCACCATAAAGACAAGAGACAGAGAGACAGAAAGTGAGAAATCACCGCCCCCCCACCCCGCCCCAGGGGAATGATGATCTTGGGCACAGTGTCAGTTTAAGCCACAGGTTCCAGACTCGAACCGTGGTCAATTATATGGGAGTCCAGCGACATAGGCATTACGCCAACTGCTAGTCCCAAAGTCTCTTGCTCTCTGCCTGCCCAGTGCTTTTGGGTCTCTCCCAACTGTCTTCCACACATCAGGGCCCGAGTTCTTTCCTATAAAGGAGCCAGTTTCCTAGAAGAGGAGGCCAAAGGTCAGAGTCTGCCACTGGGCAAGGGGAGGGAAACAAGTGAGGGATGAGGGAGACCAGAGGAGGGAGGGAGGAGGGAGAGGGGACTGCCAGAGGGGAACAAGGGGGCATGATGGCTTGGGAGTCAGGTGAGCAGGAAGAAGGGAGAGGGAGGAGAAAGGAGACTGAGAGGAGAGGGGATAAGGAATCAGAGGATGGGGAGGCTGGAAATGTGGAGGCTGCCAGGGAGGGGAAGAAAAGGGAGAGGGGAACCGGCAGAGGAGGAAGCCCGGTAGAGGAGGGGGGAAAACAAGAGGCAAAGGCGGAGGGGAGAGCAGGAGGAGGAAGCGGGAGGAGGAGGGAGGGAAGGGGCGGAGGACGGCCTAGAGGGAACCCGGCGGAGAAGAGCGGGGTCGTGGGGGCGGGGGGCGGGGGGGGGGGGCGGG
>NW_006159471.1:253839-255201 GCF_000334495.1 Tupaia belangeri chinensis | reverse complement strand
CCGCCCCCGGCCCGGGAGGGGCTCCGGGCGCCTCTTGCCTTGTATGGTCCGAGGACGCGGCTCCTCCGGGGCCCCTCCCGGACGCGCGGCCACGACCCCCACACACCGGCCCTGCGAGGCCGACCCCGACTGGAGTCGAGCCCGCGAGCTGCCACGGTCCCGAAACGGCCAGATCCTGTCATCCCGAGCTTCTCGAATCCGGACAAGGTCCCAGGTCCCGGAAGCCTGGCGTTCTGGGGGCGTAGGGTCTAGATCCCCCAGTCGCCGAGACAGGTATACTGACATTCCAAAATGCAGAGATTCCGGAATCTGGAAACTTTAAAGCTCCCTGCCCCAACATGCCCCTGTAGCGCCCGCCGGCCCTGGGCTCGCGCCCCGGCACATTCCGTCCTCCTCACCCCGCCCCTCCCGCCTCCCTCGGCCCCGTGGGTTCGGAAACATCCCGTCCCGGCCCTCCCGCGAGCTGGGTCAAGGAGCCCAACAGGACGCCAGCGCTGTGCCCCCCCACGCCCCGGGAACTGGCTCTCCCGGTTCCTGCCCGGTGACCTCACCTGGCCCCGCCTTCTCAGGTGAACAGCGGGCCCGGTGACGTCACTTCCTGCCAGGTAAGCGCCGCCAGGCGGCTCTGCTCGCGGAAGGTTTAGGGCGGCTATCAGTTGACTTATCTCGTTTTAAAAAAGCCCCACAATTCTTTCCACTTTTCTGCCTCTAGACAGCGGAATAGCCAGGATTTCAGTTTACAGGCAGAGTTCTTTTATTTAAAAATTCCAAAAAACACAAAAATAGACTTTTAAGATAACAATATATATATTACTTAATATATTATGGCACTTACAATAATTACACCGTCGTTTCCAATATTACAAAAAGAAGAAAAATAACAAGGGAAGCAGACGACCCAATATATATAAATACTATAAAATCTTATTAGAATAAATAAAGTCGTCATAAATAAAGGGCCCATTGGCTTGGGGAAGGGGTTTGGCAATGGCTTTGGCTACTTGCTTTTGGAGGGAAATTGAGCACCAGGATTCCCCCTCTAGGCAGGCTCCAGTCACCACCAGACACTAGAACCTCTACCTCCAGGAAAAATTGGGAGGGGGCAGTGAAGGCCTATTATTCACAGCACTTAAGATTCCAGGAGACAGATTTAGGCAGGGGAGGGGTGGGGAGACGCTCACTGCCTCCCTCAAATATGCTACATTTTTATAAAAGAACCCCAGAAAACATTCCAATTCCCTTCACCATGAACACTGAGCTTGCACACTGGGGACCTGCCCCAGCGTGGGGTCAGGGGTGTGGGTTAATGCATTTTGGAAAGTGTGGGGGGGGCAAGAGTCCCCAGGTCCCCACAGCCCCGGG
>NW_006159471.1:236194-253052 GCF_000334495.1 Tupaia belangeri chinensis | reverse complement strand
GAAAGAGTCCCCAGGTCCCCACAGCCCAGGGCCCTTGTATTGCCCATAGCACAAGTGGCTCCCCTTGAGATCCAGCTGATCTGCACTAGTCAGGCACTTGTTACTCAGAAACCGAGATTCGATTGAAGATGGGGAGTCTCCGGGGGGCTGCAGGTGGCCCAAAAACCCCTGCCTCAAACACAGGAGAGTCGGATCCCCCCAGGCTGCTGCCGCTGCTGGCATATTCATCAGGGTCAGATCCTAGAGACTGTGCAGAGGGGCTCCGAGGCAGGCCACCCAAGGGCCCCCAGATGCTGTTAGAAGTAGTAGCCCTGAGGCAGGAGGGGCAACAGGCTGGGGTGGGGTCCCTTCGAGCCACGGGGGTCCCAGGAGCAGCAGAGAAGGCAGAGGGTGACAGTGGAAGGTCCCCAGGTGGTGGTGGGGAGCTGGAGGGTGAGAAGGAGCATGAGGACAGAGAAGGGCCTGCCAGGCCTGGTGGTGGTGGTGAGGTGCGGCGGCCTGAGGGCAGGCCAGAGAAGCTAATGCTCTGGCGCAGCACATGCGGGTGGCCAGGGTTGGCCTGGTCCTCACTAGGGTTGTGGATGAAGTGGCAGCGTGAGCCATAGGGACAGCGGCCCTGGAGGTAGAACTTGTGGCAGAGTTCCGTCTTGTACTTGGGGTGGCGATTGGCCTGGCGCAGCTCCCCCAGGCCATGGGCAAACTGGCACTTAGCCCCATAGCGGCAGCGCCCACTCTCGGAGAAGGTCCGGCATAGCTCAGTCTTGTAGCGGGAGGAGGTGGCAGGGGTCGCAGTTGGCGAGGTGGGTGAGGGCGACAGTTCAGGGCCTGGGCGAGGAGCCAGGGGTGCAAAGCCAGGAGGTGGGGGCACCCAGCCACAGCTGCGGCCCTCCACCAGGCTGGTAGAGCGGCCAGGCAGGCGAGAGGTGCCCCCAGATGGGCCACAGTCAGATGAACCCAGGCTCCAGGGTCCCGAAGAGGCCCAGCCTGGGTTAGACTCAGAACCTCCGTGGTCGGATGACAGGTCAGGGCTCAGCGACAAGAGGCTCTGCAGGAACAGGAGGAGCTGGTTAAGACACCCGAAAATGCAATGTGACGCCCCACCCCAGCTGCAGGACATTTCCAAAGCCTGCCAGTCCGGTTTGTAGGTCCCAGGTAGAGCCCCACCCGCCCGCAGAAACCCCTAGGTTCCGGATCCCAGGGATCCCGATTGCCAGGTTTTGAGTTACCCACGACCGGCTGGATCAAGATAGGGCCTCGAAGTCAGGGCGCACCACTGTTCCCCAATTTCGAGCCTCTGGACCTCTCCGGAAATGACCCGCTCATCGGTTTCTCCGGTTTTAAAAGTGGAGGAGCTGGGCAAAGTTGACCCAGGAGTCCGAATCTCTTCGGTCTTAGTGTTCTAGAGAACTTTGGTAAGGGAGTGGCGAGAGGTAGGCTCCCCTCGAGAAACTTAGCGAAAAACCCCACCCTCAGCGTGTCCTAGGGGTGAGCCAGGTGTGGGGGCCATTTCCTCCTCCAGACATCCCTCGTCTGAGAAAAGTCCTCTAGTTTCCCATCTCTTGGGGCCACATTGCCCCTCTTGGGCTGAGAACCGAGAACCGCAGGCTTTATTTTCGCCTTCAGATAATCAGGCTGGTCTGAGTAAGAAGGCAGGCACCCGGGCTGGAGGGTGCGGCGCAAATGTGCCCCAGTTTTAGAAAAGAGGCAGGCGTCCCAGGTCAGAGTTTTCGTCGCTAGAGGAGTGGCGTGAGGACCCCAGGAGTACGGGTCGACAGGGACTCACCTCGTAGATGGCGGCGAGATCCATTGTGGTGCGAGTGGCCAGAAGAGATCGGCCCGGAGTCGGAGCGCTGAAATCAGGCTGCGGCTGTTGGGGACAACCAGCTTCTTATAGGGCCTGGAGGGCGGGGCCAGGAGGAGGCGGGGCCTGGAGGGGCGCTTCCCGGACGCGCGCCCCCGGCGCAGCCTGGCGGTCGCTGGACTAGTCTCTCTACGTTGGGCCCCGGCCAGGACGCGTCTGTGCTTGGCCTGGAGGTTGTGGCCGGGCGTGGTGTGCGTGGTGTGTGTGTGTGTGGGGGGGCTGTCTGCCTGCCCAGTTTTCAAGGCTGGAGACTGAGGCGTCGAGAAAGAAGGGTACTGGGGCGGAGGTGGGGGCAGGGCTCCAGGGGCAGCTGACAAGGGCAGAGGGCGTGAGCATGCCAGTCCGTTCGGGCAGGAGGCGGGGAGAGACAGAGTGGAAGACCCAGAGACATGGAGAAAAGCAGAGAACAGGGGAGACAGACAGAGGGAGACATAGGGTAAGGAGCAGAAGTTAGGTAGGGGTTCTGAGATAGTCCCAGAGAGAGAAATTCAGAAGCAGGACAGGTGGATCACAAAGAAGCAGGAAAACAAACAAACAAACAAAAAACCAGAAACAAAACACCCAGAAAGAGGAAAGCCGCGGGGCCATACAGAGCAGAGACCAGCAGGCTTGGAAAGGCATTGAGTCCAGCTATCCTGGTGTGGTTTCACTCCCAAATGGTACAGATCAGAAACCCGGACCGCCCTACCCGTCCACAATCGTGAGATTCACCAGTGGGAAGCGTCCTGAATACCTGGCGAGTCTGGAAAAGACCTCTTTTGCCAGTCCACAGGTCCACGTAGGGCCCCCCCCACTTGTCCTCGCTCTCCCACAGATAATGGTACTTGGGTTGAATTTCTCTGGGCTGGGCCTTACTCAAGTGCTTTGCATGAATTAATTCAGTCCTCACAGCTTCTGGAGGTGTTATGCGCATTTGACACAGGAGGAAAGCAGAGGGGTTACTACCCTAGTTCCAGCTAGTGAATGACATAGCCTAATACCAAGATCTTTAATGACCCTTGAAAAAATCAAGATTGGAAACGTTTTTTTTTTTTTTTTAATTATTTTACTTAACTTTATTTATTTTAACTTGACCAGAGAGGGGCAGAGAGAGGTAAAACGAGAAAGAAGCCTCCAGGTCCAGGACTGGAACAGTGGTGGGCCACAGTGGCCCCATAGGAGTCCAGGACCCTTAACCACCACACCACTTGCCAACCCTGGATGAGGTGTTTTTTTTGTTTTGTTTTGTTTTTAAAGAATTATTTTATTTAGCTTTATTTATTTTATTTAATTTGACCATGGAGGGAGGGAGAGAGAAACAAGCCACCCTGTCTAGGACTCAAATCACAGTTGTTCATGTGGGAGTCCAGCACCCTTAATCACCACACCACCTGCCAGCCCCGGAAGAGGTCATTTAAAAAAAAAAAAGAATTATTTAATTTTATTCATCATCATCATCATCATTTTTAAAAATTTTGACCAGAGAGAAAGAGGGAAAGTGAGAATTTGAGCCACCAGGTCTGGGACTTGAACCATTGGGATTCTAGCGCCTAAACCGTCACACCACCCGTCCGCTGAAGGTCTCTTATTATGATGGAGGCCTGCCTTGGTTGAAATTTGTTCTAGGAGAGAAGAAATGGGTCGTCCCAACTGATGTTCAGCTGTCTCATAATGGGGCCACCTTGCCAGACTAAATTAGTCTGGACCATTCGTCACTATGCAATGTCTATTATCTAAAGTGTTGCCCTGAGTGAAAACTCTAAGATTCAGGAAGAAAGGTTATTTTTTGAAGGGGGTCTTGTAGAGCGGGCTGCCCGGGCGTCAAAGTACTGCGAGCTGACACGGTGGAGTCCATTCTCGCAGGCTGCGCCGCAGGCCTGTACTGAGTGGGGAGATTCTGTAGGCCCCACGCCGACCTGCCTCCCTGGAGAGCCGGGGGAATCCCTGATGCGGCGCTTTTTGGGGCGGAGGGGCCTTCCCGGTCGGTCTCGTGAGCTGGGCGGGCCTCGGGCTGCTCTGGCACGGGCTGCTTGCGGCCTCCCGCTCGCCGGTGACTCACTCGCGAGGAGTGGGGGAAGGGGGCTTCCTGGAAGCGGTGACGAGGACGCTCAGCCCGGACGCCCGGGTTCTTCTCCTGTAACCAAGGCTCTTGTCTCTTGTAAACACGGCCTCGGGGACAACGGGAAAAAGGGGGGAAGGAGAGGGACCTGGGGCCCGCCGCCGGCCGGGCTGCAAATCCCTTGGCCATCTGTAGGACTAAGGCGGCGAAAAGGGGGGGTGAGTGGCACCTTGGGGTCTTCGGAGGCCGGCTCCTGGCAGCGATCCTGGAGCCAGGATTCCAGTTTCGATTCCCTGGGAGCATTTCCCAACTCTGAGTCAGGCCGGCCCCCTCCCCTCTCCCATCTGCTGAGTCATCGCCGAGAGCTAGGCCGTCGGCCACCGGCCTTCACCGAGACGTTGTGCGGGTCGGGGCTTCGCGGGGAAGGGCCGACTCTCCCCGGCAAGGAAAAACACCTACGTGAGGCGAGGCCTTGACCCCTCCTCCTTCCGACCCGGGAGTCCAGGGCCCAGCACCCTCCTCCCTCTGCCAGACCCAGGAGCCCACGGCCCCAGTTCCCCTCCTGAACCTCAGGCTCACGAGTACGAGTCCCGGCCCCCTCCTTGGTCTCGGACCCAAGAGGTCAAGCCCTTATCCCTACTCCTCGATCTCAACCCACGAATCCGGGCGCCCAAACCCCTCCTCGACCTCAGAGCTAGGAGTTCGGGCCCCCTGCCCCTTGGAACGCAGACCCAGGAGTCAGGCCTCTCCTTCCCCCGCCTCCAGGCCTCAGGCATCCCAGGCCAGGAGGAAGTTCAAGGCAGGGCTCCTCCCCACTCCCCACGTAGCCAACGGGAAAATCCGCGGCTCCGGCGGCGGCTGGGAATCCCCTCTGGAATGACGGCGGGTAAGGGGATGGCCGGGGTCCCCCGCGGGGTGCAGAGGCCAAGTCCTAGGAGGGCGCGGTACAGACGGGTTGGGGGGTGGGGGAGAGGGAAAGGGGCGGAAACCAGAGAGGCTAAAAATACTGCAAGCACTTCCGGCCTAGGGGGAGGGGAACGGAGAGCAGAGTTTCCAGAAAAACAAGCGGGGACGGGAAACGCGGGGGTGTGAGAGCCCTTGCGAATGCGCGGGCGGGCAAGCGGGGGACCGTGTACTCGCCGCACGTGTGCCAGGGCCGTGCGCGCGCCTGGCGTGATTGCCTGGGCGGGAGCGGGTGTGGCTGGGGTGGGACTGCTGTGTATGCAACTGTGTGGGTGGGCGTGGGCTAAACAAGTGTGTACTGCGTCGTGCGAAGTGTGTGCATGCGGGTGTGAAAGGTGTGTGCCTTGCCATCTGTGGGTGTGAGATCTGGCGTGCCTGGGCGTGCCTTTGGGAAGTAGGTGTGAGACAGGAATGCGCCCGTTTCCTATGTGATTGCTGAGTGTGGACCGCCACACGTGGCATGGCGGTGGATAAATGTGTGTAACTGCCTGTGTCTGCGATCGACCATACCCTGTGTGTACTCGAACCATCTCTGGGTGTGGAGGGAACAACTATTACTGTACTGCCTGCATGGGAACGAGTGACTGCCATAGCCAGCTGCACATCTGTGTGCAACTACCCCGAAGTGTCTGGATAAGGGAAGGACCATGCCCGCTCTTTTGATTGCGGCTCTGTGCACACATAACTTCGAAGTGTGTGTCAGCTGTGCGCAGGCACCAGAGGCTGTGTGTTGCCCTCAGGTGTGTGAATAGCGCTCATATTTGTGCCCTAACTCGTGGGTGTCTGAGACATGATGTGCATGAGAACGTGGTAAGCCAGCGTCTGGATGCGGTTCCTCTGTGGCCCAGTCACAAGGTAGTGAAACTGGTGAACTTTGGCTCCTGACGTCTGTCCACAGTGCACACGATGGGGAAGGCGGCTGGTGACTGATGTGTTCCCCGGCTCAGGTCACTGTTGGCATGTCTGCTCCCAAAGGTAGAGCACCTCCCCCACACCTGAAAAGCCACACCAGCGTCTGTGCTCAGCCTTATCTGTCCCCACCTGATCAGGCTGTTTCTGATAGTGCTGGGCTTCAGGGCAGGGCTGAGTCAGCCTGTGATGGGCAAAGTCTGTGATGGGGTGAGAGATAGTGGGTTAAGTGGTGGTTAGAGGGTTGTTTGTGTATTCGCATGGTTGGGTTGTTTCCTTAGTCTGTTTGTGGGACTCAGTGGGACTGGTCCCTGGGAGTACCATGGCTGTAGGGTGGAGGGTTAGGTAGAACTCTGCTGGGAGAGGGGTATGATTTGTGTTCAGGAGTCCTCATCTGTTTTGTCCACAGGTGTGGGGGCTGTGGGTCCTCCTGGAAGTGTGTGGTTGTGCACCGCTCCGAGTCTAATAACGCAGCAAAAGCTACGACCTCACCAGGGCTCTCATGGACATCCTCTCCAATGCCTACTCCTGCATTGTGGCCCAGGCCTCTCACTGTTCCATAAACACACCAGCTCATTCCTGTCTCTGCCTTTTTACTTGCCACCTCCTCTGCTTAGAACACTTGAAAGAAATTTCTTTTTAGTTTTTTTTTTTTAAGTTCAAGGAAGGGAGATGGACACACTATTCACCTTCCAAGTTTTAGAGTAATATATTCACTGGCCATTTCAGGCTCAAGGTAAAACTTTCATAAATAAGGAAATGGAAATTCAGATATTAAATGAGGGTGATTTTGACAGTACCCAAAGGAAGAATAGAAACTTTATATTAGTAGGTATAATTAATTTATTTTTGTATTTATGACATAAATATTTAACTTGTTGATATGTCTCACTGCACAAATGACTTTTTTTAATTTTTGAGAGTTTTTTTGTTTGTTTGTTTGTTTGTTTGTTTGTTTGCTATAGGGTGCATGTGCTCGCCAGAAAGACAGAAAGAGACAGAGAGAGAGAAAGGAGGAAATCACCCTCCAGGAGCAATAGCCATGCAGGCAGCAATCCCTTCTCCATTTTTCTCTCAAGATTTTGTGCACACATGCCATAGTAATGGTTTATTTCCTCTTGATAATATTGTGTATAGTTATTCTCAACTGGACTGGTCTGAGATGTATCCATGTTGGGTAAATTCTCTTTGCAAGCCAAATGATGTATAATGATCGAATGTGTAAAATAATAATAAAAAATAAAAATTTAAAAACAAGACAAAATGAGGAAGTATCTAAGTCTTAACTACATTTGAATCAGTCTTTGGTTTCAGAGATAATATTTTATATTGAATTTAAAAGTTCACAAAATCGTAGAGTTATTTATAGCAATGGGTGCTGGGAAAATGCAATGGAAGTGAGAAGTTAGAATAGCTAGAGAAGAGTAAGGACAAAAGTGGCACATAAGCCAAGGAAATTGAATGTTTCTAGAAAGGAACTAAATGTCAAATACTGTAAAGGGGAGAAAAATGGAATAAAGGTCTTTTGGATGTGACTATTAGAAAGTATGTGATAAATCTCTAATTCTTTTATCTAGTCTTAAATTACCAACATACAAGGGACTTTCCTCTAATGCCAGTTTACAAGCTAAATCTAACCTTGAATATTTTTTAAAATGTAAAGAAAACTAAAAGATATGTATGAGCTTTTTGATTCATCACTGGAAAAGAACAGTTCAGAGTGTCTTAACTTTTTTTGTGTGTGTGTGCACATATGCACATGTGTCTGGTGATTTTCAAGACTCAGTGTCTGAAACTTGAACCTTGGTTGGCCATGTGGGAATCCAGCGCCTTAACCACGCCACCTGCTGGTCCCTTTCTCCCCCCACCCATTTTCACTATAGGGCCTGTGCACTCACGGGAGGCATAGCCACTCGGAATCCATTCTCTCTTTTTTTTTTTTTTTGAGAGGTTTTTGCTATAGAGCGCATGCGCTCGCCAGAGTGAGACAGAGACAGAAAGCGAAAAGCCACCCCCCAGGGTGCCACGCTGCAATCCCTTCTCCTCCATTCTCCTCTCAGGATCTTGGGCACGCACGCGCACATGCCTGGCGTGAGTTTTAAGCCACCGGGTCCGGGACTCGAACCCCGGTGGACTACATGGGAGTCCAGCAACATAGCCATTACACCAACTGCTGGTCTCTTGGAATCCATTTTCCATTCTCTTCTCAAGACTAGGCACTCATGCACATGTGCCTGGACTGTTTTTCAAAGTGCTGGTTGACACAGTCAACCATGTGGGGATCCAGATGCTTTAATCTCCACATCACCTGCTGGCCCTTGGAACATTCTCGCTCTGGATGTCATGTACTCCTTCACATTTGCTTTAATACCACCTTCTCAGGGATTTCTTGTGTTATGAGTTATTCCTGGGGCCAGCAGGTCGTGTAGTGGTTAAGGGACTCGACTCCCACATGGCTGTGGTTCATCTCTCTGGTGAGCACATGTACCCTATAGCAAATTTTAAAAATATAATACATAAAATTAAATAATTCTTAGGAAAAAAGTTATTAAGTGCTTTTTTATGTTGTGATATTACTGTAAATCTCTGCTTTTGACCTCACTTCTCTGCTTGCTTTTCTTTCTTGGACTTTGCTATACTGTCTTACCTTATCACACAAACTCTAAATAGAATACCAACTCCAGGAGTGCAGGATCTTTGGCTCCTGCTATACAGGGTTTGGACCACCCAAGGATACCGTTTGCTGAATGAGCACGGCTTGGCTTCCTGATGCTGTCAGATCTTCCAATCTGCCCGAGACTGGTTTTAGTACTGCTGGGCTCTGTACCACAGGTACTAGATGCCTTGCCTCTGGTCTGTCTGCTGTTGTGCCAAAACTATCCATAGGGCCAGCTGGACCTAAGTCTTCTCATGCCTATGCCCATGGACACATGTGTGCCATGTGCCCCAAGACTGGAAGCTGGTGGGGTCCACTGGGGAGTCAGATTTCAGTTGAATGCAAGATAAAGGCATCAGGTGAGCTGGAATTATGACTGTTACTGTACTTATGTGGAGATTAAGTATGGTTAAGGAAATAGTGTGGGTGCCCAACTGACAAGACCAGATGGTCAATTTCATGTGTCAACCTGGCTGGGCTATAGTCCCAGATATTCCACCAAACACTAATCTAGGTGCTGTTCTGAAGGCATTTCGTAGATGTGATTAAAGTTCATAATCAGCTGACTTAAGGTAAGGAAAATTAACCTAGATAATCGGGATGGGTGGGTAGGAAAAACTGAGACTTCTCTGAAGAAGAAATTCCACCACTGGACAGTACTTCAGCCTGCCTTCCTGCTGGCTGCTCTGCTGCCCTGGCACTTCAGGGAAGGCCACAGGGAGGAATTTCCTGGGATGTACACACACATACACAGCTGCCCATTTTCCAGTGAGGGGAGTTGGGCTCTGGGTGAATTGCAGAGGTCTCTAAAACCACAGGTCCTTGCAGAACAGAAGGCCACTAGGTGATGGTGATATGGGAACCAGTGTGCAGAGGTGTTGGGTGGGGCAGTTCCCTCACCAGCCTGAGTCACTTGGCACTCAGCACCCAACAACTGAGCCTGGACTGGGAGCTCCGCCCTATACTTGCCCAGGCCTGAAAGCTGAGCTCCCATAGAAACTCAAAGCTTGCTCTCTAGGAGGTAGGAAGCCAGGTGGTGCATTCCCTCTCTGAAGCCCCCTTCCCGGAGCTTGCTTCCTGAAGTTGGGTATCAGGGGCCTGGGTTCTTCCCCAGGACTGATGATTCACCCTTGCTGGGCCTTTTCACTTCTCCTTTGGGGCTAAAAATACAGGGACCCAGGCATCCAGCTGGGCCAGGCCTCACCACGGATTGCACAATGCCCCTCACAATGCCCCTTGTTTGAGTTCCGCTGACGCAGGTCCTGGGTGGGGGCCCGAGTAGCTCCCTGATCAGGCCTGCTGAGGTCAGGGCCCAGATCCCTTCCACTTCTCCTTTCCTGGCCAAGGGCCCTGAGGGCCGAACTATGGGAAATGCTGGGGGACTCTGGCCTTGGTTGTGGCCCCTGGAAATGAAGCCCTTCCCATTATTCCAGGTAGGAGCTGGAGACAGAAGACAGCAGAAAAAAGCCAGAGAGAGACACACACACATGCAACAGACAGAGGAACGACTAGAAAAAAAGAACACAAACACCCTCCAAACTGGGACAGAGTCAAGGACAGATTGAGGGATATAGGCTCAATTGGGGCCCCACAGCACCGCCAGGTGGAAGCAGAGCTTCTGGAACTCTAAGGAGGCCTTCAACACACACAGTTGAGTCCACCCTGGGGAGGGGCCAGGGGCAGGAGGTCCCGCCCTGCGCTCCCTGCTAGCCTCTGCTGCCCCCTGCTGGTTCTACTGGAAGTGCTCAGGCAGGAAGAAGAGTCCACACAAAGTTGCTTTGGCTTAGACTGCGTTTCATTCCCTCTGCCCCACCCCCACCGTCTGCCCCACTTCCCGCCTGCCACCTCAGAGGGTGCCCCCGGGGCCAGTAGGTGGTGCAGGCGTCTTGCCTGTGACCTTGTTAGCACAGTCCAGCAGGGCAGTGTGAATGTCCTTGGCACAGGCAATCTGGGCTTTGATGACTGCCAGGTACTGCGGATAGGGCAGGCTGTCAGGTTGTACTGCATCTGGTTTCGTGGCTGTGGGCACCAGCGTCGGAGAGTGCTTGGCACTGTCACAACTCTGTGACAGACATTCATGAGCCAGGCGCTGTGGACAGGTAGGGAAGGATGCAGTATCAGCCTCCTTGGTATTTGCAGCCTTATCCTAAGACCAGCTTGGGGAAGACCAGCTTGGGGTAGCCTATGGGCCTCAGGACTCCCAGAGTCTCAGAAGGAAAGCCTAGTCCTGCTGATCACTTGTTGAGATGACCTGGAGCATGTGACTGCTCCTCTCTGCACCTCAGGTTCCTCCTTCGCAAAGTAGGTTTAATAGCCACCTCATCCTACCTCATAAGGTGAGAAGAGATGTGTGAGACACAGGCGTGGGTCCTGGTGCTTTTTTTTTTTTTTTTTAATTTGCTATAGGGTGTGTGCACTCACCAGAGACAGAGAAAGTGAGAAATCACTTCCTGGAGGGATGGCCACTTACGTACAAGTGCCTGGTATTTTTTTAAAGCCTCCAGGTCTGAGACTCAAAACCATGCAGCTGGCCATGTGGCATCCAGCTGCCTTAACCACACATCATCTAATTTTCCATCTGGCGTGTATGCTTGCCAGAAAGAAAGAGAAGCAACCTCCAGTGGGGTGTGATCACACTGATAACCCTTCCTTTTCATCTCTCCATCTTGTTGGGATTTGGGGCACCAGGTTGGCTTTTTTTTTTTTTTTTTTGGAGAGGTTTTTGCTATAGGGTGCATGCGCTCTCCAGAAAGACAGAGAGACAGAAAGCGAGAAATCACCCCCCAGGGGGGATGGCCATGCTGCAATCCCTTCTCCTCTATTCTCCTCTCGGGATCTTGGGCACGCACGCACATATGCCCGGCGTGAGTTTAAGCCGCCAAGTCTGGAACTCGAACCACAGTCAACTATGTGGGAGTCCAGAGACATAGCCATTACGCTAACTGCTGGTCCTCAGGCTGGCATGTTTTTCAAGCTATCAGGGCGGGGATTTGAATTGTGATTGGCCACATGGGATGTGATTCCCAATGCCCAACACTTAACTATTGGGTTATCAGAAAAGTCATGACATGGGAATCAGCAGTTAGCGTAATGGCTATGTCGCTGGACTCCCACGTAGTCGACCGCGGTTTGTGTCCCGGACCCGGTGGCTTAAAACTCACGCCGGGTGCGTGTGCATGTGTGCCCAAGATCCCGAGAGGAGAATGGAGAAGGGATTGCGGCATGACCATCCCCCCTGGGGGGTGATTTCTCGCTTTCTGTCTGTCTCTCTCTCTCTCTGTCTGGCGAGTGCACACACCCTATAGCGAAAACCTCTCAAAAAAAAAAAGAAAGAAAGAAAGAAAGGTCATGACACATTTTTGCATAGAAACATAGAAAAATACATTATGACTTTTCCAATGACCCAATACTATAGTATGGGGCCAGCCCTGGCACATTGTTTTAAGTTAAATTGCTATTATTGTTATTTTTTTTAGGGGGATTTTTGCTATAGGGCATGTGCACTCGCCAGAAAGGCCGAAAACGAGCAATCACCCCCTAGAGGAATGGCAATGCTGCAACCCCTTCTCCTCCATTTTCCTCTTGGGATTTTGGACATGTACACACTCGTGCCCAGTATGAGTTTTTAAGCCACCGGCTCCAGGACCACATGGGAGTCCAGAGACATAACCATTAAGCCATCTGGACTTGCTACTATTATATTTTATTTTAAGAGAGATATTTTTGCTATAGTGCTCTCGCCAGAGAGCAGAAAGCAAAAAATCACCTCCTGGGGAGATGGCCACACTGCAATCCTTTCTCCTCCATTCTCCTCTTGGGATTTTGGAAACACATGTACACACACCAAGTGTGAATTTCAAGCCAGTGGGTCTGGGACTATGTGGGAGTCCAGTGATGTAACCCTTACGCCATCCGCTGTTCCCCCTGCTACTATTATTATTACTGTCCTAACTCCAGGCTTGGTCTTGGCAGTGGCCTCTGATGACACCTACTCCTGTATTTCCTTCTATTTCTCTGGCCGCTCCTTCTAGATACTTCTTACTCTACCTAAGACTTAAGTGTAGCGATTCCCAGGCCCCATTTCCCTTCACTCCTCGTGTCTTCCTGGAGCTGTCATGTGCACACACCACTCATTTCCCCCCTCTGTAGTGAGGATGCCCATATCTCTGTCCTTAAATTCCCCTGACATTTCTGGGGCTCAGATACCCATCCCCAAAACTGCTCCTCCTCCTGGGCCCCTTTCTTGGGGACGGTGCCAACATTTCGACCAAACCCTAGGCTTCATCCTGGAAACCCCTCCCCCAAAGCACATTGGTCCTGGGACCTACACACAAAGCCTCTGGATCCTGTGTGCCCTTCCCCTCTTCCTCATGGCACAGGTAGAGGTTCACAAGCTCTGGTCCTTGCCCCCATGAATCCTGCCATGGCTGTCTCCTTGGGCTCTCACCTCCAGTTAAGCCCCTCTGACCTACCTGTTATCTGCCAACCAGAGGCATATTCCTAAAATGCTCCATATTCCACGAATGGTCCACATTCTTCCCTGCTTAAAACTCCCCATGGCTCCCTAGTGATCTCAGGGTCACATTAAAAATCCAACAAGTCAGGGCCAGCAGGTGGTGTGGTGGTTAAGGCATTGGACACTCCCATATGGCCAACCACGGTTTAAGTCCGGGTCTGGTAGCTTGCTTTCTCACTTTTCTTCTCTCCGTGCGTCTGTCTGTCTCTGGTCAAATGAAAATGACTGAATAAATAAATAAAATTAAATAATTCTTTTCTTTTCTTTCTTTGTTTTTTGAGAGATTTTCGCTATAGGGCACGTGTGCTCGCCAGAAAGAGAGAGAGAGACATAGAGACAGAAAGCGAGAAATCACCCCCCAGGGGAGAGGGCCATGCCACAATCCCTTCTCCTCCATTCTCCTCTCGGGATCTTGGGCACGCATGCACACGCGCCCGGCGTGAGTTTTAAGCTGCCGGGTCCGGGACTTGAACCATGGTCAATTACGTGGGAGTCCAGTGACATAGCCATTATGCTAACTGCTGGTCCCAATAAAATTAAATAATTCTTAAAAAAAAAATCCAACAAACGGACCAGCACATGATGTGGAAGTTAAGGTGCTGGATCCTACATGACCAGCTTTGCAGTTTGAGTCCCAGTCCTGGCAGCTTGATTGCTGGGCTGGGCGTGTGTGTGTGTGTGTGTGTGTGTGTGTGTGCATGTGCAAGCCCCAAATTCCGAGAGGAGAGTAGAGAAGGGGTTGTGGCATGGCCATACACCCAGGAGGGTAATTTCTCACTTTCTCACTCTCTGTGTGTGTCTTTAGTGAGTGCATGTGCCCTATAGCAAAAACATTAAAAAATAATAATAATAAATAAATAAATCTGGGACCAGCAGATGACTCCCACACAGCCGAATGTGCTTCAAGTCCTGGACCAAGTGGCTTCAGACTCATGTTAGACACTTTTGTGTGCGTGCCCAAGATCCTGGAAGGAGGATGGAGAAGGGATTATGGCATGGCCATCCCCCTTAGGGGGTGATTTCTCACTTTATCTCTCACTGTGGGATCTGTTGTCTCCTCTTATGAGCTGATCCACTACCAGGCTACTGCTTTGAAAAAAAAAAAAATTATTTAACTTTATTTATTATTAGTTTTTAATTTGCTATAGTATACATGTGCTCACCAGAGAAAGACAGGGAGAGAGGGGGAGGGGGAGAGGGAGAGAGAAAGAGGAAGTAAGAAAGCAGGCCATCAGGTTTGGGACTTGAACCATGGTGGAGTCCAGAGCCTTAACTACCATGCCAACCTGCTGTCCCCTACTACCAGGCTTCTTAAATTCTGACCTTTCCTTCAAAATCTCAACTAAAACAAGGACGATGACATAGGAAATACTTCCCATACGTCTAATGCATGCTCTTGCTGAACTTTCCCTGTAATTCCATTTTCTTTTCTTTCTTTCTTTCTTTCTTTCTTTTTTTTTTTTTTGGAGACATTTTGCTATAGGGTGTGTGCATTTGCTAGACAGACAGAGATAAAGGGTGAGAAGCCCCCCCCCAGGGGGGGTGGCCATGCCACAGTCCCTTCTCTCTCCTCTTGGGATCTTGGGCATGCATGCACATGTGCCTGGCATGAGTTTTTTTCTTAGGTTCACTCTTTTTTATTTTTTAATTTATTATCATTTTTAGAATTATTTTATTTAACTTTATTTTAATTTGACTAGAGAAGGACAGAGTAAGAGAGAGAAAGAGTGAGAGAGAGAGAAGTGAGAAAACTAGTCACCAGGGACTCAAAACTTGGTCGACCATGTGGGAGTCCAGTGCCTTCACCACCACATTACCTGCTGCCCCCCCACCTGGTATGAGTTTTAAGCCACTAGGTCTGGGACTCAAACCTCATGGACTATGTAGGAGTACAACGATGTAACCATTTCGCCATCTGCTGGTCCCAAGATTCCATTTCCTTTTTTTTTTTTTGGAGAGGTTTTTGCTACAGGGCACGTGTGCTCGCCAGAAAGACGGGGAGAGAAAGAGAGAGAGAGAGAAGGCAAGAAATCACCCCTCAGAGGAGATGGCTACGCAGCAATCCCCTCTCCTCCATTCTCCTCTCGGGATCTTGGGCACGCACACACACATGCCTGGTGTCAGCTTAAGCCACTGAGTCTGGGACTTGAACCGGGATTGACTACATGGGAGTCCATGACATAGCCATTATGCCAACTGCTGGTCCCAAGATTCCAATTTCCAAAGCTCAGAGGTAGAGGCTGATGCGCCATCTGGTTCCAGGATTGTACTCTTAGTCACCTACCCTCTAAACTCCTGCCCCTCTTCCATTCTGTGTTCCAGCCTTGCTCTAATGTGCTCTATACCATAGTTTCCCCAAAGCCACTCGTTCCCTACCCTAACCCAGGGTTCCACAGTTCCCCCACCTCCCCGTCAAGATTTCCCCCTCTAGCCCTGTCCTCTGCCTGTGCCTTCCCCATCAAAACCCTGACCGCCCTGGTCTGAGCATTTCCCATTGCAGCCAAGATCACTCTGAGCTGTCTGTTTAGGGGCATAACTGTCACTGCACTGAACTGCAGACTGTGTGAGAAAGGATCAGGGTACCACTACATCTCTGACACTGTTTAAAGTACATATCTGGCCCAATGAGTGTGAGCTGAGTGATGCATAAGGGTTCCTAAAGACACCAGGGACTGGGTCAGTGCTGTGGTCACCCAATGTCCAGGAGGCCTCTTACCAGGCAGAGTTCCAGTTGGTCGCAGAGAGCATAGAACTCCTCCAGGCACTTGTCAAAGCGCTGTATGGGTCCATCGCTGCTCTTTCTACAGCCCAGGAGAAGAGAGTGACTAAGAAATGTATTCTAATCACTGGGACACCAGGGTCTACACATTCAAGTATCCATCAAGAAACTAGGGACAGGCCCAGGAGATAAGAGGCAGAGCTTGAAAATGAGGGAGGAAGGCTGGAGGGGCGCAAGTTTTAAGGAGGTGGAGATAGGATATCCTGGGGTAAGGGTGCTGCACTCACTGTCCGTTGTCGATGTTAGTGTTCTGAATCAAGTTCTGGGCTGCAACCTTCATTAAAGTCTAATTAAAAAAAAAAAAAAGAAAAAAGGTACAGGAGCTGGAGAAACAAAAGGAATACCTTTGGGTAGATCTACAAAATAATCATTTTTTTTTTTAAACAAACAAAAAAACCTTTAACCACCCTCCCATCCCCACATCCCCCTCCTTGAGGGTGATGACTACGCTGCAATCCCTTCTCCATTCTCCTGTCAGAATCTTGGATGCCCACGTGCCTGGCCTGAGTTCGAAGACATGGGGTCAGGGACTCCAACTGCGGTCAGCTGTGTGGGAGTCCAGCGATGTAACCATTACACCATTCGCTGGTCCCCAATATCATCTTTCTTAAATTCACCCAATCTCGGGCCTCCTCTTCACTTAGTACTTCCCCTCCTGACACTCCAGAGTACTGCTCATTTCTATTCCCTCACCTGGAGTTCTCGCTAGTAACCTCTCGGACATACCTTAGGATCCTCTCTTATTCACTAAATCACGGGCATAATCCCTGTTTAAGTCAGTCTCTTCCTTAGGGTTCAACAACCAGCATTCTCCTTTAAACCTCCTCCCACTCAGATTCCCAAGCCTCAACATCTGCGTTGATCCACTTACGCTGTCAATTCGCTGAGTTTTGCTTTGGCCTTCAAAAAAGAACAAGCCTCACTCCTGTCCCCTAACACTTTCCCTGACTGAACAGTCCCTCGGCCAGCTCCCTTGGAGGAAGACGACCAAATACCGCTTGCTCCTCGCAACTTTCGGCCAATCACCTGTAGACTCTCCTTCAGCTGCGGGATGAGCATCTTATAGCGCTGCACTGGATCAAAGTCCTGTTGCTGTTGCTGCAGGAGACCGCTCTGGGCAGGCCCCACCAGTTGTG
>NW_006159471.1:222438-236130 GCF_000334495.1 Tupaia belangeri chinensis | reverse complement strand
GGACCGGATACACCGGCACCTGAAGCTGCCGCTGAAGCCTGCTGCTGGGGCGCAGCCATCTTCTCCACTTAGAGCATCGGAAGTGCGTCACAAGTGCGTCTCTGCCGGGTCTTCCCAGCGTCTCCATCTCCAGGTACCGTTTGCTAGTTAGCTCCGCCTCCCAGCCAATTCAGCCAATGAGAGGAAAGGGAGCACCCTGCCTTCCCGCACCCTCAAACCCGAAGTCCAGACTGAAGTATATTCTCACCAATCACAGGAGGACATTCCTCCCTCGCTCCGCCCTGTAGCCAGCCGCTCACCAATCGTATGTGGTTCCAACCCGGACTCTATTTCCCTGAAGGCTTCGCGGCGTGAGGTGACCTGTCGGGTCCTCAGCGTCTTGGCGGCAGTTGGTGGAGCCGGAGCTGCGAGTTCGTCCCCGGCTCTGCCTGCGCGTTTACCAGAGTGTTGTCCGGAGCGCCTCTCGGCAGTCCATCTCATCCCACCTTCTCCTCACAGAGAGCGGCGCCAACCCGAACCCTGCCTCGGATCAGACGTCCAACGAAGCGGGCACGCCCCTCCGCATCTCCCCGCGGCGCAGCAAGGACCCTGTCGGGGTCGCCATCGGCTCGTCGCTATGGCGCCCACCATCCAGACTCAGGCCCAGCGGGAGGATGGCCACAGGTAGGCGTACGCCGCCTGGCTGTGTATCTTTTCTATACGTCTGTCCAGTTTTCACCAAGGTGGGGGTTCGGGTGAGGGTGTCTGCTTACAACGTCACGAAGCCCCCAGGTCTGTCCATGACGTCACGGAACCCTCACCTTTGACTAGGGGTGTGTTTCTTCTGCAACGCCAATGTTGCTTTTCCTTTGCCGTCGAGTTCAGGAATTGAGCTCGTGGATGCTCTAACCGGATGGGATTGTGTGCTTTGACTCCTCCAGTCAAGCATTTGGAGACCCCTCTTCCAAAAACGATTGAGTACTGTGGCTTTTTATTAAAGCGCCTGAAGACATGCCCTCCAAAAGGGATTGAGCACTTCAGTCACGAATGCATTTGGGGCACTTACTCCAAAAGGATGCAATACATGACTCCCTTCACTGAAGCACTTGGAACACACCTTCCAAAAAGTATTAACAGTTGTCAATTCTCTTTTTGGGGGAGGGAGAGGTTTTTGCTATAGGGCGCGTGCGCTCGCCAGAGACAGAGGGACAGAAAGAGAGAAATCGCCCCCCACGGGGGATGGCCACGCTGCAGTCCCTTCTCCTCCATTCTCCTCTCAGGATCTTGGGCACGCACGCACACGCGCCCGGCATGAGTTTAAGCTACCGGGCCCAGGACTCAAAACTGTTGACTATGTGGGAGTCCAGTGACATAGCCATTACACTAACTGCTGGTCCCTCACCTTTTCAGATCAGCCCCATCCTCTCCATTTATTATTCTTTCTTCCCCACCAGGCCCAATTCCCACCGGACTCTGCCTGAGAGGTGAGCCCCACAATACTTCCTCCAGAGGGGGTGGGGCATGGGGGCCAAGAGCACATGTGGGGTGGAAGAGGCCCAGTTTTGAGCCACTGTGTTCCCAGGTCTGGAGTGGTCTGCCGAGTCAAGTACTGCAATAGTCTCCCTGACATCCCTTTTGATCCCAAGTTCATCACCTACCCCTTCGACCAGAACAGGTGAGACTAAGATCATGGATGGGGAAGTGGCTCCGAAACAAAGAATTGAACTTTGGGGGCCAGCAGGTGGGGTGGTGGTTAAGGGTGCTGGACTGAGAAAGCAAGCCTCCAGGTCCATGGCTAACTGTGGTTCGAGTCCTGGACCTGGAGGCTTGCTTTCTCACTCCCCCTATTCCCTCTGATCAAATTAAAATAAATAAATCAAGTCTTTAAAAAATGAATGTTGAACTTTGTAGGGGGGAGACTGTCTTGTCTTATTGATGGCTCTCTCCTTGGGGCCTAGTGTGGTATCTACATAGTAGTAGATGCTCAATAAATACTTAGTGGAGCAAGCAGTATCCAAGTCCTTTTCCACTGAGCCAACTTTCAGACTCCAACATGGAGGATACTCCATTCTAAATTCCTTCCCAGAGGAGCTTAACCTCTGGGGAGCAGGGATATGAGGGGTGAAGCTAGGATTAGCAAGAAACCACAATGGGCATATTTCCTCACCAGGTTTGTTCAGTACAAAGCGACTTCCTTGGAGAAACAGCATAAACATGACCTCCTGACTGAGCCAGACTTGGGAGTCACCATCGACCTCATCAACCCTGACACCTACCGCATTGACCCCAATGGTGTGTGGGAAGGGTGGATGTACTGTAGGCCAGCAAAGTTCAGACCTGGGCCTTCTTCATGGTCCTCTTGTCCCCTTGCTCTCCTCTAGTTCTCTTGGATCCAGCTGATGAGAAGCTTTTGGAAGAGGAGATTCAGGCCCCTACCAGCTCCAAGAGGTGAAGGGGTGCAACATGGGTATATAGGATTGGTTTGGATGGACTCTACAAGGAGGGCTGTGGGGTCCTGAGGTACCCAATTTTCTACCCCAGATCCCAACAGCATGCAAAGGTGGTGCCATGGATGCGGAAGACAGAGTATATTTCCACTGAGTTCAACCGTTATGGCATCTCCAATGAGAAGCCTGAGGTCAAGTAAGTTGTAGACAGGAAAGGAGGGAAAGTAGATATTTCAAGTGCATCCAATGGCCCCTAAAGGCCATCCTCTTCATTCTTAGGATTGGGGTTTCTGTGAAGCAGCAGTTCACTGAGGAAGAAATATACAAAGACCGGGATAGCCAGATCACAGCCATTGAGAAGACTTTTGAGGATGCCCAAAAATCGGTAATTGAGGCGCTGGAATGGTTCAAGAGGTATGCCTCCAGAATCCTTCCTCACCCTGATTTTGCCCTTGTCAGATCTCCCAGCATTACAGCAAGCCCCGTGTGACACCGGTGGAGGTCATGCCTGTCTTCCCAGACTTTAAGGTCAGGCTTGGGTAGGAGGCAGAGGCGGCTAGCCTTCCATCTCTGCCTGTTCCAGCCTAACCTCAGTGTCTTCCAACCCCAGATGTGGATCAACCCGTGTGCTCAGGTAATCTTCGACTCAGATCCAGCCCCCAAGGACACAAGTGGAGCAGCTGCGCTGGAGATGATGTCTCAGGCCATGATCAGGTTAAGTAGTCCCGCTGCTAGCCTTGACCTGTTCCCTATTACTTATTGTTCTCGCCTTGCCCTTCACTGTATTGCCTCTTCCTCCAACCAGGGGAATGATGGATGAAGAAGGGAACCAGTTTGTGGCCTATTTCTTGCCTGTGGAGGAGACGCTGAAGAAACGAAAGCGGGACCAGGAGGAGGAGATGGACTATGCACCTGATGACGTGTTCGTGGGTTGGGGTCAGGTTTTGGAGGCCATGTGCCTTTTTCTCCCTCACAGTGGGGTTGACCCTGTGTCCTCATCCACAGGTATGACTACAAGATTGCTCGGGAGTACAACTGGAATGTGAAGAACAAGGCTAGCAAGGGCTATGAGGAAAACTACTTCTTCATCTTCCGAGAGGGTGATGGGGTTTACTACAATGAGTTGGAGACCAGGTACTCAGCACATTCTTACTTGATTGGCCTGGGTCTATGCTTCTCAAGACCCTGGGGCATGCAGGAACCACCCTGGAAGTCATTTATACCTAAGGCTTATTGTGTGCATTGTGAGCAAGAGCAGCAGAAACCTGGTCTTGCATATGGGTGGAGCTGGTTCTAGCATGAAAGGCCAGAAAGAAAATGTTCACAGAATGCTGAGAGCGTAGCACATCTAGGTAGACATCAAGTCCTGATGTTACTAAGAGACTTCACGTGAAAGTAAACAGCCAAAGTGCAGGGTCATACATGATATTAGTGTGAATGTCTTAAATCAATGCTCAATCCCTGCATTCAAAAATATGACCCCAAACTATTCACTGAGGGCTGAAAGTTTACTGCTGTGTCAGAGCCCTTGGGAACTGGGAAAGTGTGACTTGTTTTTCTATTTAAAACTAAGATTACAATTTTTTTTAATAGAGATTTTTGCTATAGGGGGTATGCGCTCATCAGAGACAGACAGTGAGAAATTACCCCCAGTGGGGATGGGGATGGTCTTGCTGGAATCCCTTCCCTTCTCCATTCTCCTCTTGGGATTTTGGGCACACACACACATGTACCCTGTTTGAGTTTGTCTTTTTTTTTTTTTTGGAGAGGTTTTTGCTATAGGGCGTGTGCGCTTACCAGAAAGACAGAGACAGACAGTGATAGAAAGCGAGAAATCACACCCGAAGGGGGGACAGCCACGCTGCAATCCCTTCTCCATTCTCTTGGGATCTTGGGCACACATGCACACGTGCCCGGTGTGAGTTTAAGCCACTGGGTCCGGGATTCGAACTGTGATCAGTTACATGGGAGTTCAGTGACATAGACATTACGCTAACTGCTGGTCCCCCTGCTTGAGTTTTAAGCCGTAGGTCCAGGATTCAAACCACAGTCAACTACATGGGAGTCTAGCAACGTAACCATTATACCATCTGCTGGTCCCCATATATTATACATTTTGATCCCACCCACCAGGCAGAAAATGTAAAGGCAGTGGAGTGGTGGGTTCTGGGTTACCTAGAGCTCTTGGCAACTTCCAGGGGCAGCACAACTGAGTTTTGCTTATGCTATAGGGGGCAAAAAGGTTCACATTCACATTGGACAGTTCCTGGGTTTTAGGTGTTAGCTTACATACCCAGTCACATGTATTTCATGTGTCACACCCTCCCATATACAGGGCAACTATCCTGGTACCTTGAGGAGTCACCACCATCTTTCCCCCCTTCTACCCCCAGCCTGGGTGTTCTGGGTTGAGTAGCAGATAAGACTCCCTACTTGGAGGGAGGGTGTCTTTTAACCACATCTTCCACTCCTTCCCATAATTTGCACACTGCAGAGTTCGCCTTAGTAAGCGCCGTGCCAAGGCTGGAGTCCAGTCAGGTACCAACGCTTTGCTTGTGGTCAAACACCGGGACATGAATGAGAAGGAACTGGAAGCCCAGGTAAGGAGTGGCACTGATCCAGGGTACTCATCATGGAGGGGATGGTAGGTGAGGAGAGGGACAGAGCCTAACAGAACAAACATCTTCTTTGCATCATCCCAATCCTGCCACTTCCAGGAGGCACGGAAGGCCCAGCTGGAAAACCATGAACCTGAGGAAGAAGAGGAAGAGGAGATGGAGACAGAAGAGAAAGAAGCTGGGGGCTCAGGTAAAGATAGACATGCCAGGTGCTGGGCACCCTGGGAGGGAGGGCAATGGGACTCAACTCTTCCCCACCCCCACAGATGAGGAGCAAGAAAAAGGCAGCAGCAGTGAGAAGGAAGCCAGTGAAGACGAGCACTCAGGCAGCGAGAGCGAACGGGAGGAGGGTGATAGAGATGAGGCGAGTGACAAGAGTGGCAGCGGCGAGGAGGAGAGCAGTGAGGATGAGGCCCGGGCTGCCCGCGACAAAGAGGAGATCTTCGGCAGCGATGCTGATTCAGAGGATGATGCTGACTCTGATGACGAGGACAGAGGTCGGGCCCATGGTGGCAGTGACAATGATTCGGACAGCGGTAGCGATGGAGATGGCCGACGGAGCCGCAGCCAGAGCCGCAGCCGTAGTGCCAGTCCCTTCCCCAGCGGCAGTGAGCATTCAGCCCAGGAGGATGGCAGTGAAGCTGCAGCTTCTGATTCCAGTGAAGCTGACAGTGACAGTGACTAAATCCCAGGGCCTTCAGGGCTGGCACAGACACAACGATGAGCAGGAAGGCACTTTTCTAGTGGCCTGTGTGCCCTTCACCTGTTCGGCCCCCTTCCCAACCTCTGCTGTTAATAAAGCCAGCTTCTCTTTATGCCCTGCCTAGCCCCATGTTTGTGTCCCTCCCAAAATCCACCCATAGCCACCACCCACGACCTCAGATTGAGGTAAGCAAGTGAAGGCCACAGAGGCAAAGCTGCTGGGTTTCCCATAAAATGCAGATAACAAAGGTCAGAATCTTTTTTTTTGTTTTTGTTTCTTTTTTTTTCTCCAAAATAAGCCCAGACCATTAAACAAGTGAAACTCCAACAAATAAGTCTTCTCCAACAGCGAGAAAAACTGTACAGTTACTCAAAGCTGATTCTGCCAGTGGGGCTGGGGACAGAAGTAGGTGAGGAGGGTTGAAATCATGGAAGAGGGCCTAGGAGTAGGAGGATCAGGGTCCTGCCCATCAGAGTGGGGCCGCCTGCGTCCTGCACACTCTGCGGTCAGCTGGGGGGCAGCTCTTGTCTCCCTACTGGGAAGGGCGTCCCTCACCACCTCCCAGGGTCAGGCAGAGTCAGCTCACCCTGATGATGGGGAGTGAAGACGACAGGACCGGCAGGGAGGGGGGTGGTGCGGGGAAGGTGAGGGTCCCATGAGGGACACCCTGCTGATTCCAAAGAGGTGACTGACCATGGCCCTTCCAATGACTAGTGGGAGGGGCCTGGAGCAGCCCTGGGAGCTTGAGGGGAATGAGCAAAGGCACAGAAACATGGAGGGGCCGGGTGGGGACTTGCATAGGTTGATGAGTGTGCAAGAGGTACATAAATAAACCTGACTCCCCCCCCAGCCCGGCACTGGGAGAGGAGGTGGGAACCCAGATGCAGGTCCCCAGGGTTACCCTGCCCCCTGGCTTCTTCCCCCTCCCTGGGCTCAGAGCAGAGGGAGGTCCACAGACCAGGAGGGCAGGGGCAAGAAGGTCTGGGGAATGGGGCGATAGTGCAGAAGGGCGG
This sequence comes from Tupaia belangeri chinensis, assembly GCF_000334495.1. Classification (NCBI taxonomy): domain Eukaryota; kingdom Metazoa; phylum Chordata; class Mammalia; order Scandentia; family Tupaiidae; genus Tupaia; species Tupaia belangeri. Next base: position 229,370 of record NW_006159471.1, on the reverse strand, counting down.
TGGTTTTAAAATTTTTTTTTTTTTGGTTTTTTGTTTTTTCCCAACATTTTGTATCTTTAATAACATACACAATGGTTACCAGCCATATTCTTAACAAAAGTTATTCATAAAATGTATCTAAAAATAACATTTTTTTTTCCTTTTCGGTGTGAAAAGCTTGAGAATGTCCCAGTGAGAGGGGTGGGTTGAAGGGCAGGAGGGAGTTGGAATAGGGGGGACCCTGGCTTCCCCACAGTCTGAATCCCCAAACCCTCTTCCTCCACCTGGGCCCCAGCACAACCCCTCATAGGAATAGGGACCAGAGGGTCTGTCTGACTGGGCTGGGACAAATCTCTGGGTTATGATAATAGTGTTCCACTCAAGTGAGGTCATGACATAATGGTGGGTGGGGGAAGGCTGAAAGAAAAGGGGTGGGAAGGTAGGGGGGACCCCAAAAACCAAACAATCCCCTTTCCCTTATTCCTGTCCCCAGGTCTTTCACCGCCCAGACCCAGGAGTGGAGAAGGGTGTGTGTTGATGGGGGAAGGGGACGTTAAGGCAACAGACTTCCTGACCTTGCTGGCTGCCCTGGCTTGCATGCCTTCAACCACTGCACCTGAGAGCCAGGGCTAGGGGGCCATGGGGACGGTTAGGGGTCAGGAGGAGTGGGCTCTGCCCTCTCCCCTCATAAAGTTGAGGCTCCCCCTGCCACTGTCTTGGCTCAGAGAGAGGCCTGGGGATTCTAAAAATGGGAGGGAATGATCAGAGAAAACCGTTAAGAACTATATAAATATGTATCTTAAATAGGCCTAAGAAATTAATTGTAGAGAACCTCTGATAAACAGGGCAAAAGGAGGTGAGTGAGAGGAAGGTGGCTCCTGTCCTTGGGGATGATGGGAAGGGGGAAGGGGGAAGTGAGGAGGAGAGAGGGAAGTTCCTCTCTCATTCCCCTTCTCCCCAGCTCCTCTTATACTCTGGAGAGCAGGCTATCTACCCTGCTCCTTGCTCCCCACATGACTCATGTCTGAGCAGGCTCCACAACGTAGTGGTCAGTTTGTCTCTGGGGGAGTCTGCTCCCTCGGGGAGGGGCAGGTGGTCAGCGGCCTGGAGGAGGCAGGGGTGGGACGGGGCCAGGTAGGGGATGAGAAGGGAGGGAGAGGGGCAGGCATCTGGCCATTCCCTGCCCCCTTTATCCTGGCTGCCCCTACCTCCTCAGGCCTCAGCAGAGATCCCTCAATGGGCCTGGGAGTAAGCAAGGCATGTGCCAATGTTAAACAAAAGTTAAAAGGATGAGAGAGTAGAAAAATATTAGGATGTATAGCTGAGCCAGCCCACCCTCTCGCTGCCGCAGAGAAGCCCGTTGGGGGTTGGCCCCCGCCCGCCGCCCGGGGAGCCTATGGGTGCGCTGGGCTGTGGGTCCTGTCAGATGGTGGAGGTTTTGTCTGTCCCATCTGTGGTAAGAAAGGGAGGAAGGGAGGAAGATCAGGAGCTGGTGGGAGGCCTGAGACAAGGTACTCAGGTAGCCTGTCATCCCAGTCAGGCCCTCCCTGGAGGCTGACCTCCCCTAGGCACCCGTCAGGGCGACTCTGAGTTGCTCAGTTCAGAGGTGGAGACGCTGGGCAGGTGGGAGCTGGGTCAGGGGAAGAGGAAATGCTCACCACCTAAGGCGTGTTCTGTCATGCTCAGACACAGAGACTCCAAAGTGGGATTGATCTCCAGGTCAGGCCCAGGGACCGGGCAATCTGTTTGGGAGAGAGCATGGAGGTGGTCAGGAATGACTGGCCAGGGGTGTGGAGGAGAGCTGAGAAAATGAAAGGTGGTATGGGGGGAGGAGAGGACAATGCTGGAGACATCCATGGGAGGGGGAGGCAGAAATAAGGGGAAGAAACAAGAGCATGCAGGCACACACACTTAGATGGAAGCTAGGACTGGGCAGAGATGGACAGAGACAGGCCTGCGTAGGTCATGAAGCAGGCAAGGAGATGACAGCAAAGGTAGAGGCTTGGAAATGCAGCAGAAGCTGGACTTACAGGCAGAGGAAGCGACACAAGGCTATGGGAGCATACTAGAGGCCATACACAGGCTGTGACTCTTCTGGACACAGCCTGTGCACATTGCCTTGCCTTGGGCACAGTCTGGGCATGTGCCCCAGACACTGGGCAGCCCTGTGCTCTCTGACTGATAGCCTGCTCTGTACTACGTATAAAAATTAAATGAAAACTCTTTCTGTTCCCACTTGAACTTGCTCGTCTGGACAGATACAGTTCAGGCAGGCTGGGCAGGCATGGCAAAGCAGGATAGTAGCCATGGGGCTTCTTAAAAGAGCCTCCTATTCTGGCATCTGGGAAACAACCCACTTCCCTGGGTAGAGCTGTGCCTACACTGCACTGTTGCAAACCTCCTTGGCTCCTTAGCCATCAGGAGGTAGTCTTGAGTTTTTTTTCCTTTTTTAAAGAGGTTTTTGCTATAGGGCATATGCGCTCGCCAGAAAGAGAGACACAGAGAGACAGAAAGCGAGAAATCACTCCCCAGGGGGGATGGCCATGCTGCACTCCCTTTTTCTGCATTCTCCTCTTGGGATCTTGGGCATGCACACACACACACGCCCGGAGTGAGTTTAAGCCACTGGGTCCTGGACTCAAAACGCGGTCGACTACATGGGAGTTCAGCAACATAGCCATTACGCTTATTGCTGGTCCCAGTCTTGAGCTTTTTTACCTGGGTTGAGAAGATCCTGCTCCCATCTCTAGTCTCACCTCTTATCACTGTCCCATCTGAACCCTGAGCTCAGACAGTAACAGATTCTTTAACTGCCCTTCCTTGAAAAACAGTTTTAATCTTAGGCGCCTAAGTCAGCTTCCTGTCTGATGGGTGACTGACAAGACAGGAGTAAGACAAGGGCCCTCATATTGGTGGCTGAAGGCTTAATTTGACAGTGCAGAGAAGCTGTCTGACAGAGCCATGCACACAGCACACTGGTAAAAAGAACGGGTCTTAGTGTTCGCTCCTGTAGCTCATTTGCCTGTTCATTTAACATCATCTATAGATGCCTACCACACACCAAGTCCTGTGCGAGGATGAGCCCAATGGACAGGGGCCACTGGCTTTACCAGACAACAATCCATTTAATGTCATAAAATAGGGATCCCTGCTGATTTGACAGTTATGACAGAAAGAGTTTGAGATCACCAGCAAATCTGAGATTTCTCCAAAGGCAGTCCATTCCAGACCAGCCTTATCTACCTGTCTTTTTTTTTTTTTTTTTTCTTTTTTTTTTGGGAGAGGATTTTTGCTATAGGGCGTGTGCACTCGCCAGAAAGACAGAGAGACAGACAGAGACAGAAAGCAAGAAATCACCCCCCAGGGGCGATGGCTATACCACAATCCCTTCTCCTCCATTCTCCTCTTGGGATCCTGGGCACGCACGCACACGTGCCCGGCGTGAGGTTAAGCCGTCGGGTCTGGGACTCGAACCACAGTCGACTACATGGGAGTCCAGCGACATAGTCATTCCGCTAACTGCTGGTCCCTTATCTACCTGTCTTTGAAGTCCTTGGGCCAGCAGTGGGCCCAGCACAGAGTATTCATCTCATTAGCTGAGCAAGGAAGAGACCCATGGCTAGTGCATCTCCAACCTACACTTTATCCACTTAGCCTGACCTCCAATCTCCCATTTCCAGGTTGGTCTGGGAGCAGAGGTAAAGCTCACTGGTTCCTGTGTGACCACCTGGCCTCTGAAGAATCCTGATTGTCCACTGGGTAGGACAGGTGTTGAGGAGATGGGACAGTCATGGTGTGAAGTGTCTGTGGAAGGGCAGGTATCCTACTTATACTGTGATGGTCCTGTATGCTCAACCCCTTCCAAATTGGTATTTAATGATCCTACAGAGACAGTGACAGAGGCCAACATGAACACTAAGACTCTGACACAGGGAAAGACGTGAAGATGGGGGTGGGGGAAAGGAGAGGGAGAAGATTTAGAGAGAGCACAATCTGAGGTGGAAAACTGAAACTGAGGAGGAAAGAACACTTCCTATAATGGGGCAGGGAAGATGGAAGCAGACTGATGGGAAGCACAGGGAGAAGTGCTGGAGCAGTCAAAAAAGGGGCAGTGGACATGAGACCCAGGAGAGGAGAGAAAAGCCAGCCGACGATGGACGAGGCGGAGCCCCTTGGGTAGGCACCTCACCTGGAGGGAACATAAGGATGGCCTGGGGCGATGAGTGGACCGGGAGCGAGTGGGTGCGCTGCACGGAGCTGCGGCTCTGGCTGGGCATGCTGTTGCTGCCTCCGGGGTTGGCAAACCATAGGTTCTGCAGAGGGTGCAGGGGAGAGAACATGGGAGTGAGTGGAAAAGAGCCCGAGCCCGAGCCCAGGCCCAGGCATGCTGGAGCTAACAAAGGAGCCCCTCCCCTCTAAGCAAGGCCCAGGGACAGAGATACATACACACACCCCTTCCCCCCACCCCACACCCAGGCATTGCCACCCCAGTCCCAGGAGTGCCAGGGTCTCTGCTTCCAGCAGGTTCACCTGTCTGCCCTGGCCCCCAAGGCTGGGGCTGGTGAGCGCATGTCGTGGGGAGACGCCCCCAATGCCTGAGGGGCTCAGGAGGCCCATCCGGCCAGGTGGGAGGGCCCGAGGAGGCATTGGGAACTGCCGCTGGGTCCGCCGGGCCACTCCCATCCCCACAGAGCCAGCTATGGGGAGTGAGTTGGAGCCGAATGCCCAGCTGGGAGAGAGCAGAAGACAGGTGTTAGCAGAGGTGGATGGGGCCATCTATCCACCCTTCAACTCCCACATCCCTATGGGTAGAACAGATCAGAAACCTGCTTTAAGGGACTATTTCCTGACCAAGTTCCTGCATCGCACATGCTGCCTTCTCCTGCATAAGGGAGCACCCAGAGTGGAGATGTAGAGTATGTATAAAGGTTTCCTCACTGTCTACTCAAAGTGGTTCTCTGAAGTTCAGCTCTCAAGGGCAGTATTTTTGTTATTTGTTTGGTGCACGAAAGGACTTCAGAGCCCTCTGCATGCAGGTGAGGAGGCGGCACAAACAAGGGATCTGCTCTTTCTTGGGACACATGCTATTTTTGCCAGCTTGGCCTCCTATTCTAGTGGTAAAGATCCTGATTTTTTTCTGGGAGTTTTTATTGGGCGACTTGAACCAGATCACTAGTGACTGAATACATGTAGATCCCAAGCTCAGGACACAATCACCCCTCTAAGTGCTGATCTGCCTGCTGACCAGCAAGGGCCCAAGGAGGGTGGGGTCCTGTGCCATGGCCACCTGCCTACCCCTTCTGCTGCCGGTAGTTCTGCATCTCTAATGCGGCTTTGCGTGGGAATGTTCGGAGGAGCTTCAGCACTTGCTGCTTCCAGGACAGCAGCCGTTTCTTCTGCGTCTCCGTGAAAGCCTAGAATTGGGTTAGAGTAGATGGAGAGGGGAGGCTTCTCTCAGACCTGCCTTCTGTCTATTCACTCAAATATACATGGCCTGCCTGCTCTGTGCTGGCCAATGCTGGGACGCAAAGTGACTGTGCTCACGGAGCGGAGTTAACTGGGGACGTTACGAATGTGATGACCATTGTTCTAAGTTCTTCCTCCCTGTGCAAATGAAGGTAGAAGGCATGGAAGCCTATAAGAGTATGAGGGGTTGGCAAAGGGGGCCCTGAGGTACCAGGATTTGAACTGAGGGGCAAGCCAGAGGGAGGGGGACTATTCCTGAGAGAAAGAGCATGGAAAAAAGCTCCAAGAAGTCACCTACAAAACCAACACTGGGGAGATGAATGGGTGACATGCAGGCAGAACCCTGTTGGCCACATAAGGAATATTAGTCCTGAGAGTGACTATGGGGCAGGCTTTGCCTTATCACTGCCCTAAAGAAGGCCTCACCTCATGAGTCAGGCACTTTTCGATGAGCTGGAGGTAACTGGTGATGTTCTCCTCATCTGGTCGGGACACCAGCAGCTGAGTGCACACTGGGATATAAGAAAGGGCAGGACATTAACCCTCAGCATGTCCTGTGGTGTGCTCCAGCCAACAGGTGCAGGAGGTGGGAAAGGAGACTCAGGTTGGATGATACCATGGATGTGCTGGGCAAGGTACCTGGGTTATTATGAGGATAGGGAAAGCACCCCCTCTCCCCCAGTGCCCAGTATGAGGCAGACATAAAAGTCAGTAGTCATTCTTTTCCCATTTTAACTCTTCAACAATTTTCTCAGCATGTACATTTTTTAGCCCAAGGAACCCAAAACTCAGAGAGGAGCAGTTGCTTGGCCCAGGTCACACAGCTAAAAGGACCTGGATCCAAGTATGAAATCTGCTATGCTGAGTTGCTTTAGGGAGGATGAATCCATCAATGAGCATGGTCATCCCCATCCCTGGACTTTGGTCCCCTCTGAATCAATGGACCCCACTGTTTGTCTTTTACTTTACATAGTTTCCACTGTACACTGTTCTCACTTGCCCAAGGTAGAGATGCTCTGAGGGTGAGGGCTGTCACCTACCATCAGACTAGGCAGGCCCAAGGGCAGTGGTCTCATCAACCCCCTGCCCCGCATTTTTGGTTACTCTGCTCCAGTCTCCGGGAGGCCTTAAAAAGCCCTGCTACCCCACCTAACTTGAATTTGATCCCTTGGCTTTTTGCCTCAGGCTTGTTAGCAAGGCCCTACCTAGTCTCACCTTTGCCCATCACCCGTGTAAACTGGCTGGGAATGTCTCCATCGGCGACGGGAGCTGGGGCTGACTCACTGCTGTCAGAGGGAGCCGATGCTGGTGGAGGGGGGTAGCTCTCTGCAGCTGGAGGGTCCTGGGCCTCAGTGCCCTTATCTGTGCCTGGGTGGGCCGCAGGGGGCTCAGCACCTGGCAGCGTTTGCTCCCCCCGGCCCCCGTCCTTGGCAGTGGGGGCAGCAGAGGTGGCAGCAGCAGCAGCAGCAGCCACAGGGGCCTTTCGG
>NW_006159471.1:217680-222262 GCF_000334495.1 Tupaia belangeri chinensis | reverse complement strand
GCAGCACCAGCCACAGTGGCTTGGAGGATGCTGTAGGCCTTGATGGGGGTGATGATGATCTGCTGCAGCTCCTGCAGAGCGTTTCGCAGATTCCCGCCTTCCAACACATCCTGGGGGGAGGACATGACATAGCCAGGGTCACTTGCAGACCCCTGTGTATCCCCACAGCTAGGCACAGAGAATGTTTACACAAGTGGGATCAGAAAGGGTGCCAGCACACAGAGCCAGGAAGTAAGGATCATAGCACCTCCACATATAGATGCACATTTACACACATACATTTACCCTTCCCCTACCAGGTGGTGTCCCAAAGAGCTCAGGGGATGGTGGTTTAATGCTGGGACCCACCAAGGATGGAACCAAGGCACTGCAGGGGGAAGGATAAAACAGAAGGCAAGCAGTGGTAAGAGGAAAAAGGGAACACAAACCAAAGCAGTTGTGGAAGGATAGCGTGGATAAGAAACAATCACATGGAAGGAGAGATCAGGTGCATGGAAAGACATTCTGCTCTACCAGAAAGACCAGTGAGAAACAGAAAAGAAAAGTAGGGCCCAGCCACAGTGGTACAAGTGTGAGGGTTTCAGTGCAGATGGAGGGGCTGTGTGTCTGGTCCAGGTTCAGCTCCTGGCCAGACCAGAACCTCCAGGAATGATGGCATGTTCCCGGGTTCTAGCTAAAATAACTGGGAGCCAGGGTAGGATGATTGCAAAATGGTATAGCGAGACCCTATCAAAAAATACCTCACTCCCTCCTTCCCATGCTTGCTCTCATTAAATTAAAAAAAAAAAAAAAAAAAAGGTGAAGAGGTAAAGACAGACTCTGGGATCACAGACTTCCCAGAGCTGGGGCCACTGAGGTCAGACTCGAGTGGGTAGGCATAGAGGGCAGTGTGCAGGGGCAGGGCAGTGTGCAGGGGCAGCCTGCAGCAAGGCCGACTCAGGGCCCTTGGTCTACTGGTATCACTGTGCAGCTGGTTGGCCTTAAAGTTAGGGATGCCAGGTCCTCACCTTCTCAAGGGACTTGAGGACACTCTGCCTCTCACGCAGCTTCTGGATGCTCAGGGCTATCTTGTGGCGGGCACCTTTGGTGACATTCTGTGAGAAGGGCAGAAGGGGATAAGAAGCTGGAAATTACAGGCCAAGGTACTTGAAGGTGCTCCAATAAGGACCAAAGAGACAGGAGGCTTGGGTGGCAAGAGTGGTTCCAGACGGTGCTGCCCCAACACCTCCCTGACGGTCCCTTCGGCATCACCTGAGACTCCAGGTGCTGCTCTGTCAGCGTCATCATCTCCTCATAGCTCATCTGTGAGAAGAGGGCTGCATACTTGTGCAAGCGGAGGCTCTTGAGCCATGAGGGCACATCTGCAGATAAGGAGGGAGGGTAAAAGGTCAGGAGTTTGACTCTGGTGACCACAGCCAGAATGGGATGGGGTGAGGTGGGGTGGGGTGTGCGTGTGTGTGTGTTGAGGAGGGGGGAGCTAAACTATTCCTTGCCCACCCAGCTAGACTCTTTCAGATGCCTTCTCTGGGCAGGACATTTGACCCTTCCAAGCTGCTCCACTGGATGTCTAATAGAATGACCTTACTGATTTCTCTAGAAGTCTTCCTGTTCCTGAACACAAGCTCAGTTCCATCAGTTACCTGTGTCCTGGCTTCCTTGTCAGACTTCGTGTGTACAAGCAGAGGGTCACAACCTCTGGCCAAATGAAGGTGGACATGAGGTTTCATTGCTTAGTCTTAAGCACTAGGAGCAGAGACTATTTACTTCCCTCAGGTATGTACCTTCCTTAGTGGGGTGGACAGGTGGCAGCTACCAACTTCTATCCTTTGGGTTCTGCAGAAGGCCCTGGAGAGGGTTTTGGAACTGCCTTCCCTGTCATACCTTTCATGCCACTGCCGTCCTCCTGGAAAGTGTTCCGGTTGGAGCCCTGCTCCTCCGTCTGCTCACTGCCAGAAGAGGCCACGCTGCTCTGGGGTGAGAGGGGCGCGTGGTCGGGTGTGGTGAAAGCAGCCCGGGCCCCGAGTTCCTCTGGACTTGGCCACTCACCAGAGGCCTGGGGGCTGGTAGGGATGAGTGACATTGAGCGCTTCAATGGGCTCGGGTGGATTTGGCAGGGGAGACCTGGCCAAAAAGGGAGAGAAGCAAGAGGTGAGGTTTAGGGAATCTGTCCCCAGAAGATCAAGTGCCCTGATTATCCTGTAATCCTCTAAGGGGAAGGAACCTGGGCTGGAGAACTATCTACAAAATGCTATTCATTCCCTCACTCCTCATACCCATTCCATCAGCAGGTTGTCATCCACCTCTGTCAACCTTTCCAGTTCCTCTGCTAGAAACATGCTCCCAGCCAGCAGCATCCCTGGCTGGAATGACTGCCACAATCTCCTCCCTGGTTTCCTGCCTCCTACAGTCCATTCTCCTCACTGGAGTTAAACTGATCTCTCTAACAATATAAAAGGGACAAAGTTAGTCCCCTGCTTAAATCTTTGAGGCTTCCTTTCAAGCAAAGAGCAAAATTCAAACTTTTTTTTAAAAAAGAATTATTTTATTTATTTTTCATTCATTCATTCATTCATTCATTCATTTTAATTTGACCAGAGAGGGACAGAGAGAGGGAAAGTAAGAAAGCAAGCCTCCAGGTCCGGGACTCAAACCTCGGTCGGCCACGTGGGAATCCAATGCCCTAAACTGCCACGCCACTTGCCAGCCCCCCAAATTCAAACTCTTCAGCACACTCAAAAGGGTATGCAGGACGTGGCTCTTGCTCATCTCCAACCTCTCATCTGCAACTCACTCCTTGGCTCATTCCTTTCTAACTGTCACCTCCTCCTGAATCTCCTTTGCTGTACTTGCTCACTCTTTTTTTTTTTTTTTTTTTTTTTAATTTTTTCATTTTTGCCGCAGGGTATGTACACTTGCCAGAGGGAGAGAGAGAAAGTGAGAAACCATCCCCCAGGGAGGAAAGGCCATGCTGCAATTCCCTCTCCCCTGCTCTCCTCTTGGGATTCTGGAGGCCATGGCATCTTTCAAGCCTCTGGGTCCAGGACTTGAACCATGCAGTCAGTTGTGTGGAATCCGGCTACCCTAACCACCATACTGGTGGGTGGTCCATGCTCTTTTTTTCTTTCTGATCTTATCAGCTGGCTTCCTCAACTCAGTCTCATTACAAGTGTCACCTCCTCTGAAGCCTGCCCTGAACCTCAATCTGTAGTCACTGTGCCGAGTCTAACCCCCAATATTCTATCATAGTCCTCCATCTTACCTTTCTTACAGCACCAACCACAACCTGAAATTATTATATCTAGTTGTTTACTTGTTTATTAACTGTACCCTCCCTTCTAGAATAGAAGGTCTGTGACAGCAGGGGCCTCTTCTATCTTGCACATCGTTATACCCCAGCAATTAGAGGGGGGCCAGAGAAACTGCTTCATTAGTACTTGTAAATAAATGAAGCGCACAAACTGCATCCTAACCATCCCTGCCATTAGGCACCACTACCTCCCAACATGTTTTCCTGTACAGAGTCCTAAATGGTCATCAGTGAGGTCCAGTGGCTCAAGAAGAATGCAGGCCTTCTTCCATAGGATGTGTCACACCCTCTGCCCATTCCATTTTCTGAGGAATCCAATCTGATTTTAAATTATACCCAGTGGGGATGGTTACCATGAGCTCTCAGATCTTTACAGCTGCTTTCCTGTCTGCTCAGCTAATTGCCCTCATGCCCTCTCCACCAGCTGCTCCTGCCTCAAGCTTAGCACTTGCTGCCCTCCTTGGTGGCCTGCCTCTTGAACTGGGCTGGTGGAGGAGAGCAATCTGGTCCAATTGCTTCTGCATCCCTGGGATCAAGGCAGGACACACAGTAGTCCTTCAACAGAGTTTCATGAAAGACAAAAGGGTGCTAAAGGGCCTCTTGAACTTCATGCAGAAAATCCACAAGTACCCCAAGTCAGCCTAGAGTAAAAGAAAAGGAAAGCCCAAGAGCCTCCTCCTGGGTAGGTGAGGACATCAAAGCCCAGAGAGCTGAAGCCCTTTGCTCCAGTTCCCACACGGAGCTAGGAAGCAAGTACAGAGTCCAAGCCTTGCTTCTGATGGAAAGGCTGGGGTTCCTGCCAGTGTGCCAGTGACACTAAGGCCAGGAAGCAGGGTGAGCCTGGTGTTGTGGGCCACAATGCACTGTCCATCTGTGATAATACTGATGCTCCTGGCCAGGCAGTTACCTGAAAAGAGGGCAATGCACTAGGCTGCCCAGGAGGCCATCTCTACCCTTGCCTGGGACTTCTGGTCTCCTAGAGCTCTTTCTAGATCTCTGGACTCGCTCAACCCTGGCTCTGTACCCACTCAGGACTCCTGAGGATGATAAAGCACATGCTGAGCCCAGGGGGAAGGGGATGTTCAATACAGGCCTTTTTGCTTGTCTTGGTGCATCTGGCCTTCTCCTTCCTCCCTTCTCAGCCAAGAAGTGGGGCAAGAAAAGCTGGAAGGGCAGGAAATTACCCTGATTGGAACGACTGAGCTATTCTCGAGGAGCCCGGTTTGGCCCTGCACTGGGGTGGAGACTGGCCACGGCTTGAGAATTATAAAAACA
>NW_006159471.1:215545-217509 GCF_000334495.1 Tupaia belangeri chinensis | reverse complement strand
AGCTCCAGGCCCTTGCACTCTCCAAGAAAGCCTGGTCTGTCCCTGGCAGTACCCCAAACCCACCCTGCCTGCCCTCACAGACCAATCCTGGCTTTCCACTAAAAAATATTTTAATGGTTTCCTGTTTCCTGGAACTGCCTGAAGTCCAAAAGCTTTTGTCCTGTTCTTCAAAGTCCCCCAGGACAGGGCCCTCACACACTGAGCTGAGTGGTCAAGACAGATCTGAGTTCAAATCCTGCTCTGCCAACTGTTAAAACAGTGTCACCTCGGGAAAGTCACTTCATTCACCCCTTTGCCTCCATATCCACATAAAGTCCTTCGCTCAGGGTAAACATGGGTATCTACTATTGCTGTTATGCATTTAAACTCATCTTAGTCAGACCTGTCTCGATACTACCCCCTTGAATTTGCCACTCCTGTGCCTCTACGTGGAATGACTAGTTCCTTTATTTTGGTCTAAACCTCCATCTAACATTGTTGAAGCTTAGACCTGCTCAGGTCCTTGTCAGAGGGAGCCCAGAAGGTACGAGGCACAAAAAAATGTAAGGTCACCTCCATGGGTGACCCTGCTCCCTGATGAAGTTTGAGTATCTGCAGGACTTTAGGTAGAGGTAATATAGCACAACAGTTAAGAGTATGAACTGTGGAGCCAGACCGCCTATCTTTATATTTTGGCTACACTACTTTAGGCAGGTACCTTTTTCGACACTTGGCCAATGAATTTATGTATATAGTTTTTGGAATAGCTCCTAGAAAAGACCCAGTGCTCAATATTTTCTAGCTAGAATTATTATTATATCCTCTTATTCTAGACCCAGGAATAGTGATGCTCTAAGACTGGAAAAACAAAGTCAAAGACACCTTGACTTGTTACACATGCCCCCAAATTTTCTCCAATCCCTGTCTCTTTCTGGGTTTTTACAGCACCTGGGAGGGAGAGAGAAGGGCCAGGAAATCCTTATTAACTGGGAGAAAACAGGGTCAGGGGTTAACTGGTGTGTTCCAGGTACCAGACTGGGCATCCAAGACACAATGATCCCCCCACTCATTAGCAAACATGACTCTATCATTCTCTTCTGGCTTCCTTTAACCAGTGCCTGCTGAAGGGGGCTGACTAACCCAAGGTTAAATCACAAACCTCTCAGATTGAGTCAGGTCAAGCCACTTTACTATGGCTTGGAAATCCACCTCCCTTATTCCATCCATTTTAACTAGTACTTCAAAAAGTTATGGAGATATCACCTCCTGCTCGCTGCAGCCTCTGGGGTCTTTTACTCATAGAGCTCTTTTAAACCTCCTTAGTGGTTGGGATAGTATAGTGGTCAAAGGCAGGCTCTGGCATCAGAATGCCTGGTTCTGACCTTAGTCAATATTACCTCTTGTATTATGTATGATCTTGAATATACGACTTCACCTTATTCAGTCTCAGTGTCCTCACTAGTCTAATGAAGCTAATGAAACAGTTGTAATGAAGATTAAATGAGGTCATATCTAAAAAGCGCTTTAAAAGTGTATGCTTACACACTTAATGCTTAAACATATTTCCTCTTATTACTAATGGCTTAGTGTGAGTTAGGTCTTATACAGACAGACTTACAGATTTCTCAGAAACAAGGCTATAAACTGAAGCCAGACACAGAAACCCAGAAGGTCTGAGCCAGTGGGGACCTCAGATGACAACCTGCTGGCCCTGAATAATTCTCATCGGGGGTCATAAATTCAAGATTCTCAAGAGGCCAGGCAGGTATCAGAAATGCCCTGGGGGCCAGGGGAGGGAGACAGAGGCAGACTTGGACATATGTGTAGGGTTTAAAGGAAGCAGCAAATATTCAGCTTCATTTTATTGTTGCTACTGAGACATCAGACCTTGAGTTGTGAGATATTTTGACTTTTCAAGATAAGTCAGAAATCTGCTTTTTAGAGGTAAATTCCTGATTTCATACATCACCCTAACTATCCGCCCC
>NW_006159471.1:185757-215374 GCF_000334495.1 Tupaia belangeri chinensis | reverse complement strand
AGGCTGCCGGGTCGGGGACTCGAACCATGGCCGACTACGTGGGAGTCCAGCGACATAGCCATTACACTAACTGCTGGTCTCCCCCTCCTTTTTTTTTTTTTTAGACTTTTGCTATATAGTGCATGTGCTTGCCAGAGAGACAGAGAAAGTGAGAAATCAGCCCCCCCCCCCAAGTCCCACCGAGGGAATATGGCCACACCACAATCCCTTCTCCTCCATTTTCTCTTGGGATTTTGAGCACATAGGCACATACTCCCAGCATGAGTTTAAAGCTGCAGGGTCCAGGACACAAAACACAGTTAGCCATTTAGGAGTCTAGCACTTTGGCCACTATGCCACCTTCTGCACATTTTAAAAGTATTATTTATTTGGGGCCACCAAATGGCATAAGTTATATTGCTGGCCTACCCATGGTTGACTGTAGTTTAAGTCCCGGACCCAGTGGCTTGAAAATCATGGTGGGCTTGTGTACCTGGGAGAAAAAGTGATTGTGGTGTGGGCATCCCCCCCTGGGGGTGATTTTTCATTTTTTCCTCTTACTGTCTCTGTTTCCCCAACCCCCCAGATGCGCATGCACCCTAAGGCAAAAATCTCTTTAAAAAATAAATAAATAAAATAATTTATTAGACCAGAGAGAGAGAGAGAGACACACAGAGTGAGTGAGTGAGAAAGCAAACTGCCAGGTCTAGGACTCAAATAGCAGCCAGACATGTAGGAGTCCAGTACCCAAACCACTATACTTACAGCCTCATTTAAAAAAAAATTTTTTTTTAATTTAATTTTTTTTAGTAGTTCCATTGCATGAGTTCACTGGAGAGAGAGAGAGAGAGAGAAAATGAGAAATCACCCAGTAGGGGGGATGGCCATGGTACAATCCCTTCTCCACTTTCTCCAGATTTGGGGCATGCACGCATACATGCCCCAGTGTGTTTTACATTTTTTTAAAAGGTTTTTGCCTCAGGGTGCATGCACTCACCACAGAAGAGAGACAGAGACAGAGATAGGGAGGGGGAAAATGAGAAATCACCTCTGAGGGATGGCCATACTGCCATCCTCCCAGTGTGAGTTTCAAACCACCAGGTCTGGGACTCAAACCGTGGTTGGCCATGTGGGAGTCCAGTGATATAACTGCTATGCTATCTGCTGGCTCCCCAAGTGTGATTTTCAAGCTGCTAGGTCTGGGATTTGAACTGTACAGTTGGTTATGTGAGAATCCAGCCAATTTAACCACCATACCACGTGGCTGACGCACTATCTCAACTTGCCTCTGTATTTATTTTAATTTGCCAGAAAGCCTTTATGCTTGTTGAGAAGGTGAAAGCACACTCCCCACCCTCCATGGAGGATGGTCACACTACAATCCCTTCTCCTCCACTTCCCCTTTTGGGACTTTGGGCACACTCTTTGGCCCCCCTGGTACAGCCATTTGGCATGTCTTTCACAATGCTGGATCCAAGCATTCAGTGGTGCAGTCAGCTATGTGGGATCCAGCCACTCCAACTACCAAGCCACCACCTGGCCCTCATCAAATTATTTAAAAAGAGAATAATCCATGGGGGGGACCAACAGACTATACCAAACTGAAAAAAAGAAAGCAAAACCATACTGTGGGTCCATTAAAACGAATCTGTAGATCAGCTTGGGGAACACTAGTTCACAATTTTTTTTTTAAAGAGAGATATTTTTGCCATAGGGCATGCACACTCACCAAAGAGGCTTGGTTTATTTATTTCTTGGTTAATTTGTTACCTTTCGCTCCTGGAGAGAGCCCTACCTGTTTTATTTATACCTATATTTGCAACATGTAAAACACTTCCTGACACATAATACACATTAACCGAATACTTGTTGAAAGAATGTGCATTTTATAATCAAAATTTCATTGAAAGAGACATTCTTTATGGCTATTTATTTTTGTTGTGGAGGCAAAGAAAAATGTATGGAAAGATACTAAACAGAAAACATTTACTTTCTTAGGGAGGTGAGGAATGGACAACTAACTATCCTTCTAATAACTCGGTATTGTTTGATTATAATCAATAAGTACATATTGCTATGTGAGGAGAATAAATGTTCCCTCAGCTGGGAAGACAAACTAATTACACAGCTCTATATCTATCCACCTACCTAACCATTCATCCACTTATCTATCTTATGTTTGTCTACCCATCAACAACTCTAAAAGTCATAGCAATCCTATACTAAAGACTTCTCCATAGGTGACCAGTAGTTGGTGCAATGGCTATGTTGCTGGACTCCCATGTAGTTGACTGCGGTTTGAGTCCCGGACCCAGCGGCTCAAACTCACACTGGGCATGTGTGTGCATCCAAGATCCGAAGAGGAGAATGGAGGAGAAGGGGTTACAGCATTGCCATCCCCCCGGGGGGGTGACTTCTTGCTTTCTGTCTCTCTGTGTCTTTCTGGTGAGTGCAAGCATCCTATAGCAAACAAACAAACAAACAAACAAAAAACACAAAACACAAAACAAAACCAAAAAAAAAACCTCTCCAAAAAAAAAAAGATTTCTCCATTAATAGATGAAAGTAATTAATTATTTAAAGATACTTGTGATCACAGGTATTAAAGTATTTTAAAATCATAAAGAAAGGGGTATAATTCTATCATAAGAAAGAAAAACTTTCTGGGGCAAGCAGGTGGCGTGGTGATGAAGGTGCTGGACTCCCACATGGCCAGCTATAGTAGAGATCTGGCAGCTTGAAAATCACACTAGGCATGGGTGAGTGCATGCCCAAAATCCTGAGAGGAGAATGGAGGAGAAGGGATTGTGCTGTAGCCAGGGAGCAAGAGACAGAAACAGTGAGAGGGAAAGTGAGAAATCACCTCCCAGGAAAGGTGGCCACACCACAATCCCTTCTCCTCCATTTTCTCTTGGGATTTTGAGCACATAGGCACATACTCCCAGCATGAGTTTAAAGCTGCAGGGTCCAGGACACAAAACACAGTTAGCCATTTAGGAGTCTAGCACTTTGGCCACTATGCCACCTTCTGCACATTTTAAAAGTATTATTTATTTGGGGCCACCAAATGGCATAAGTTATATTGCTGGCCTACCCATGGTTGACTGTAGTTTAAGTCCCGGACCCAGTGGCTTGAAAATCATGGTGGGCTTGTGTACCTGGGAGAAAAAGTGATTGTGGTGTGGGCATCCCCCCCTGGGGGTGATTTTTCATTTTTTCCTCTTACTGTCTCTGTTTCCCCAACCCCCCAGATGCGCATGCACCCTAAGGCAAAAATCTCTTTAAAAAATAAATAAATAAAATAATTTATTAGACCAGAGAGAGAGAGAGAGACACACAGAGTGAGTGAGTGAGAAAGCAAACTGCCAGGTCTAGGACTCAAATAGCAGCCAGACATGTAGGAGTCCAGTACCCAAACCACTATACTTACAGCCTCATTTAAAAAAAAATTTTTTTTTAATTTAATTTTTTTTAGTAGTTCCATTGCATGAGTTCACTGGAGAGAGAGAGAGAGAGAGAAAATGAGAAATCACCCAGTAGGGGGGATGGCCATGGTACAATCCCTTCTCCACTTTCTCCAGATTTGGGGCATGCACGCATACATGCCCCAGTGTGTTTTACATTTTTTTAAAAGGTTTTTGCCTCAGGGTGCATGCACTCACCACAGAAGAGAGACAGAGACAGAGATAGGGAGGGGGAAAATGAGAAATCACCTCTGAGGGATGGCCATACTGCCATCCTCCCAGTGTGAGTTTCAAACCACCAGGTCTGGGACTCAAACCGTGGTTGGCCATGTGGGAGTCCAGTGATATAACTGCTATGCTATCTGCTGGCTCCCCAAGTGTGATTTTCAAGCTGCTAGGTCTGGGATTTGAACTGTACAGTTGGTTATGTGAGAATCCAGCCAATTTAACCACCATACCACGTGGCTGACGCACTATCTCAACTTGCCTCTGTATTTATTTTAATTTGCCAGAAAGCCTTTATGCTTGTTGAGAAGGTGAAAGCACACTCCCCACCCTCCATGGAGGATGGTCACACTACAATCCCTTCTCCTCCACTTCCCCTTTTGGGACTTTGGGCACACTGGTACAGCCATTTGGCATGTCTTTCACAATGCTGGATCCAAGCATTCAGTGGTGCAGTCAGCTATGTGGGATCCAGCCACTCCAACTACCAAGCCACCACCTGGCCCTCATCAAATTATTTAAAAAGAGAATAATACCATGGGGGGGCCAACAGACTATACCAAACTGAAAAAAAGAAAGCAAAACCATACTGTGGGTCCATTAAAACGAATCTGTAGATCAGCTTGGGGAACACTAGTTCACAATTTTTTTTTTAAAGAGAGATATTTTTGCCATAGGGCATGCACACTCACCAAAGAGGCAGACAGAAAGTGAGAAATCACCCCCCAGGGGGATGGCCATGCCCTAATACCCTCTCCTCTGTTCTCCCCTCAAGACTTTGGGCACACAGCTGGTGTGTGCTTTTTTTTTTAATAGAATTATTTTATTTAGCTTTATTCATTTACTTTTTTATTTTAATTTGACCAGAGAGGGACAGAGTAAGAGAGAGGGAGGAAACGCGGCTGGCCATGTGCAAGTTGAACGCCATTAACAACCAAGCCACCTGCCAATCTCCCTGGCATGTTTTTAAGCTGCAGAGTCCAGGACTCAGGACTCGAACTGTAGCGGACTATGTGGGAATCCAGTGATATAACCATTACGCCATCTGCTGGTCCTAGTTCACAACTTCTTAACTGCCTCATATAACTGAAGCCCAGAGAGGTTAAGTGACTTGTCAAAGGATAAGAGTGACTGAGAGAGCCCAGTTAGATCTTTCTCAAATAGGCATGGCTTCCTGAGACCCCTCTCCTCCTCACCTGTGTTTGCGTTGCTCCCAATACTGTTGATGGCTGGCGGCACTGAGCTGGATGAGTGGAAGGGCACATGTCCGTTTTCCCGGGGAGGCTTGTCCTGCCAGCCTGGCCCTGCCTCCCCAGGGCCCACCTCTGTAGGACCCCCCCACTCATCAGAGCCTTGGCGCGAGTGGTAGGATGGCTCTGTCCGGGTGCGGAAGCCACGTGCCAGCCGCCCTTCCAGGGGGCTCAGCCGCTCGTCCAGGTGGCTCAGCCAGAGGGCCAGTGCATTACGGTCCTCCAGGGTGGTGGCCGGGTGGATGAGGGCATAGGAGAGCAGCTGGCGGCTCTCCTCAATGAAGGCATTGCTCTCAATTGAGTAGGCCAGAACTTTCTGCAGCAGCCTCATGTATTCCGACTTGGCCTCTGTGTTGCCAGGCTGAAGCAGGGGCAGGTGGGACAGCAGGAGGGACACCACCTTTTCTTTGGACTCCTGCTGCCACTGGCTGACGATGGCTGCAAAGGGATAAGAGGGCACATCAGTAGAACCAGGGCAGGAGACTCCTATAAACCCAAGAGAGCTGCCTATGGCCTACTCCCTCAGCTCCAATCTCTCCTCCCTTCTCTGTTCATGACTCCCCTTGTCTCACATATAGATGAGGTCAAACACACCCTATTTCTATAGTAATTTTTATTGATTCTGTCACTCCTGTTCTCAGAAACCTGCTGTGGCCAATCAATCAAATTGTTGCTTCTCTGGAATCTGAGCTCCTCCTGCTGCCTCTCAGCCTACTTTTGTTCATCTCCCCACCCCCTACTTAAACAGCTTCGACTTGCTTTCCTGACTGGGGACAGCAGTGCAATATAGTAGTTAAGCTCTGGGGTGGCTCTGTGCCTAGGTGCCTGGGGGTTAAGGCACATAGATTCCAAATGACCAACTGGGTGGTTTGTGTCCCAGAACTGGTCACTTGAGGAACACACTGGGCACATGCGCACATGTGCCCCAAATCCCAAAAGATAGGAGAGATAAAGAAGATGGGACTAGGGGCAGGCAGGTGGCATAGTAGTTAAGGGCACGGATTCCCATGTGGCGAACTGTGGTTCAAGTCCCAAACCTGACAGCTTGCTTTTCCTTTTTCTCTCTGGTCAAAATAAAAATAATAATATAATGACAAATGGAATTAAACTAATTAACTAAATAAATAATAATTTTTTTTGGAAGAGGTTTTTGCTGTAGGGCGCGTGTGGTTGCTAGGAAGATAAAGACAGAGAGACAGAAAGTGAGAAATCACCCCCACCCCCTCCAGGGAGGATGGCCACGCCGCAATCTCTTCTCCATTCTCCTCTCAGGATCTTGGGCATGTGTGCACATGCGCCCGGTGTGAGTTTAAGCCACCAAGTCTGGGACTCAAACTGCGACTGACTACATGGGAGTCCAGCGACACAGCCATTACGCCAACTGCTGGTCCCATAAATAATTATTTTTAAGAAAAGAAAAGAAGAAGATGGGACTAGGGTATGGTCAATCCCTATGGGATGTACTTTTCCTCTTCCTTGCTCTTGGGCTCTATCTCTCTGGCAACCACATATATTCTCTTAGGGGTGGGGCAGGGGAGGAGAAATGGGCTTTGGAATCATGGTTTGGATTCCCCAACTTATTAGTTAGACTTTGGGTTAAGTCACCTTGAACCTTACTGGGCACTGATTTCTTCATCTGCAAAATTTGCTGATAATTACAGTACCCAGTTCAGTGTTGCTTTGAGAGTCAATGAGCTAAAGACTGGAATTTAGAACAAACACAAAAGATTCTGGCTTTCTTTTTTTTATAGCTTTTGCTATAAGGCATGTGCCCTCACCAGAGAGAAAGTGCAAAATCATTCCTCAGGCAAATGGCCACACCATAATGCCTTCTCTTGTGATTTTGGGCATGCATGCAATGGTGTGATTTTCAAGTAGCTGGGTCTGGGACTCAAATCAGTTGAGTTGACTATGTGGGATCCAGTGCCTTAACCATCACACCACCTACTGGCCCCCACTTGATTTTTTTTTTTTAAAGTTTTTGCATAGGGTTCATGTGCTTCTCAGAGAGAGATGTAAAGAGATGGAAAGTGAGAAATCACCCCCTGGGGAGATGGCCATGCCACAATCCCTTCCTTTTCCTCTAGTCTCATGTGTGCTTGGCGTGATTTTCAAACCAAGGGGTCAGGGAATAGAACTACAGTCAGCAATTTAGGAAAGCCAGAAACTTAACCACCAAGCCACCTGCTGGCCCTGCCTACCATTTTTTTTTTGGAGAGATTTTCACTGTAGGGTGCGTGCGCTCACCAGACAGAGAGATACATAGAGACAGAAAGCGAGAAATCACCCCCTAGGGGGGATGGTCACGCCGCAATCCCTTCTCCTCCATTCTCCTCTCGGGATCTTGGGCATGCACGCACACGCGCCCGGCGTGAGTTTTAAGCCACCGGGTCCAGGACACGAACCGCGGTCGACTACGTGGGAGTCCAGCGACATAGCCATTACGCTAACTGCTGGTTCCCTGCCTACCATTTTTTAACTGGCCTCTCCCTGCCTGATTCTCCACCTCTACTCGATTCCATACATTCAGGTGGACTTACTTTCCTACATTAACCAAGGTATCATGTCCCTGGACAGTTTACAATAGAAACCACACCAACATACTCAAGTTCAAGAACTTCTAGCTCACTATCACTTTCATTTTCAGGGCACTCCCCACCTCCTGTTTCTCCAGATAAAGATCCAGCTCAGAGTACCTCAGTCCCTGGTATTTTCTCCATACTACATTCATCCAAGCTTCCACATGCCAGCTGAGATACAAGTGTAGCCTACAACAATCTCTCTCCTCTTATACCAACTTTAAGGCTTTTATACAATGCCTAAACCTGCCCTCCTCCAAGAAGCCTCCTCTGGCTATTACATGCCATCAAGATCTTGACCTCTCCATCTTCTTCTCTTAGCCCGTCATCTGAGGGTCTGAATCTGTCCTGTAGATGAGTCACATTTCCCCTTCGGATCCAGAAAGATGCTCCCCAAATATAAGTCCCCAGGCTGACTATATAAAGGGAGTCGAGAAGAAACTGTCATGGGTCTGCCTATCCCACTCAAAAACTTGTTACCACTTCTGTGACTAGCTAAATGGAGAGAAGGATGGCGATAATGTTGATGGGATAAAGGAGGGAGACAAAGAACACCAATACTTGAGCAGAGAGACAATGACCAAGGGCTGAGGCCAACCCTACCCTCACTGTTGAACAACCGAGCACACACCTATGGTAAAGGTTATGATTGCAAACATCTCACCACAAGGCAGTTCTGAGAGATGTGCTAATAGTGAGGTCCTGAAAAGAGGCAAAGGAGTCAGCTCTAACTAGACAGACCTAGGAACACAGAAGGGTGGGTGAAAAAAAAGTATAGGCTAAGATGTAGCTTCTATCTTTTTCTGCAGCTTACTGATCATTTGATTCTAAACAGGTGTAGTCACTTCACAGCACTCTACTGTCTCTATCTAGAGTAGAGCTCAGAATCATTCCTACCTGACTATGGCTAACATGAAGTAAGTTTTCAGTAAACGTTAGATGTTTTTACTAATATTGTGGTTATCTCACTGTGGCTCCTTCCTTTCAAAAGAACAGAGAGAGTCTAAAGGCACAAGTCAACCTCTTGGCTCAGAAAACAGAGACTGGGTATAGTTATATATAAAAATCTAGGCATCTAAGGGTCTTTTAGTCTTCATTCCTTAGGCCTTAAGATTCCAAGGACTGTTGGACTCCTGCCCACATGCAGGACAGATACCTGGCCACCTGTGTAACAACTTGAGAAAAGCCTCTTCAATAACCCCCCCTTTTTTTTTTTTTTTTTGAGAGATTTTCACTGTAGGGCGCGTGCGCTCGCCAGCCAGCCAGAGACATAGAGACAGAAAGCGAGAAATCACCCCCCAGGGGGGATGGTCACGCCGCAATCCCTTCTCCTCCATTCTCCTCTCGGGATCTTGGGCACGCACGCACACGCGCCCGGCGTGAGTTCTAAGCCACCGGGTCCGGGACACGAACCGCGGTCGACTACGTGGGAGTCCAGCGACATAGCCATTACGCTAACTGCTGGTTCCCAATAACCCCCCTCTTAAGGCAAAGACTTGCTTGGAAATCTGTGATCTGGAATTCACACAAACTTCAATATGGCTTAAATCTGTAGTCCTATGAAAATGAATCACATGCAATTCCTAACTCTTGGCTGTGTAGACTGCATTTTCTTTCTTTTTTCAAATAATTATTTAATTTTATTTAATTAATTAATTTATTTATTTTTAAAATTTGACCAGAGAGGGACAGAGTGAGAGAGAGAGAAAGTGAGAAAGCAAGCCACCAGGTCCAAAACTTGAACCGCGATCAGTCATATGGGGAGTCCAGCCCCCTTAAGCACCATACCACCTGCTGGCCCTGACTACATTTTCTTGAACTGGGCCACTCCAGGCTTTCTAGAGAACACCTATTAAATTGCCCAGGAATTCATCCACTTACCCACAGTCATCAATTCATGTACTGCCACAGCAATGGCCAAAATTAACCACAGAACCACTAGTACAAGTGCTGCTATGACCACTACTATTAACAGTAGTAATACTGGATAGAACTTGCTGGGCATTTATTTATAATGTACCAAGTATTATGCTAAGAACATGGCTTTTTCATCCCTACCTCAACACTATTTTAGCATTCTCATCATGCAGCTGATGACAGAGATTTGGGAAGATGTCCCTTGCATGACAGAACTAGTAAGTGATAGAGCCAAATTTAAACCAGGTCTGTTTGCCTGCTTCCAGAATTGGGAGAAATTTTACTTACATCTTCTCCCCTCTCCCTTTATTCATGATAGAAAGCATGCTCATGAGAGAGATGAGCACCTCTACAGAGCCTGGTCACACCACAATCCACTTCTTCCAGTCTGTTGGATCCTGGGCACTCATATATGCTTGGCATGTTTCAAGCTGACTGGACCAAGCATTTGACTTTGGCCACCATGTGGAATCTGACTTCTCTTGAGCAATATTACCGCTACACCATGAAGCCAGCCTTACCCACAACCTTCTATTTTTCCAATGCCAAATCTTTCTTTTTCCTTTCCTAGCTTTCTGGATTCCCTTTAGTATCTACCACCCAAAGCTAGAAAAGCTCACCCCCTCTGCCTGTCTTCATTTGAACCAGACTGCAATGATCACAAAGCTGTCCCTCAGGCAATCTCCAAATCTGAGGATCTTTCCAAGGTGGAACAGGTCTTCCTGAAGTTAACAAGCCTTGTCTTTTCTGCCCTTTCACCTCCATCAGACACTGGATTACACGGGAAGGAGTTCTCTAGTATCCACTTTCCCTGACTTAATCCCTGAGTTTTATTTCTTGATAAGGAAGAAGAAAAATGGTGATTAACATTAGGGACAGAAAGTCAAGGATGTGCATCATAGTTTTCATGCAGCTGGTTCAGGCAATATGTTTCCTCTGTAAAATAGGGATCATATGATCACTGAAATTTCAGGAAACTGCATGTAAAGCATCTGATGATTTGCCTATAGTAAGCATTCAGTATGTGGCTCAGTGATGGGTGTTTTTCTCCCTTCTACAGCAGTCACCCTGCCCCTTCAGGCCCTTCTCAATTGCTGTTGTTTAGACCCTGCAGAGTAGCCAGACACATCTGGTACAGAGAGAAGCCTTGTCTAGTCCCTCCCCCAACCCAGAGTACTGCCAGGACCCCAAGGCTAAGGGATACAGCTTCTCTTCTGGTACTACCAGGAGATGTGACAGGACAGCCACAATGGTTGGGCTCAATGAAGGACCTTGTTCTCCCACTGAGAAGGCAAGAATGGTCTTGAACGAGTGGAAGCTGATCCCGGGAAAGTATGTTCATGTGTCTGTGCAGTGTTGGTGGTGGGAGGGAGGGCCTCCCATGACTGGGAAGCATCAGTGAATACTGGAACTGTTCCAAGGAATTTGTGTAACCTCAGACCCCTCGGGGTGAGCCCAGCTGGGGCTACAGATGACCTGGGGGGGGGGCCGAGGGGGATGGAACGGAACTTCTAGTTTCCTACCAAGAACAGAAAAGTCTGACCGAGAGAGTTGAAGCACAGAAGGGGCCTACTGAATACCTTTACAACTGAACTCATATGGTTCCCTGGAAGGTGGTGGTGTTTAGGTGTATATAATTTGTCCTCTCCAGAATCTCCCAATCTCAAATTACCCTATTTCAAACCCTAGCAAAATAAACCAAGAAGTCAACAGGCAAACCTGCCT
Source organism: Tupaia belangeri chinensis (assembly GCF_000334495.1). Classification (NCBI taxonomy): domain Eukaryota; kingdom Metazoa; phylum Chordata; class Mammalia; order Scandentia; family Tupaiidae; genus Tupaia; species Tupaia belangeri. Next base: position 204,235 of record NW_006159471.1, on the reverse strand, counting down.
GCATTCAAAACCCAGCTGCCCCATGACCTAGGGAACTGTGGGGCAGGGCAGTCTTTTAACCTCTCTAAGCCTTGGTCTCTCTCCTGTGATATGGAGCTGTAAATGCCCTGACATTACAGGGTCAATGTAAAGAGTCAATGAAACAATCATGCAAAAGCACCTGGCATGTGGTAAGTGCTTAGTACATTTTAACTTACTATTGTTGCTGCTCCTGGTTGAAGATCTAGAGCCCATGTTGTTTTGGGGGTGTGAGGAACAGTTTACATAGGAGAGCACATCTGGGCCTCCCCTTTAATATTCCTGGCTGGGTGGGGAATTTCATGCAGTTATTTACCAAAATCAGACATATTTCTGGTTCCTTGGAGCTAGAGGCACAACAAGCAATGATGAAATTCTGGAGGTGGATGGAAGGGGATGGGGGCTAGAGAATGCTGCAACTCTAATGGCTTTTTCTCACCAACTGCAAACCTGGACTCTGCAGGCATGAAGAACAATGGAGATTGCGTAGGAGTACCTGCCCTGCCACAGTGGAACAGGGGCAGGGCTGTTCAGGTGACCAGAGCTAAGAAGGTCATGACCCTGGACCCTAGTAAATCACAGAAGCCAAATGTATCTTTGAAACTGCCCTAAGAGCAAACCCATTTTGGGAACCAGCAGTTAGCATAATGGTTATGTCGCTGGACTCCCACGTAGTTGACCACGGTTCGTGTCCCGGACCCGGTGGCTTAAAACTCATGCCGGGTGCGTGTGCATGCGTGCCCAAGATCCCGAGAGGAGACAAGAGAAGGGACTGTGGCGTGACCATCCCCCTTGGGGGGTGATTTCTCGCTTTCTGTCTCTATGTCTCTCTCTGTCTGGCATGCGCCCTATAGCAAAAACCTCTCCAAAAAAAAAAGAGCAAACCCATTTTTATTGGGCTGTTGTAACAATCAGCCTCAGGCACTGGTCAGAGGGGCTGGGGTTTGGCTCCAAACCTGTCCTTCTCTGCTTTACTCCAGTTCACACAGACATGGGGGAGGGCTGGGGACTCACATTTTTGTTTGACGAACTGTGTCACTAGAGCCTGAAAGCAGAGGGTGGAGGCATCAGGGCTGAACTCTGGTGATTCACTCATCAGGGCCTCCTCCTGACCTCAGTTTCACCACCCAGATTCAGTGAGCCAGAGAGGGAGGAACTTAGACCTGCTGGATACAGTGCCTGACTCAGAGAATAAGAGGTACAAAGAAATGCAAGAAATGTAGCCCAGGAAGCTATAAGAGGACCTTGGAAAGGAAGGGGAATCCAATTCCCCTGGCCCAGTCTCCTCCCTCCTGCCCTCTAGTCCAAGTCAGTCTCAACGGGAAGGAGTGGGCTGGGATCACTGTTACAGCTCCAAACAGGCAGGAAAGACAGTACTAGGAGGAGGAATAGGGATGACGGAGGCAACTTAGAGCCTCTTCCTGTTCCAGAGATTCCCCAGAGTATGGCTTTCCTGTTCCTGGGTGTTGCCTCAGGTTCTACTTCCTTGAAAATAACACTGGCTGCCTAAGTTGGAAGACTTCCCAAAACTCTCCCGGACACTTAAGAGGAAGGGATGGCTTTGGTCTGACACCCTCCCAAAGCTGTAAGCCCCCACTCCCTACATCCAGTAGGTCATACAACAGCACCTTCACTATCTTCCTGGGTCTGCCCAGAATCATCAGCAGCATCAAGACAAGTGGCTCTCCACTGGGTGTACACAAGTCAGCTAAGAAGCTTTCACTCTCTGGGGAAAGGACCTAGGCCTCAGATTATGTTTACAAAGTCCCTGGGGAATTCTGACATGAAACAGGATTATAGTACAATTGTCTAGGTCAATTCTTCTGTGCTCCCTATCCTACCTGAGGAGGAACAAGGCAGGCAAACCGAGACCAGGTTGCCCTGGAGAAACGGAGGAAGTTGCAGGATTGGTTGGGTGGGATATGGAAATAAACCTAGAAAAAAGCAGGGGATCTGTCTCATTATTCAGCCCTCTTGGCTCAAAGGGATCTGAAATGCTGAAGAAGGGCTTCAAACCCTGTAATGGGTAGCTCTTAACTGGAGACTAGAGAACCAAATGAACTCAAGATTTGGTTTGTGGAGTCAGTATATATCTTTCGGGGGAGGAAGGGCAGATTTTCTGAAGAGTGATTCTACTATTTTTTATTTTTTGAGAGGTTTTTGCTATAGGGCATGTGCACTTGCTGAGAAATCTAGAGACAGAAAGCAAGAAATCAAGCCCCCCAGGGAGGATGGGCACGCTGCAATCCCTTCTCCTCCATTCTCCTCTTGGGATTTTGGGCATGACTGTCAAGCACCTGGCTGAATTTTAAGCCACTGGGTCCAGGACTTGAACTGCAGTTGACTATGTGGGAGCCCAGCGATGTAACCATTACACCATCTGTTGGTCCCCCTATTAAGTATTAAGAACTAATGCTATAGATAAATATGCTGGGCTATCAAATACAGTGTGCTAGGCTGTGGCTCTGCCTTCTTTGACACATTACTTAAGAGCCCAGGAAGCACCTGGAGAGTACCTAGAATAGAACCCTCACTGTCCAGATGAAGAGTCCTCAGGCCCAAGAGGGGTGGGACTGACCTAGGTCACAAGAGAGTTAGTGGCACAGCTAGATCTACAATGCCTGGGTGTCGGGATTCTTACTCTCACGTCCCACAACAATCAATCATCCAGCAAGGTACCATCTTTCATACACCCGGTCATCAGAAGAACCTGAGAACTCACTCCCAGGCCCATCCCCTTAAGATTCTGATTTAGTGGGCACAGGGTCAGGGATATAAGTTTTACCAGGAATCTCAGGTGATTCTGATGATGATAAAGTTTGGGAAATACAAGGGAATGGTAGGACCATAAGGAATAGAATATAAGAGTTAGAGGAGGTATAGCTCCTCACATGGGGCAGGCCCAGAAAGTAACTTCTTTCTTTACAAATAAGGGGTAGAGGGGTTCCTATTTGAGGATAGGAGTGGGACAGGAGATGCTAGCCTCCTTACTGTTGGAACATTCATATCTCCTAGAAAAGAGGCATTCAAGGCCCTACAGAGTTTACCTTTGTAATCACTCCTCTTTTCAAGTCATGCTTTGCTCTAATTCTGGCACACTTCCTCCTGACTCTAGAACACATTTTTTTGCCCCTCTCTTTTTCCTCATTGTAAGTTTTCCTTCTCTCACCATCCATCTAAGTACCAGCTTGTTATATTCTCATTGTCATGGACTATGGACAAAGACCTTCATTCACATGCTTATTAATCATTCAATTAATTCCACAGTTCTCAGCCCTGGTTAGGCACTAACGCCCCATGTACTAATGCAAACTATCTGGGATGGACCTCAATTTCTTTGTGTAAACTGTCATGAAGATATATAAAACACTGGCTTGAATCAAAGGAACCTCAACTCTTCTGTTTGCGGGGGCAGAGCCACACCACAAATAGTACTCCTACTCATGATACCAGAGCACAAGGAAGCCTCTCCCACTGGGAAGGAAGGCAGAGGTGAGAAGCTGCTCAGCTCTGAGCCTGCTGCAGCTGAGCTGGGCTCTTACTGCACTTTGTCTGCCAGACTGGGAATTAAGCTGTTATGACTCCTAATGTTCCTCTACAACCATGGTGCTTCTATGACTTATACATAAAAACCCAGTAAAATAAAGGCGACTGATGCTAGAGCAGGTGGGCCTGAGAAGGTGAGGGAAGCCAGGCAATGCTGAGGCTCCCAAAAACCCAATCCTAGTAGCCCATGCTGGTTCCCTCACTTATAAAATGGGGATAATAATAGTACCTGTCTCATGTGGTTGTTGAGGACAAAATGCGTCACTTGACAATAAGACAGTGGACAGTTAATGAGTATTTACTACACGCGAGGCACCATTCACATGTGTTAACTTACTGACCCTTAACAACTACCATGAGAGGTAGATAAAATTATTGGTTTGATTTTTTTAAGAGAATTTTTGCTATAGTGTGTGTGTGCTCGTCATAGAGACAAAGAGACACAAAGCAAAAAATTACCCCTGAGGGGGGAATGGACATGCTCCAATTCCTTCTCCTTCATTCTCCTCTTGGGATCTTGGGCACGCTTGCACACACACTTTGCATGGTTTTTCTTTTCTTTTTTTTTTTTTTTTAAGAGAGATTTTTGCTATAGGGTACATGTGCTTGCTGGAGTGATAGACAGTGAGAAATCACCCCCAGAGGGGTAATGCCACACCACAATCCCTTCTGCTCCATTCTCCTCTTGGGATTCTGGGGACGCACACACACACACACTGATGTGAATTTTAAGCCACCAGGTCCAGGACTTGAACTGCTGTACACTATTAGGAGTTGACTGGGAGTCCATGATGCCATCTGCTGGTTCCCTTGCATGATTTTTCTTTTTTTTTTTTTTTTGGGGGGGGGGGGGGAGAGGTTTTTGCTACAGGGTGTGTGCGCTCTCCAGAGAGACAGAAAGCGAGAAATCACCCCCAGGGGGATGGCCACACCGCAATCCCTTCTCTTCCACTCTCCTCTTGGGATCTTGGGTACTCACGTACACGCACCCGGTATGTAAGCCACCGGGTCCAGGATTTGAACTGTGGTTGACTACATGGGAGTTCAGTGCCACAGCCATTACGTTAACTGCTGGTCCCATCCCTTGCATGATTTTTCAAGCCACTGGGTCCAAGACTCAAACCTCAGTCAGCCATGTGGGAGTCTAGTGCCCTAACCATTAAGCCACCTGCTGAAATCACCTATCAGCTTAATTTTTAAGATAAGGAATCAAGGTACACAGAGTTTTTCAATTATTTTGTTACATGACAATTGACAGAACTGGGATTTAAACCCAGACAGTCTGACTCCAGAGCCACCCAAACCCACCCCTTTCAAAGTTAATATATGAGTAGGGAGGGAGGAGGGGAAATAAAAAATGAAGTATCTAAAAAACAAGTTAATACACAAGGTAGTAAATGGTCTATTATAAGGGTTTAATGTGAACTATTACTATGGAGAAGGTGGGAAAATTTAGGGTGAATAATATGGACGGACTCTGCACTTCAGAGCCCTTCCTAGCTAGCTTTTCCACTACTCTTCCCTCCTTCCCTGGCTCCACTTCTCTTACCCATTACTGGGGTCAACAACTCTCCATCTAGCCCTGTGGAGGTCCAGAAGGCCAGAATGGCTTTAGCAGTGGCCTTTGGGATGGTTATCTGGCCTGACTTCGGTCTATAACAGGGGTCTGAGAAATAGGTTCTAGAGAAGAAGCCTGGCTCACTCATCCTAATACCAATCTCAAGGATCATAGGGGCACCTCTCTACTGATACCGGGGACTCTATCTAAACTTCAAAACTCCCAAAGCTGTTCATACCTTAAGTCCAATCTACCTTTGGGTTCCCCATTCTATGCCTGAGAATATCTGGCAATACATCCCCAGGAGACCTATGATGATGACTTGGGAGGTCAGGGACTCTGCCCACCCACAGGCCTAACACCCACATTTCTTAGCACCACTGGTGGACCGGCCTCCTCAGCTACCTCACATCTGCTCCAGGTCTCCCTCTTGTTGTACTCCCATCTCTAGTGGTAGAGACTCACCAGCGCTGTTGGCCTCCGACTCCAGCAGGTGGATGTCATTGCAGTCCGCAAGTGAATGCTCCAGGCAGAGCTGCAGGAAGCGGGCTTGGGTACGGGTGACCCGCTTCAGAAGTGACAGCAGGGCCACTGTCTGCTCACACTCATTCCAGCCCTTGAACCAGCCAGCAAGGATGCCCACCTGGTCTCGGAACATCATGGTGCCAGGCCTGGGGCCAGGGTGGGGGGGACGGCGGTGGCAAGGGCCAGCGCCGTCACATGGTCTCGGCTCCGGGCTTCTGTTACCTCTCCCCTGAGGGCCAGGGCCTGAAGATGTTCCCTGGCGTGATGACAATGGATGGTAGGGGGAGGAGGAAGCCTGTTCACATTGGGGGAGATCTTGGTCCAGCCACACCTCTCCAGGCTCCTAGAAAAGGAAGCAAAGGGGTCAGATAGAATGAGGGAGCTAAAGCTGGCCTGGTTAGTGCAGTTTGAGGGGGATAAGAAGGTCACATGCCTTCTTCGTGGGTACTTGTTCCATTGGGTTCCTGGAAGAAAGATGAAACAAACAGGAGACATTAAACCAACTTTCTCTCCAATCCCCAGAAAAGAGAAAAGGCTTGATTGGGACTCAAGAGACCCATTTCAGAGAGTAAGAAGGTACTGCCTCTTATACCAGCTGTCACAGGGTTGAAGGAAGTGCAGATTTACAACAGAGAGTAAGTTGGTAAGATTTTTCAGAACAAGCTTCAAATTATGAGAGAAGATCTAAATTAATGCAGATCTGGCTCAAGGTAACATGATTAAATAGACATATTATCCAAGAACACTCCCTAACCTTGCTGGTCTCTGGCCATCTCTGAAAGCTGAACTACTTACTTGCTATAAGGACCAGAAGGGCTCTTTAAATTACTTCAAGCTAAGACCCACTGTGCTACACTGGGGGCAGATAGTGGGGTGATAGCCCCAATGGAGACCATGTGATCAGTAATTGCCTAGTTACCTATCAACCCTTTGGTATGCACATGGACAGAGCCTTTTTGAGATCACCAACAGTTAAGGGGATTGCACTTCCTCCAACCCAGCTCCCCCCCACCTCTGGAAAAGGTATATTCCTTCCATCTCTATTCTATTTATTCATATTTAAAAAAATTTTTTTTTGGGGGGGACCAGCAGATGGTGTAATGGTTATGTTGTTGGATTCCCACATAGTTGACCATGGTTCAAGTCCTGGATCCGATGGCTTAAACTCACGCCAGGTGCATGTGTGTGCATGCCTAAGATCCCAAGAGGAGAATGGAGGAGAAGGGACTGTGGTGTGGCCATCTCCCTGGGGGGTAATTTCTCACCTTCTGTTTACCTCTCTCTCTCTCTCTCTCTCTCTCTCTCTGCCCTATGCAAAACCCTCTAAAAAAAAAAAGAATGATTTTATTTATTTTATTATTATTTTCCAGTTTTGAGAAAGAAAGATAGGGAAAGTGAGAATGCAAGCCACCAGGTCCAGGACTTGAACTGCAATCAACTATATGAGTCCAGCACCTCTAGCCACCATGCCACCCGTTGGTCCCTCCATCTCTACTCTAAAAGTGAATCTCTCTCTCCATCTTCTTTTCCATTCCCCTGAAGGCTGCTCCAGATCGAAGCCCTCTAGATTGGAAAGTCCCCTTGGTTTCCAGAGATGCTAGCCCATCATTCAGACTCCTTGGGAGACAAGGGTATGCCAACCTGAGAGGAAGAGGACAGATTAAAAGCCAAAAACTCCCAAGGTCAGCAGGTGGTGTGGTGGTTAAGGAGCTGGACTTTCACATGGCTGACTGAGGTCTGCATCCTGGACCCAGAGGCTTGAAAATCATGTAGGGCATGTAGGCATACATGCCCAAAATCCCAGGAGGAGAATGGAGAAGGGATTACAGTGTGGCCATACTTCAGGGGTAATTTCACCCTCTCCCTCTCCAGGACTCTTGTTTCCCTCTGGCAAGGGCATATGCCCTATGGCAAACCCCCCCCCCCACCAGAGAAAGGGCAAAAACTCTTAAGCAAGAAAGTGTCCAAATTCTTCCCCTCGGCAGTAACTACATAGGAATTACTTCAGCTGGGCAAACAAGAGGCCTATTTAGCTGACTGGTTTCTGAAGCCTTTTTCCATGTCCCAAAATCCAGGTCTCCACTCAACATTTCCCTTGCCTGTCTCTCTTGCAACTAGTGCCCTTGGCTGCATCCCCAAACCACACTGGACTCCATCCCCCTCTGGCTGCCAGAGGACTGAGGTTCTCTGGACTGAGAATTCCATACAAAGACTCACTGAACTTGCCAAGATAGGATTAGGTTCATACTTGGTCATTCAGGTCTCAGCTTCAACGTCACGTCCTCAGAGAGAACTTTTTGGACTATCCAATCTAAGGAGTCTCTGCCCTGGCCAATTATATTAATACTATTTTACTCTTTTGTATAATAACTTTGGCACTTTTGGATACTTTTTTTTTTTTTTTAAGATTTTGCCATAAGGTGCATGTGCTCACCAGAGAGACACAGAGAGAGAGAAAGTGAGAAATCACCCCCCGGGGGGATGGCCATGCTACAATCCCTTCTCCATTCTCTTCTCAGGATTTTGGGCACAAATACACATGCACTCAGTGTGTGTTTCAAGCTGCTGAGTCTGGGATTAGAATCATGTAGTTGGCCATGTCAGATCCAGAGCCTTAGCCACCATGCCACTGGCTGGTGTCCCAAATATCATCTAATTTATGTTTATTGTTTCTCTCTCCACACCAAAATGTAACCTATAGTCAGCCATTGCTTAAGATACTGCCAGTCATGTTGAAGGGGCTCAATTCAATATATATTTATACACACACACACACACACACACACACACACACTTATTTTTCTTCTCTTTTTTTCTCTTTTTTTGCTAGTGGGTGCAAAAGCCCACCAGAAAGAAATAGAAAGAGAGAAAGAGAAGGGAGAGAGAGGGTAGAAAGTGCTCTCCAATGGGACATGGTCACACTGCAATCCCTTCTCTAGTTCTCCATCCTGCTGGAATTTAGGATATGTAGGCACATACACCTGGAATATTTTCAAGCCATTGAGGTTGGGATTTGAACCATATGGTTGGCCATGTAGGATCTAGCTCCCTTAACCACCAGGCCACAGGGCTGACCCAATATATAGTTGCTGAATGAATGAAAAGCAAAAGATGGTAGGACCAGCAGTTAGCATACTGGCTATGTTGCTGGACTCTCATGTAGTCGACCGTGGTTCACATCCCAGACCCGGTGGTTTAAAACTCACGCCGGGCGCGTGTGCGTGTGTGCCCAAGATCCCGAGAGGAGAATGGAGGAGAAGGGATTGCGGCATGGCCATCCTCCCTGGGGGGGTGATTTCTCGCTTTCTGTCTCTCTGTCTCTCTTGGTCTGGCGAGCACACACGACCTATAGCCAAAAACCTCTTAAAAAATAAAAGCTAAAGATGGTGATGAATGTAAAAGCTACACTTAGGATTTCTACTGTCTTGGAGGAAATGATAGAAGGAAATCATCTATAGGATGGTAAAGGATTTTAAAATCTTGGCCTGAAAAAAAAAGAAGGTGCTAGGGAACTTTCTCCTGAGAGGTATGCTATTCTCTGTGTCCTCAAGACTTTGATGATTAGATTTATTCTTTCACTCCAGAGGAGAGAACCAGGGTAGATGACGCTAAGTGAGAGGCAACTTGGGGCAAAAGAAATGTTGAAAGTCCAGAAAATTCAGTTCTAGTGTTGCCCCAACCACTGACTCACTTTGATGTTAGAGCTAGTCTGCTTCTGTTCTCTAAAATGTGAGCGATAAGGAGCTGGGTTGGGTTAGACACAATAAAGAGGTTTTAACCTCACAAGCTAACTCCAACTGACTAGCAGTGGCTGCTTAGAGTACTGCGATGAGAAGGATCCTGAAGACAAGAAGCAATGGGAATATCCATCAATGGAGAATTAATAATAATTGAGGCAAACCCAATGCAGTATTATGAACCTACTAAAAACATGTTTGATCCTGATAAGATTAAAAGAAAGAAAGAAAGAAAGAAATCTATATACAGTATGTGATCTGTAACTACTAACTTGGAGCGATGTCCATACGTTGCAAAGTAATATGTACAATATGATATGTGGTGGTTAAGGTGCTGGACTCCCACATGGCTGACTGTAGTGCAAGTCCCAGACCTGGCAGCTTGCTTGCTCACGTCTTTTCACCTCTCCCTCCCTGTATGTCTGTCTCTGGTGAGTGCACATGCCTTACAGGAAATTAAAATAATAATAAATAAAATTAAAAAGTTATTTAAACATAAAACAAAATACAAAAACATATGGGGAACTATACCTTATAGTGTTAACTCTGATTATCTAGGAGACCCAGGAATTATTATTATTTTTCAGAGAGGTTTTTGCTATAGGGCACGTGCGCTCACCAGAAAGACAGAGAGATAGAGACAGAAAGCGAGAAATCATCCCTCGGGGGGATGGCCATGCCGCAATCCCTTCTCCATTCTCCTCTTGGGATCTTGGGCATGCACGCATACACGCCTGGCACGAGTTTAATCCTCTGGGTCCAGGACTTGAACTGTAGTTGACTACATGGGAGTCCCATGACATAGCCATTACGCCAACTGCTGGTCCCAAATTACTAACAGTTTCTTCATATAACTTTGTACTATTTCACTAGTTGGAAGTGAATACATATAATTTTTAAAGAGGACTTTGAAAAAAAAAAAAAAAAAAAAAAAAAAAACTTAAGGCTTCATTTTACCTCCCTGGCTTAGTGTGAAAAAGTGTTGTGATTAATAGCAATGTTTGCCCTGGATGCAGGGTAGATGAATGGTAGCTCAGCCTGAAAAAATCATTTTCCCTTTACAGCTCCAGCATCGTGTGGCTTTTAGTCCCAAGGAGGCAGCAGCTGCCTCAACATAAGGAAGAATTTTAAAATAATGTATCTGTCCAAGAATGGAACTGGCTGCCATGTGAGGAGGTAATAAGCTCACTGGCTGCTGGAAGTGGTCAAGTGAAGGGTGGATGAACATCCCTAGGGAGTGGGAGGGATTCCTTCACTGGGTGGCAACTCATAAGATAGAAGGACATGTTACTATTTCAGAGGGAACATTTGTGATGGGAGGTTTGATATGCCAATAGCGTTTACAGCAAAAAGATGACCAAATCCACAAATTGACCAAAGTTACGCACTCTCTCCCATATATTCTTTTACTGGGTTGGTTATTTTCCCTAAGCAACAGCAATGTACCCTGAAAATAAGCTGTTGATTAAATGTTAATTCATCTTCCCCCTTGAAGCTAAATGCTAGAAGTAAAAGCTTTGAGACAGATGGGGGTCTCAAATATGATGTTTACAAGGTCAGGCAGACTACTGGAAACTACGGTGAACTGGAAAAGTCCACTCCTTGTCTAAAATGATAAGTCACTACTCAACCTAATTGTTGCCATGTGAGAATGTGGGTGCAGTACTGATAGGTCTTGGATTTTTAAATAAAACCCATTTTTATTTTTATTTTTTAAGAGAGATTTTTGCCACAGGATGCATACACTCGCAAAGAGAGAGACAGAAAGTGAGAAATCATCCCCTGTAGGGGATGGCCTTGCCATAATCCCTTCTCTATCCTCTCTTGGGATTTTGGGCACACACAGACACACCCAGCTTGAGTTTTAAGCCGCTGGGTCTGGGACTTGAACTGTAGTCAACTACATGGGAGTCCAGTGACGTAGCCATTTTGACATCTGCTGGTCTCAACCTCCCTACTTTTAAATGTTGGCAACTAATTCACATTAAACAGCTACAGTGAACTACTACACAGAACGAATAAAACATGTGGTCTGTGGTCCTTGGAATGGATGGACACAAACCAGAAAAAGACCAGAAGTCTGCTAACTATACTTCCCTTGGGCCTGGGCCTGGGCCTCTCTGGTTTACACCTTCAAACCACCTCACTGCTTAGGGAACATGACTGGTAGAGATAATCTAGTGATGGAGGATCTGACAGTCTTCAGTAAACACTGGGGCTTTAAGAAAACAGTCACTTCTAAGATTGCACTGCGAAAAAGCAGTTCTTATATCTTCTAGACAGAAGGATGTGTTTAGTCTGGATGGTGACTGGGGAGGAGGGCTGGATGGCCTTTTTCCATCAAAGAGCCAGAGGACTTCAGCTACCTTCCATCCACGTACTTGGCTGCAGCTGAGGTAATGACTATGGCTAATGCAGTAGGCATCTCACTGTAGTAGCATCTCACTATTTTGGATTTTTGTGGATTTGCCTACTAAATAGCCATCTCTAGTACAAGCACCCTGAATTCTTTTGGAGAATTAACTTTCTTAGATTTGTTCTCTTACTCCAGAGGAGAGAACCAGGGTAGATGGCTCTCAGCGAGAGGCAACATGGGGTAAAAGAAATGTTGAAAGATGGATAAAAGGTAAGGTCTGGCCAAGAAAAGTCCTCCCTGAACTTTTGGCTAAAACTACTGGAGAAAATCAGTTCTCAGTTAGACTTGCTCAGATTATAAAACATCTCCTGATATTACTGGTTGCCACCTCTGCTACCTCATTGTGGATGCCATTGCTTCAGAATGAAGCCAACACAGATGAATGCAGGGTCAAGAGATGAGGGACAAAAGGGAGATCTGTTCACATAATTTGAAGATCTGGATCCAGCTAGACTGAAGCCTCCCCACCCAGCCCAGATTTTCAGTTCCACAGACCAATAAAATCCTTTTTTGGCTTAGGGCAGTTTGAGTTTGGATTTCTGTTACTTAAAACTGAAATAGCTAGGCTGGCCCTCTAGTCCAATGGTTAAGCACTGTGCACTGAGAACCAGATCCCACACAGGCAACCTCAGTTTGAATCCCAGCCCTGGTGATTTGACAAACATGCCAGACATATGTGTGGGGATGTCTCAAATCCTGATGGCTTGGGAAAAGGGAAGCAAAGGGTTGCAGCATGACCATGCCTCATGGGGGGCGGGGGCAGGGCAGGGGGGCTTTCTCTTTCTTGTGTCCCCCCTCCCCTGCCAAAAGAAGAAAACTAACAAAAAAACAAAACCAAAAGTTTTGACCACTCCTATACAACACAGAAGTTACCACTGCTCTAGTTTCTGTTCTCATGTGACCCAAAATGGCTCCCTACCTTTGAGGAAAAACATAAGAGGGGAACACCTATGATAGAAGTCTCTCAAACGGCCTAGCAACATTGCTGCCGTATTTCAAGGGGACCATGTAACCTCTTTGGGAAGCACCTATCAACCCTGGAGGTAGGAAAGAGGTTCCAGGGAAAAATGCCCTCTGGGCTTCTTCTCTGAATCCAAACACTGAGAAGGGGCCTAGACAGGCAGCACCACTGAAAGCTCTACTCCAACCAAAGTCATTGAGACCTGGCCTCAGTCCTGGCTGTCCTTATGGGATACTTACTTGCTGTGTTGACCTTTGGCAAGTAACTCAGTTTCTACCTCAGCAAAGCTTGTTATAGGAATTAAATGAAACAATGTGTACAAAAAATGCCTAGCATGAGCTCAGCAAGTCCTGCACCTCATACATTAAGCATACTGGGCCAGTTCCTGTGCTGATGGCCTTCTAGGATGAGCATATCCAATCCTGAAACTCTTAATTTGAAAACATATTTTATGCATATATACACACAAAATATATGAATATAACATCCTCATTTTACAAAGATAACCTAAGATAGAGAGAAGGTAAGTCACTTTCTTGGACTACAAGAGTTAAGCTGAGATTTTCAAGGCCAGAAGTCTGGCTCTGGAGCTCTTGATTATTCTTAACAAAATTTCTGCAGCCTCCTTTAAATTCCCTTCCATTTAGGCCCAAGAATATAGGCTTTAATGCCACTGTCTCTGAATAAGGGGTCCTATCAGCCTTCCTACCTATTCCTAACTTTTCTATGGCACCATTCAGGCTTTAGAGAAATGCATACTTCATGAATAAGGAAGGGAAGTTACTAGGACTAACTCACTGCCCTAACCTGAGAACAGGAAAATGTCAGATGCCAAGTGAGCCCAATTCTTCTAAGAATCAACTATGATGTTCAGGAATTCCAGAAACATGTACACAAAATAAGTATACTACTTCCTCAGCAGAGAATGAGCCTTGTATGGAAGACAGCAAGAGGAGAGAAAAAACAGACAAGGCCTCCTAGAAGAGAAATACTGGATGGAGAACTCTGGGACACCTGGAACAGAGAGGAAGCTGGTGTTCCTCCTTCCACTCCTAAATGTTGACCCCTTTCCTGTAAAGGTCTTATTTTCTGCTCCCTTTGTCTTCTCTACAATTGTATCCCCTCACAACTTCTGCAATCAACTCCCACAGAGTCAACTATCACCTCTCTGTGAACTCAGGAGTTTTTGGGTCATCTTTGATTCCTTCCTCTGAAGGAAGATCCAGTCAACAGGTCTTGAGACTTGATTCTTCCTTCCTTCCTTCCTTTCTCTCTCTCTCTTTTTTTCTTTTGGAGAGATTTTCGCTATAGGGCGCATGCACTCGCCAGACAGAGACATAGAGACAGAAAGTGAGAAATCATCCCCCAGGGGGGATGGTCACGTCGCAATCCCTTCTCCTCCATTCTCCTCTCGGGATCTTGGGCGGGCACGCACGCACATGCACCCGGCGTGAGTTTTAAGCCACCGGGTCCGGGACACGAACCGCAGTCGACTATGTGGGAGTTCAGCGACATAGCCATTACGCTAACTACTGGTTCCCTCTTTCTTTCTCTTTTTAAAGAGAGATTTTTGCTATACAGTGTATGCACTCTCTGGAGAGGCAGAGAGAGAGATAGCACAAGGGATAGCCATGCTGCAATCCCTTCTAAGATTCTGGACATGCATACACATGCACCTGGCATGAGTTTCAAGCTGCTGGATCTGGGATTCAAACTGGTTGACCATGTGGGCATTCAGCACCATTACACTACTTGCTGACCCCAGAGTATATTTCTTTTTTTCTTAAAGTCAGCTGAACATGCTCTCATCTTTCCCAAAATCCAAGCAGCTCTGGAACTAGACTTCTGGGTTAAAAATATAACCAACCATTTACTACCTGCATAATTTTGGGCAAGTGATTTCACCTTGCTGTGCCTGTTTTGTTGTCTGTAAAATGGGTTTAATAATAGTACTTACTCTCATAGGTTGTGAGGCATAAACGACTTAGCCATTATCATCTAAGATTCCTCTCTTCCTTTAATCCTATCAAGTCTTGTTTTTCTCAATGCACCAAATCTATCCCTTCTCTCCATCTTTACCTGCCACCTAACTTGCCTCCCTGCTTCCATTCTTGCCTCTTTTCCTTAAAGAAACCAAAGTGAACATACAACAACAACAGTCAGATTGCCTCACTGTCTTGCTTTTAAAAATAAAAACTAGGGGCCGGCAAGTGGCATGGTGGTAAAAGGCGCTGGACTCCCACATGGCCGACCATGGTTCAAGTCTCGGACCTGGTGGCTTGCTTTCTCACTTCTTCTCTCTCTCTCTGTCTCTCTCTGATCAAACTGGAAAATAATAATAATAATAATAATAAAGTTAAATAAAATAATTCTTTAAAAAAAATAAAAACTAAAATCCTAATAGCTTCCCAATCCTTTTAAATGAAAATGTAAACTCCTCACATGATCCCAAAGGCCCACAGATGATCAGGCCTTTAGCAACCTCTCTAACACTTAACTTAGCTCTAGCCCATTGGTCTCCTTGCTGTTCCCTCAACACTTCTCAGGATTTCTGGACCAACAGGTCCAGATTACCCTACAAGATGCTCCTCCCACGATCATCACATGGCTGCTTCTTTCTCATCAATCAGATGTAGATGTGCATGTGCCCCAATCTTTCTTATTTCCCTAGTAGGAAGGAGTCTTTCATGTCATCATCAAGAGGTGTTTCCTCAGAGGCTGCTGCAGCTCTTCCAAAAACATTTAGACTGTATGATCCACAAGGGAAAAAGACTACATTGTACTCACTGCTACATCTCCAAATCCTAGCTCTGTACCTGGAGCATAGCAAGTCCTTGATAAATATCTGTGATTAAATGTACCCACCTTTCAGCAGTCCTGTCTCTGCATGAAACAATGCTTAAACAGAATGTCCCACTCCCAGATCTTTCTAGTCATTGAGCTCAATTGTCACCTCCTCAAAGAAGCTATTTCTTTTCTTTCTTTCTTTCTTTCTTTTTTTTTTTTTGAGAGGTTTTTGCTATAGGGTACGTACGTGCACATGCCAGAAAGAGACAGACAGAGAGACAGAAGCGACAAATCACTCCCTAGGGTGGGAAAGGATGGCCATGCTGCAATCCCTTCTCCTCCATTCTCTTCTCAGGATCTTGGGCATGCACACACATGCACCTGGCGTGAGTTTTAAGCCACCAGGTCGGGGACTCCAACCGTGGTTGACTATGTGGGAGTCCAGCAACATAGCCATTACGCCAACTGCTGGTCCTTCTTTCCCTTCTCCTCCATTCTCCTCTCAGGATTTTGGGCATGCATGTACACGTGCTCAATGTGAGTTTTAAGCTGCCGGGTCCAGGACTTGGAACATGGCTGACTACGTGGGAGTCCAGCGATGTAAAAATTATGCCATCTGCTGGTCTCATCAAAGAAGCTAAATTCCATGAGTTCCAGGACCCTGACTGTTTCACTTACTGCTGTGTGTCCAGTATCTAGACTAGTGCTTCTGTGAACTACTTACTAAATAAGTACAGGCTGGAGACATTTGAGATTCGCATGCTTGTTACTGCTGCTCTGTAACTTGCCTTCAACAAGATTCTAGTCAACAAATTTACACTAAAACGGATAAAGCAAAACTCTACTCACATCCATCTGTTAAGTTGTCAGAAAAATAATAACATGTTTTTCTATGCATAAATGCATCATTACTTTTCCAATGACCCAATACTTATCCTCTTCCAAAGTTCTGAGCTCAGGAAACCCAAAACTGAGATGAGGGGATTGGACACCAGTATTCTTTGATTCCACTGCCTCGAGGACACCACCAGTCAGGATGATCACCTCATTCCTGGCTCTCCCAATGGGATCCCAAAAGAAAGCCTGATTGGATCATAACAGCCATAATCTCTCTCTGGATCTAAACAATAACAGAGTATAGAATAACTGGGGTGGGGGGAACGAGCAGTTAGCGTAATGGCTATGTCGCTGGACTCCCACGTAGTCGACTGCGGTTCGTGTCCCGGACCTGGTGGCTTAAAACTCATGCTGGGCGCGTGTGTGTGCGTGCCCAAGATCCCGAGAGGAGAATGGAGAAAGGATTGTGGCGTGACCATTCCCCCTGGGGGGTGATTTCTTGCTTTCTGTCTCTATGTCTCTCTCTCTGTCTGTCTGGCGAGTGCCTGTGCCCTATAGCAAAAACCTCTCCAAAAGAAAAAGAAAAAAGAAAAAAGAATAACTGGGGTGGGGGACAATGAGGAAGGGTACTGCCATCAACACTTAGAAAGGACATGAGATGGAATCACAGTCTTATTTTGGTTCAGCAAGTGAAAGACTGAATTCCAGAATCTAGAACCCAAAACATGTCTCTATGGCTTTTCCGCTGTTAATTCACTTATTCAGGAAGAAACTGTTTTCAAACTGGGTCTCTCAGGAAAGAGTTCTCTTTCCACTGAGGCTGCTAAAGAGGTATGATTTATACCTGGGGTTGTTGAAGGCCATCTCTATCACCACAAAGCAGAAGCTTACTAAGGATGAACTCCATGGAGAAATGGAGAGGGATGACTGAATATTATTTGAACTCCTGGATGCAGTTAGATCTAAAGCCACTGTACCTCTGAACTAGTAAGCAACATGAACCAATTAATTCCCTTTTTCATTAAATCACTTTCAACTAAGATTCTATTCACTTATGGTTTTAGAGTCCTGGCTAATATAAGCTTTTTTTCCCCCTGCGAACACTCAGCACTTACGTGCAAGACACTGTTCAAAGTACTTAACATGTATTAACTTATTTAATCCTCCTAACAATTTTATAAGGTACAAAATCATTGTTGCCACACAAAGACCAGAGAAGTTAAGTGACCTGTCCTAGCCTAGACACAATATTGGTGACAATATGGGTTGCAAATGCTGTTTAGTCCCAATCTGCATACTTAACAATTTGCTATAATTCATAGTGTAAATGTGTATAATTCCCCATTGTACCCAACTCTATCTGAACATAAGGTCCAACATTCTGACCCAAAAACACTATCCTCTAGAAACAAAAAGGGCCCAAAGACCTTTGATTAGTATTATGTGTCCTCAATTTCATATGAAAATTTAGGAAAATCATAGTTTACCTACCCCAAATGTTCCCATGAATATGAAATAAATATATATTAAAAATATATAAGTATAGGGAACCAGCAGTTAGAGTAATGGCTATGTCACTGGACTCCCACGTAGTCGACCGCGGTTCGTGTCCTGGACCCGGTGGCTTAAAACTCATGCCGGGCGTGTGTGCGTGCGTGCCCAAGATCCTGAGAGAATGGAGGAGAAGGGATTGCGGCGTGACCATCCCCCCTGGGGGGTGATTTCTCGCTTTCTTTCTCTCTGTCTCTCTCTGTCTGTCTGGCGAGCGCACGTGCCCTGTAGCAAAAACCCTCTCCCCCCCCCCAAAAAAAAAATATATATAAGTATATACATAAATACACACACACACACAGTCACTTTAACAGTGCCTGGCAGACAGTAAGCATTTAATAAAACGTAGTCATATTATTACTCTGTGGATCACTAAAGTGCAGCTGGCAAATGCAATGGAAATGGAAAGAAGACAGTCTTCTTTCATCTCTGTCCTTTAGGTAAAGAGACGTGATAGCATGATATCGCAGGTGAGAGATATCATTGAGAGATATCATTCTTGTCTTTTTTCTTTTTAATAGCCAGAAGGTGCTTACCAGAGA
>NW_006159471.1:181825-185726 GCF_000334495.1 Tupaia belangeri chinensis | reverse complement strand
AGAGAAAGCATCTCCTAATGGGGTGCAGTCACATCTCAATCCCTTTCCCATTTCTCCATCCTGCTGGGATTTAGGGGATGTATGTATACATGCACATGCTGCTGGGGTTGGAATACAAACACAGCCAGCCATGTGGAAATCTGCTCCCTTAACCACTAGGGTGGCCTAGCTTTCTTGTCTTTAACAGCTTAAGCTGTTTCCTCTACCCAGGAGGCACTTGGTTGCTATCCTAACTCCTGTGGGATACTACCTAGTTCAAATACCACTTTTTCTGATAAGTCTTTGCAAATCAAGGGCTCCCTCTTTCACTGCTGAATTTCCACATAATTTGTACCTCACATCTGACCTGTGTATCTGTTTTTCAACTGTATTGTGAGCTCCTTGAAGGCAGGCCCTAGTGTTTACCCTGGAGTCTGCTTCTTCTTCATATCCCTATAGAGACACAGAACCCCTTGGAGAAAGTTGAGAGCCTGTGGAGGTCCCAGACTTACAAAGGCCACAGGAGGCTAAGAAACCACCCACGATGGAGTGAGGTATGTTACCAGGAACAGGACTTGGGGTAGCTCAGAATCAGGAGACAGCACAAAGAAAAGTCCCATAGACAGAAATGGGCAGGAGGAGGAAAGGGAAATGGGGCAAGGTAGAGAGGAGAAAACAGAGGACAGGAGGTGGATGGGGAGAAAAAATGTGTGCTGCACTTGGAGATGCAGAAGGAATCATTCTCCAGTGATTCCCAATAACCCATGATGGGCAGATCCCAACTTTCAAGATTCAGAGAGCAAGAAGATGCACCTCTATACTTTCAGAGCTTCCAGTCCAGTGAGGGTGAGTGGGCAAGTAAATAAAAACCTACAAGGGATAAGGTGAGTACTCCCTGAAGAAGTACAATGGAGGGCTCTGGCAGTAAGGCACAGAATAAAAAGACCTAAAGGTGCCTTAAAGGAAGAGTGCCTTAAGGGAGGGTGCCTATGTGGAGAGAGATGAATGAGAAAGGATATGTGTGTTCAAGGAGGTAGCAATTTCTGGAAGATGAGTGCTTTGCAAAGGGGATTCCTAGGAAAATGGAGTGGTATGGCATAGAGGTATATCTAAGGCATCTTTTAGGAGACTTTTTTTGGGAGGGTAAAGGAAATCCTCCTAGAGGTCAATGATTCTCAAACTTGAGCATGCCTCAGAATCATCAGGAGGATTTGCTAAAAACATAGATTGCTGGGGCCTACTACCAGATTTTCTGATTCGTAGGTCTTGGACCCAAGAATCTGCATCTCTAGCAAGTGATACTGCTGCTATCACTAGTCCAGGGACAGTGCTTTGAGAAGTACTGCTATAGGGGGATTTGGTGAGGAGACACTCAAAAAGGGGAGGAAGAAGACAGTAAAATAGGGAAAAATCTCTGAGAAATCTCTAAGGATGGTGTTAAGGATGTTTCAATTTGTGAAGGGAGGCAGGATCTGAGGATGAAACCTAAGAAAAATAGTCCAAGAGAAAGTGATCTTGAATGTTGGAATTTCAAGGGGTGGGTTGGGGAATATCTCTCAAGAATCTTTAAAAGGAGATAATAGAGGCTCTGGAGGATGTGGGGCCTCTGAAGGAATCATTGGAGGAGGGCCTCTGAGTTGATTTCAGAGAAAAGAGAACAGGTAAACTGAGAGGGTATAAATAAGAATTCAAAAAGGAGTAAATGTGATAGGGTCCCAAATAAGATTTCTTGGAGATAGCAGAGGAAGAATCCGAAGGGAAGTGACAAATAAGATTTCTTGGAGATAGCAGAGGAAGTTTCCGAAGGGAAGTTTCAAGGAGTTCAAGAATTTCAAGACATGGGTTGTTGATGCAGGGCAATTTTGGAGAAAATTCTCTAAGGGTGTCTGGAGAAGGTGTGGTCTTCTGAGAGGTCTTGGGTGTACAAGAGTACACAGGAATCTTTTTAGGAAAAGCTACTCAGAGATCACAGATGAGGACAAATTTTTGAGTAAAGTCTCTAAAAGGGCATGTGGGGAACATGTGTCTTATTTATTTATTTATTTTTATTATTATTATTTTTTTGGAGAGGTTTTTATTTTTCGCTATAGGGCGCATGCGATTGCCAGCCAGACAGAGAGAGACATAGAGACAGAAAGCGAGAAATCACCCCCCAGGGGGGATGGTCACGCCGCAATCCCTTCTCCTCCATTCTTCTCTCGGGATCTTGGGCACGCATGCACATGCGCCCGGCGTGAGTTTTAAGCCACTGGGTCCTGGACGCAAACCGCGGTCAACTACGTGGGAGTCCAGCGACATAGCCATTACACTAACTGCTGGTTCCCGAACATGGGTCTTTTGAGGGGGACCTAGGAGTGTCAGAGTAAAGGGTTTTTCAGATAGAATTCAGAGATTCTCTAAGAACAGGGGCCCAGAGAGTTATTTTGAGGGAAGATGAGGGGTGTGTGGGAGACTTTTACAAAGGGCTCTAGAGATATGGGGGGACCTATAAGGGAGAATTTAGGGAGAGACATCTCCAAGTCTCTAGTAAAACAGGAGGTCTTGTATTGGTGATTCACAGGGATCTAAGGGTGTTAAGAGGCCTCTGGGAGGGATTGCAAGGATATATCTCAGGAGGGTTCAAGAGGGTTGCTGGGGGTCTCTGAAGCTGTTGAGGGTGTACTGAAAAACTGCATCTCAGAGAAGTTATAAAGCATATCTTAGGGTCTTACAGGGGTTATAAAGAAATTCTCTGGAAAGTTAATCTAAAATGGATCTACAAGGAGGATTTTGAAAGGTTAGCCAAGAAGGAGTCTAGAGAATATGAGAGTGTAACTATGAGAAATTCTTTTGGGAATCCTTAAAACAATTTCTGAAACATGTGGTGTGGGTCACTGGGAAAGCTTTAGGATATGTATAAAAGCTTTTGATTGAGACTTTTAGAATATGGCAGAAATATCCTCTGAAATCTGGAGATTTCGGCCAATCTCTAGAGGGGAGTTTTAGAATAAATGAGTCACGAGTGAGGGGAAGGGGAGAGTCACAGGGAAGATTGAGGTACATGAGGGTGATCTCTGGGGCATTTCGAGATGGTAAGATTTGGGACACATGAGTTTTCTGGCACACATTTCTGGGATCTGTGGAAGAGTCCAAAGAGGTATGTAAAGGGGGAAGATGGCTGCTGATGGGGGTAGGGTCCTCCAGGTCAGTTTTAGGCTCTAGTGACATTTCGGAGTCTTTGAGGAAGATTTTTTGGAGGGCTCTGGGAAGGAGAGCTTCAGGGAAGCTACCTAGAGTATATCAGAAACATTCTGAAGGATTGGAGAGGTGGGGTCTGAAATGAAAGGGTTATGAGTGAAAAATCTCCGAGGAGATTCTGCAATGGGGATAGGTGGAAAAGAAAATTCTTGGGATATATGAGAGGGAAGTCAGAGAAAGATTGTGCAGAGCAGGCCTCTGGAGATTTCTGGAATGTACAAGGGTCTGGAGGGGCTTCCAGGAGTCTTACAGGAGGTTTGGGGGCTTAGAAGGGAGGCTCCTGAGGAGCTGTCTGCATACACTGTGGCATACAGGAGGAGTGGCCTCCGTGCAATATTTTTGGATACAGGGGGAGGATGCGGGACTTGGGGCCAAAGGGCGGGGGTCTGTGGAGAAAACTGTTGGGACATATGAAGGTCTCTGGAGAAAACGGTCGAGATGGAAGAGGTGGTCTCTGGGGAGGCTTTCCGGGCCATCCGAGGGGGATCCGGAGGGTTTTCAGAGACTGAGGCGGACCTGTGGGGGGTCAGGAGGAAGGTCCCCCCGGCCTGGCTCGGCCCGGCCCCTCAGCGATTGGAGGGTGTGAGCTGGATTTCGGAGGGAAGCTTCTAAAGGGGCCCAGGAGGGAGGTTCGGGGACGGTGCGGGGGCTTTTCTCGCCAGCCCGGCCCCCAGAGGCCCGCGCT
>NW_006159471.1:171289-181653 GCF_000334495.1 Tupaia belangeri chinensis | reverse complement strand
TGCGTCACCGCCCCTGGCTCCGCCCCGACGGGGCTGCCGCGCGCCGGCATTAGCTTACGCCCAGGTGACGAGCGGCGCGCCAGCCAACGGGCGCCGAGGGCAGCCCGAAGGGCGGGAGGTGTGTGCCGAGAAAGGCGGGGTCCTGGCCAAGAGGGGAGCGACGGGGTGGAACGAGGCCCAAGAGTCCCGCCCCTTCCTCAGTGGGATTGGTCGGGCGTGAGGGTGACGGGCAGTCGGCCGGGCCCGGGACTCGGGGCCGCGGGCGGGGATGGGGAGGGGCGCGCGCGGCGTTGCCAAGGGCAACCAGCCTGGCGGAGTCCCGGATTGGGCCTCCAGCCCCGCAGAGGGCAGTCGCGAGGCTGTCTACCTCAGTGGCCGCGAACTAAGTCACAATTCCTTATTCTGGCGTTCAAGGCCCCTCCCACACGCCCCACCCCAGGCCTTGGCACCTCGGAGCCCCGGGCTGTCCGAGTGGAGAGTCTCTGCCCAGGCTCTGGAGACGACACTTTCCCGGCTGCTCCATCCCCTCTCTCAGCCCGCTGCTAGCTCTGTCAAGCGGGAAGAGTCAAGCGAGACCTACCCTTTAGGACTGAACGAGAGAACGCTTGTAAAGCGCTCGGCACAAAAGAGGCCGTCAATAAATGGGAATCGCTGCCCTGACTTTGGTTGTAATTTAGTCATTCTGCAAATTGCCCGGGATCAGAGGGGGCCCGCGCTCAGAAGCCTCTCCAGTGGCGGAGGCATGGCTTGTTCCAGGAACTGGAAAGAAATGCGCTCAGGGTGGAGTTAAGACAGGGAGTGGTGAGAAATGAGCAGCAACCAGCTGTTTGGCCGCTTGAGGGAGTTTGGACGTGCCCTAATGGCACTGGGGATCTGTGGAAGGGCTTTGAGCCTGTGAGGGCGATTTTGAGTTGGGATTTTGGAAAGATGTCGCTGACCTGTGAAGAGAATGGAACTGGGGGATCGAGAGTCCAGGGAGGTAGCTAGGGGGGAGGGGAGTGAGAGAAACGGGGGTTTGCACCAGGGGAGAAACTGGGGAAAGTCTGGGAGGTGCAGGTGGTAGGGATACCCAGGAAGCTGAGTGAACAGGCCTGAGACTGGCTAGCCGTGGACAGAGAGAGAAAGGGAAAGGTCCAGGATAGTGCCCTCTGGCCAGGAGATTGGGCCCCAGAGGAGAAGCAAGTTGGGAAGATTCTGGCCCCAGTCTAGAGCTGCTGAATAGTGAGGTCCAAGAGGCTGCACAATACCTGGAGTCTGGAGCTTAAGAGAGAAACTGGGGGACCTGAACCTGGTACAGCAGTAACACAACTGGACCCATATAGGAAAGGTCTTGGGTTTGTATCATGGGGCTTCCTGAGGCTTGCCTTACACTTGCCTGTGATCTTGCTGGTTAAGGCTAGGCTATATCAGGACCAGCAGTTAGCATAATGGCTATGCCACTGGACTCCCATGTAGTTGACTGCGGTTCGAGTTCTGGACCCAGTGGCTTAAATTCAGGCTGGGCGCATGTGCGAGCATGCCCAGGATCCCAAGAGGAGAATGGAGGAGAAGGGATTGCGTCGTGGCCATCCTCCTGGGGGACGGTTTCTCGCTTTCTATCTCTTTGTCTCTCTCTGTCTTTCTGGTGAGTGCATGTGCCCTATAGCAAAAACATCTCAAAAAAAAAAAAAAAAGACTAGGATATATCACAAGGTGAGGACTCTATTGGGGTTGACTCTTTCTCCCTTCCTGTTTCTCTTTCATGGAAAAAATAAACTTGAGAGAGAGAGAAATTGGGGCTGTAGATAAAAAAAACAATTGAGGCTGTGGGAGTTACTGTATGAAGAATGAATGGAGACAAGGACCACAAAACCCTAAGGAATGAGGACACAGGGTTTGAGCAAAGGGACTGACGTACTCAGTGAAGATTGAGAAAAGGCTGGCAGAGAGAATGGAGGGAAACCAGGAGAAAATGATACCACAGATGCTGTGAGAAAAGGCTACTTCAAGCCAGGGTGGGGGAAATAACAACTCTACCCACTGTCTCCCACATTTATGCAACAACTTTCACCTTGTATGGAATATCTGTGCTTGATAGATGCTGATTCGTTTATGCATTCAACGGCATTTTAAAAACATTGGTATAGGGCATGTGTGCTGGTTGAACAGAAAGAGAAAGTGAGAGAACACCCCTTAGGAAGGATGGCCATGCCACAATCCCTTCTCCTTTATTTTCCTCTTGGAATTTTCAAGTGTTTCTCAAGCCTCCAGGTTCGGGACTTAACCTATGTAGTTGGCTACGTGGGATCCAGATCCCCTAGCCACTGGCTGGCCCCTATAACATATCTTGAGTATAATATGTACTAGACTCTGCTAGAAATGCAATAATGAGGAAGGTGGACAAAAATCCCTGCCTTTATGACACTTACACTTGGGTTGGGGGGTCATGAGCAGTAAATAAATAACAATGTGTGGGGCCAGCAGGTGACGCAATGGCTATGTCGCTGGACTCCCACGTCGTCGACTGCAGTTTGAGTCCCGGACCTGGTGGTTTAAACTCACACCGGGCGTGTGTGCGTGTGTGCCCCAGATCCCGAGAGGAGGATGGAGGAGAAGGGATTGCAGCGTGGCCATCCCCCCGAGGGATGATTTCTCGCTTTCTGTCTCTCTGTCTCTCTCTGTCTTTCTGGTGAGTGTGCATGCCCTATAGCAAAAACCTCTCCAAATATATAAATAAATAACAATGTGATTTGATAATAAGTACTATGCAGAAAAATAAAGCAAGCTATGGGATCAGAATTATTGTAGATGAAAAAAGCCCTTTTTTTTTTAAAGAAAATGTCTTTTTTTTGGGGGGGGAGGTTTCTTTTTTGCTATAGGGCGCATGCGCTTGCCAGACAGACAGAGAGAGAGAGATAGAAAACGAGAAATCACCCCCCAGGGGGGATGGCCATACCACAATCCCTTCTCCTCCATTCTCCTCTCAGGATCTTGGGCACGCACGCACATGCACCCAGCATGAGTTTTAAGCCACTGGGTCTGGGATGTGAACCATGGTCGACTACGTGGGAGTTCAGCGACATAGCCATTACGCTAACTGCTGGTCCCCCAAAAATATCTTTTTAAAAGATTTTTGCTATAGGGCATGTGCACTCGCCAGAGAAACAGAGAGAGAGGAAAGCAAAAAAATCATCCCCCTGCCCCAGAGAGGATGGCCACAGCACAATCCCTTCTCCTCCATTTTTCTCTCAGGACCTTTGGCATGATTCATGTGTGCCTGTTGTGAGTTTTAAGCCGCCAGGTCTGGGACTCAAACTGTGGTGGATTACATGGGAGTTCAGCAACATAATCATTAGACCATCTACTATTCCAACCTTTTCTTTTCTTCTTTTAAGGGAGATTTTTGCTATTGGGCATGTGTGCTCACCAGAGAAACAGAGAGACAGAAAGCAAGAAATCACTCCTTGGAGGGATGGCCATGCTGCAATCTCTTCTCCTCTAGTCTCCTCTTAGGATTTTGGGCACACACGCACACATGCCCGGTGTGAGTTTTAAGCTGCCGGGTCCAGGGACTCGAACCATGGTCAACTATGTAGAAGTTCAGTGATGTAACCATTATGCCATCTGCTGGTCCCTGACAAAGGGCCTTTTTATCAGTGAGAGTTAAACAGAAATCTGAAGGAATGAAGGAGTAGAGGAGCAAACCATGAGGTAGAATGTTCCAGGAGAAGCAGCAGGCATAAGGGTCTTTGGCATTTACAGAACCACAAAGAGGCTAGATGGTGGAATGGAGTGACAAAAAGGAGAGCACTGGAGGATAAAGTCTCTGTCATGGAATAGGGGTGGCAGCAGATAATGTAGTTTGAAAGGTCATTGTAAGGACTTTGGCTTTTGCTCAAATACGAATTTCGAGAGAGGAAGGATATCATCTGACTTTGGTTTTGTCAGGATCCCTCTGGCCGTTGTGTAAAGAACAGAGTGTGGGAGAGGGGTGTGATCAGCCAAACGGCAAGGCGGCTGCTGTGATAGTTCAGGCAGGAGATGAAGGCAGACATGGTCAGGGTATGGAGAAGTGGGTAGGTTCTAGTTATATTTTGGAGTCCGGGCTGAAATGTTTTCATGGACATTGTGAGATGCCAAGCTGGCAAATGGATGTAAGAGTTGAGTTCAGAACGAGTTTCAAGCTGGCGAAATAGCCAGGGTATCCCCTTTGAAAGGCTGGCTGAGATCAGGAAGGGAGTAGGGTAGATGAAAAATGGAAGGGAATCAGGGACTGAGCACTGGGACTCTCCAATGATAAAAGGAGGAATTAGGGGTCCAGCAGGTGGCATAGAGGTTATGTCACTGGACTTCCACATGACCAACTGCGATTAGAGTCCTGGACCTAGTGGCTTGAAAATCATGCCAGCATATGTGCATGTGTGCCCAAAATCCTGAAAGGAGAATGGAGAAGATTGTGACATGGCCATTGCCCTTGGGGATGATTTCTGACTTTCTCTCTCTCTATCTCTCTGTCTCTCTCTCTCTCAGCAAGTGTATGCTCCCAAAGGCAAAAATGTCTTAAATTAAAAAAAAAAAAAAAAAAAAAAAGGAGGGAGGGCAGTCAATGGAGAGTGGTCAAACTTGGCACTCTAGAGGCTGACCCCATATGGGAAGGTTCTGGGCTTGCACCCAGAGACATCCCTGAGTATACTGGGCACACATGTATCCATGACTAGGGCTGGCTAAAGCCAGGAGTGGATAAGGACATTGAGAGCCTGTTGTACAGGAGGGGTCCTGTAGTACAGTGGTTGAGTGCTGTACAGTGGGAGCCAGATCCCACATAGCTGATACAGTTTAAATCTGGCCTTGGTAGCTTAAAGAACATGCTGGTGTGTGTGTGTGTGTGTGTGTGTGTGTATGTGTGCTCATGTGCACGTGGGATGCTCAGGATCTTGACTGGATGGAGAAAAGGGGGGTGCTTTCTCTCTCTCTGGTGTGTACATGTGCTCTCTGGTGCTGAAAAAAAAAATGAAAACCCCGTTGGTGATGGTCTCTCTGTCTCTCACTCACTCATGGAATAAATCAAACTTTTCTCTCTCTCTTTTTTTTTTTTTTTTAGGAGGAATCAGCAAGAGGTTGAGAAGGAGCAGCCTGGGGAGTAGGAAGAGAGCCAAACTTGTGTGTGCCATGGAAGCCAAGTGAAAAGGTTTCAGGGAGCAGAGAGGGAACCAGTGTGTCAGATGAGGCTGATGAGGACTGAGAATTGACCATCAGAGCCAACACCATTGTGGTCACTGGTGACCCTGACGAGGGTATGACAGTGGAGAGCAGCAGGGGTGACAGTCTGGTTGGCAACGGTTTAAGAGAAAATTGGGAAGAGAAATTGGAAGCAGCAAGTGTAGACAATTCTTTTGAGAAAATTTGTTGAAAAGGGAAGGAAATGAATGAGCAGTATCTAGAAGGGAAATACAGTTTTGGCTTGTAAGATGGAAGAAGGAGCACCACACACAACCTAAGGGGAAAGATCTAGTAGGAATGGGATGTTAGTGATGCAGGAGAGACTGGGAGAATCACGGCAGACAGACCCTGGAGTAGGTGAAGGGGGTGGGGTCTGGGACAAATGAGGGGCAAGGGAGGGCCGGGGGAGGCTTGCTATTTGGTACAGAGGGAAGCTGGCAAAGCCAGCTAGTCAAAGTGGGGCCAAGTGACAGCATGGTTCAAGTCCCAGATCCAATGGCTTTTTTTTTTTTTTTAACAATTTTTTTGTTTAACTTTATTTATTATTTGTTTAACTTTATTTATTACTATTATTATTTTCGAGTTTGTTGAGAGAGAGAGAGAGAGAAAAAAACAAGCCACCAGTTCCAGGACTTGAACCACAGTCAGCCATGTAAGAGTCCAGGGTCTTAAACCACCATGCCACCTGCTGGCCCCATGACCTTTTTAAGAGAGATTTTTGCTGTAGGGCACTCACTGGAGAGACAGAGAGAAAGTAAGAAATCATCCCCAAAGGCCATGCCTCTCCTACCTTCTCCTTTAGGGATTTTGGGCATGCATATACCTGGCATGAGTTTCAAGCCTCCAGGTCCAGGACTCAAACTGCAGTTAGCCATATGGGAGTCCAGCGACATAACCATTATGCCATCTGTTGGTCCCCTCCCAATGACTTTTTGAAAAACATACCAGGCAAGTGTGCATGCATGCCCAAAATCTCTAGAAGAGAATACAGGCAAAGGGATCGCGATGTGGCCACCAGTCCCAGGGATTGATTTCTTTCTCTCTTGCAGGCAAACATATGCATGCACAGGTATTTTCTAGCCACCAACCCCCCTCCCCCCCAAAAAAAGAAAAGGGCCAGAACCTGGCAGAAATTCTTTTTTGTTGGCTTATATTTTCTTCCTGAAATACATATGCTTTTGCACAAGTAAGTTTCCCTTTATTTCTCCTTTCTATGACAGGACAGTATATTGATTTTATTTTTTCTTTTTTTGGGAGAGGTTTTCGCTATAAGGGCATGTGCACTCGCCAGACAGACAGACAGACATAGAGACAGAAAGTGAGAAATCACCCCCCAGGGGGGATGGTCATGCCTCAATCCCTTCTCCTCCACTCTCCTCTTGGGATGTTGGGCAGATGCGCACATGCGCCCAGCGTGAATTTAAGCCACCATGTCTGGGACTCAAACCATGGTTGACTACATGAGAGTCCAGCAACATAGCCATTACACCAACTGCTGGTCCCTCAAACACTCTTAATATAAAAGAAGGAGTACTGGTCTGACAGGACTGGACTTCATTATTGTAGGCCTCAGAGGCCATTGTAAGGCCCACAAGATAAAACGTGCAAGAAAAAAGTTGCCGTTACCCGGGTGCTGTGGAGTTGCTTCTCTAGTTTCTATTTCACCAACAACAGAATGGATGGCAGTCTCCCTGGCAAAAGCCTCTAAACTCCCCTTTCCAGCTCTGCGATTCAGATACTGCAGATGCAGATAAATCCAGGAAGGCCACCTGGAGGAGAGGTGGAACAAAAAAGGTCACTTTTGATATCTACTGTGTCTACCATGCTGGGAGATAAGCCATTTCACCTTCACATCAATCCTGAATCCGAGGAGTGAAGTTACTGAGCTAGGGTAGAACCCTGGACTGAGTGGTTGCCAGACCTGACAGGTCCTAGCAGATGAGGGGAAGGAAGAAGGGGGAGGAGCCCTCTGTGACAGTTGTCCCAGAATGGGCATAAACAGGATGTGGTGTTGGATGAAACCT
The DNA here is from genome assembly GCF_000334495.1 of Tupaia belangeri chinensis. Taxonomy (NCBI): domain Eukaryota; kingdom Metazoa; phylum Chordata; class Mammalia; order Scandentia; family Tupaiidae; genus Tupaia; species Tupaia belangeri. Next base: position 174,430 of record NW_006159471.1, on the reverse strand, counting down.
TCCCCCTACCCCATAGCCCGCCTCCCTGCACCCATCCGGCAGCCCAGGTCCCCACCTCTAGAAAACAGCGGAACTGAGAAAAGAAGAGGCCTGTGCACAGAAAAACCATGGTGAGGGGCCAGAGGTTGTATGGGAAGGGTGAGAGGCTGGGCCTGGGGCTGGGGCTGGGAGGACATCTGTGGGATGGAGGTTGTGGACTGCAAAGGGGAGAAACTGCAGCAAAGAGCCTGGCTGGGAGAAAGGGGTTCCGGGTTTTGACTTAGGCAAGTGGATCCCTCTAGGGGATCCCTGGATCTCCTAGAGTGTTGCCAAAGGGTACCCACCGTGAGAGCTGGAACCCAGCGTCTGTCCTGCTCCTGTGAGTTCTGGTGAGGGGCAGCATCTGCTCTGCGGAAAGGGCTTCTGTCCCTGTGTTCACCAGGCATCAGAGGGGTTAGAGTGACCCTCCTCTTCTTAGTGGTTAGAAAAACTGCAGTTGGGGCAGGAGGCAGGGGCTGAGGACAGGCCCACGGAGATCTCACTGGGTCCCTCTGGCAGTCTGACTCCCTGGTGGTGTGTGAAGTGGACCCAGAGTTAACAGAAAAGCTGAGGAAATTCCGCTTCCGAAAAGAGACGGACAACGCGGCCATAATAAGTAAGTGACACTTTTCCTGCAGAAAGATGGAGGGGGTGGGGACATGCGGGGAGGTCTGGGTGAGTGTTCCCCTGGATGAGAGGAGTGTCTAATCCCTGTGTGCCATTCCTCTCCAGTGAAGGTGGACAAAGACCGGCAGATGGTGGTTTTGGAGGAAGAATTTCAGGTAAGGGTCTGGGGTAGATGAGACCCCCAAGGGGTACACGGTGGGACTGGGAGACTCAAGGGGCTAGAACTGATGCTAAGAGCGTGGTATTGAGGGTCAGAAAGAAGTGGACGTCAAGTTCTAGCACAGTTGTGACCCTAGGCAAGAGACTTCACTTGTATAGGTCTCTTTTAATGGGTAGAATATGAGGAGGATGGGTCTCCAAAAAGTTTGTGACTATGTATATTATGAAAAACTAAGCATGAAATTCTTTTTTTTTTTTTAACACCAAAGCATTCCATTTTTCCATGAACTTACCCCCCCCCTTTTTTTTCCCCATGAACTTTTGAAGTCCCCTTGTAGTACCTACCTTAGAGGATTGTTTGCAGATTCAATAAATTAATCCTTGTGATGGGCTTAGAACAAGGCCTGGTATATAGCTTCTGCTCAATAAAGTGGTAATGATGATAACAATGATTATACTTTATTGAGATGCAAATTTCTGGTAAGTAAGTTAGCAAAGAACTAGTGGAAATTCTTTATAAAAGATAGACTTTACCCTCTTGGGGCCCCACTGTCTTTATCAGTAAGGTGAGAATGATGATGATGATGTCATGGGAAGGATTTGTGAGGGAGTCCATGCACACTGGGGCTGGGCTTCCTCAGGCAACTTGGACAGGAAGTGTAGTGAGGTGGTTATTCAAATCAGAACTCTGCTGCTTACTATTTGGGCAGCCCTGGACAAGTGCCTTCACATCCCTGGGCCTCAGTTCCCTCAGCTGTAAAGTGAGCATAATAAGACTAATACCACATGTTAAGCAAGACTCAGTGAGTTTATCCATGTGTATCTTTCTTTTTAAAATATTTATTTATTTAATTTTATTTGTTATTATTATTTTAAAATTTGACCAGAGAGAGACAGAGAGAACACAAGAAAGGGAATGTGAGAAAGCAAGCTGCCAGGTCCGGGACTCAAACCGTAGTCGGTCATGTGGGAGTCCAGCGCCCTCAACTGCCACGCGACCTGCTGGCCCCTCCATGTGTTTCTTAGAACAGAGCCTTGGCACATAGTTAAGCCCTCATTTAATTTTCTTCTCTCCTGTCTTCTTGTCCCAGAACATTTCCCCGGATGAACTGAAAATGGAGTTGCCAGAGAGACAGCCCAGGTATCCTTGGGGAAAGAAGGGGAAGGTCAGGATGTGGGAAGAGGGAAAATGATGGGGGGACAGACTCAGGAACTGTTCCAGCCCTATTTGTGGACTCAGGATCTTTGGGTGTGAAGCTTAAGATTTCATACTCTAGGACTTTGTTAGCACAGTAGTAATAGTAAATGAAAATTTCCTCCTTTTTTCACTGCTTGGGAAAACTTCAGGTAGCAAAGGCATTCTTTAGCTTTTTTTTTTTTTTTTTAGAAAAAGATTTTTTGCTATAAGGCATGTGTGCTTATTGGAGAGTCAGAGAGAAAGAAAACGAGAGATCAACCCCACTATGCTGTAGTCCCTTCTCCCTTATTCTCTTCTCAGGATTTTGGGCACACACACACACACACACAGCATGCGTTTTAAGCTGCTAGATCTGAGACTTGAACCGTGGTCAGCCATGTGGGAGTCCAGTGCCTTAACCACTATGCCACCTGCTGGCTCCAGCATTCTTTGGCCTTTGACAATTAAGTAGAATCCTTTGTCAAGCTACAAGAGTCTGGTGCTTTTATTTATTTATTTATTTATTTGATGGAAGAGCTCGTTGATCATTTCTATAAAAACTGTTCTGTTTAGATTTTTCATCTTGACTGAGTCCCTAGGATTTTGAGCCTCAATCCCAGGCTCTAGGTCTCAGCCAAGATTAGTCCCATAAGTGTATGACAGTTGCACCCCAAAGGGAGCCTAACATGTGGGGGTTAATACCGACATTCTCTGTAGTTTTATCTTTGAATTTATGTTTTGTATAAAGCCCTAGGGTACAAAGAAGCATATGCTGGAGGCTTGGAACTGTGGCCCACCATGTGGTCCCACCTCTTGCTGCCTGCTCTGGACAACTTCTCAGGCACTATTTTCTGCACCAGTGACCACTGCTGCCCTCAGGCCCCTTACTGTTATGGGGAGAATCAGGGCCTAGTATACACCCCTACATGACAAGTTACAGGGTGCATTTGTAAGCATGCCTATAAGAATTCCCATGCCTGGGGACCAGCAGGTGGCGTGGTGGTTAAGGCGCTGGACATTCCCACATGGCCGACCACGGCCCGAGCCCAGGACCAGATGGCTTGCTTTCTGACTTTCTCTCTCTCTCTCTTTCTGGTCAAATTAGAAAATAAATAAATGAATAAATAAAATTAAATAAATAATTCTTTAAAAAATAAATA
>NW_006159471.1:166921-171118 GCF_000334495.1 Tupaia belangeri chinensis | reverse complement strand
GACCAGAGAGAGAGAGAGAGAGAAATTGAGAAAGCAAGCTACCAGGTCCAGGACTTGAACTGTGGTCAGCCCTGTGGGAGTCCAGCGTCTTTAACTGCCACCTGCTGGCCTGAGATTGTGACTTTAAATAGCAAATTTAAAAAGGTCATAAGATATTTGGAGAAAGACTGCAGAAGAATAGAAAAAGGCTTTTTTCCTCTTTTTTTTTTTTTTTTTTTTTATTTTTTTTTGAGAGGTTTTTGCTATAGGGCACGTGTGCTCACCAGAAAGATAGAGACAGAGAGACAGAAAGTGAGAAATACCTGGCTCCGCAATCCCTTCTCTTCCATTCTCCTCTCAGGATCTTGGGCACACACACCTGGTGTGAGTTTAAGCCACCGAGTCTGGGAATCGAACTGCTGTCAACTACATGGAAGTCCAACAACATAGCCATTGCACCAACTGCTGGTCCCAGTTTTTTTTTTTTTTTTAATCTTTAATTTAGAAAATCTTTTTTAAAAAATGTTTTTCTGTATTCATGATAGACAATGTGCATATGTGTGCAAGAGAGAGAGGGGGTAGAGAGAGAGAGAGAGAGAAGCATCCTTCACAGGGTCAGGTCATGCCATGATCCCCTCTCCCAGTCTGCTAGCCCATTGGGTCCTGGGCACCCTGTGTGCATGCCTGGTATGTTTCAGGCTAACCAGGCTGAGGATTCAAACTGGTGGCCATGTGGGATCTGGCTTCCCTTAAGCAGTGCTTTATTGCTATACCATGGAGCCAGCACTCTAACTTTTTAAAGAAGTTAATTTATTTCTTCCATGAGTGAGAGAGACAGAAAAACAGCACCCCCAACAGGGTCTTGACACCACGATCCATCCCCAGCTTCAGCCAGCCCCAGATATTGAATATGTGGGTGCCTGGCACATTCAGGGAGTTCTCTGATATTAATCCAGAACCTTCTCATGTGGGTCAGCCTTCCAGAGTGTAGTGTTTTATCATTATAACACTATTTAGCCCTCTCTTCTCAGCTTGTTTTTTTTTTTTTTTTAAAAAGATTTTTACTATAGGATGGTTGGTCTTGGAAAGAGATTTTTGCTATAGGATGTGTGTGCTTGCAGGAGAGACAGAGAGAGACGGAAAGCAAGAAATCACTCCCCAGGGTGGATGGGCATATTGCAATCCCTTCTCCTCCATTCTCCTCTTGGGATCTTGGGCATGAATACACACATACCCGGCATGTTTTAAGCTGCTGGGTCTGGGACTCGAACTGTGGTCGACTACATGGGAGTCCAGCGATATAACCATTATGCCACATGCTGGTCCCACTTCTCAGATTTTTGAACAAGGGACTCCACATTTTCATTTTGCACTGGGTTTGGCAAATTATTGGTTTGTCCAGAAAGTCCTGACACATTTTTGTATAGAAAAACAGAAAAATACATCATGACTTTCCTGATGACCTAATATATAGCCAGCCCTGGTCATAGGGTTCTCTCTCTCTCTTTTTCATAGAAAGAAAAAAAGAAAAAAGCTGCTTCATATGGATTGTGTGATTAATCGATACACCATTAATTAGGTAAAAAGCTCAGAGACAGGCATCTGAAACAGAGGTCCACAACCTTTTTGGCACTAGGGACCAGGTTTATGGAAGACAATTTTTCCATGGACCAGGTCCTAGTGTGCTGGGCAGAACTGCACAGTAGTTAAGCACTTAGACTTTGGTGCTGAATTTCCTGGGTTCAAATCTTTTTCCTATCCATAGAACTTTGGACAAGTGACTCAGTCTCAGTTGTCCCATCTGTACTATGGGGAGAATAATACCTCTTATTTCATAGGGTTATTGTGAGTCACATAAGTCTATACCATTACTACTCATTTTAGTCATTTATTGTGTTTGAGACAGGTACCCTGGGTCCCAGGTTTTCAGAGTTGGTCAAGATTCCAAGGTTGCTAATTCAGATAATGAGCTGTTGTCCAGACCAAAGTCCTGAGTTTGAATTCTCTTTTGTTGGTGTAGGTTCGTGGTTTACAGCTACAAGTACGTGCACACGGATGGCCGAGTGTCCTACCCTTTGTGTTTCATCTTCTCCAGCCCTGTGGGTGAGACACAGCTCTACCTGCCCTGAGGAGAGGGTCTTAGATTCTGTGTGGGGAATGTGAGTGTGTGTGTATGGGTGCAAGTGCATGGATGCACGTGCATATGTGTAAGTGCCTGGGTTAGAGTGTGAGGATGTGTAAGTGAGTGTGGCTGTTCATGTGCAGGCCCCTGTGTTAGTATGAGCATGTGAGAGCATGTGTGTGACTGGGTGAGGGTGTGGTATGTGTGGGGGGTGTGTGTATCAGTGTTAGTGCGTGTGCAGTGTGTGTAAGCATGCATGTGTGGTATGTGGGAGGACAGCGAAGTAGAGGCAGGGACTCAGAGTCGTCTAGAGTCTACCAACATCCTCAGTCCTGGACATTAGCCAACCCACCTCTTCCTTTTATCTAGAAATCCCTGGCTGGCCCCTAAATCATCTCGGAATGACTTGAAGCCCCTAAACGAACCTGGAAATTCTGAGTACAGCCTTTGAGGATCTCCTTAGAACAGATCCTAGGGGGGAACCAGCAGTTAGCGTAATGGCTATGTCGCTGGACTCCCACGTAGTCGACCGTGGTTCACGTCCCAGACCTGGTGGCTTAAAACTCACGCCGGGTGCGTGCGCGTGTATGCCCAGGATCCCGAGAGGAGAATGAAGGAGAAGGGATTGCGGCGTGGCCATCCCCCCTGGGGGGTGATTTCTCGCTTTCTGTCTCTCTGTCTCTGTCTGTCTGGCGAGCGCATGCGCCCTATAGCAAAAACCTCTCAAAAAAAAAATAAAAAAGAACAGATCCTAGGACCCTTAGAAAATTGCAGGGCCTGTAGGACTTTAGAGCTTTAGACTCGGGTCCCTAACTATGCTCCCCTCTCCTCTTTTCCATGTAGGCTGCAAGCCTGAACAGCAAATGATGTATGCGGGGAGTAAGAACAGGCTGGTGCAGACGGCAGAGCTCACAAAGGTCTGGACAGGGCTTCGGCTTAGAGAGGGGGGCTGGAGGGTGGAGGAACTGGGGGTCCCTGGCTCCTGGGTTGAGGGGGCTGGAGTCCTCACTGGATTATAATGCTGAGACCTCTCTGTGTCTAGGTGTTTGAAATACGCACCACTGACGACCTCACAGAGGCCTGGCTCCAAGAGAAGTTGTCTTTCTTTCGTTGATCTCTGGGCTGTGGAATTGAATTCCTGATGTCTGAGTCTTCAAGGGGACTGGGGACGTGGACCCCTTAGGACCTGAACATCCAGGACCCTAAATAAATTAAAAATGCGAGAACTCAGAGGTATTCTGTTCTGGCTCTGTTTCTGCCCATCATTTGGGCTCTAGCTTACAGTCTCTGCAGTACTAGGTCTAGGCCGGCAGGGGGCAGGCAGACCTAATGGAACATGAGCTAGGTCTTGGGAGGTAAGGATACCTGTTTCTCTGAAAAAAAAAAAAAGGGAGGGGCCTGTAGAATTTCCTGGAGAATGTGGGGTGGGCTCTTGGAGGAAATGGGAGAATATTTGAATCTATGAAGGGGTCACTCCCAAGGGGAACAAGGATCCCTGAGAGTAAAGGCGACCAAGTACCTGTTTCCCCTCCTTCCTCCTTCCCTCCCGGATCCTGGGGGGCTGGTGGGCATCAGCTAAGCCTCCAGATAGAAATAATTTAAAGGCAAAAAGTCGAAGGATCAAATATAATTGCTTCTGGGGCTCAGGAGTTGCTGAGTGGCTGGTTTGTGTGGTTGGGTAGGCCCAATGCTGGGGGAGATGAAGCGTATCCAGGACCCTCTGTGGACTCCAGAGGGGCAAGAGGTAGAGGAGGCAAGGATAGGACACTGCACACACCACTATCTGGAGACTCTTCTCCCCTTTCTTCTGGTATTTCTGGCCACTTAACTCTCTTGGCCTTTGTCTCTGACGGACATTTATTGAACACCCACAGTGTACCAAGTTCTGAGAATTCTGAGATGGGCAGGTCTTCAGTGAATCACCCATACTCTTTCTGTCTCAGCTTCTCTTCCCAGTGTCTGATAGTTCCTCTCTGTCCCAGGATTCATGGGCCTGGGAACACCCTCCCCCAACCCCTTTCCAGGTTGCAGTAGAGAGGTGGCTGTTGTCATGGTAACAATGACACAATGACCTTGAGTCTGGGTTACCCCTCCCC
>NW_006159471.1:164248-166908 GCF_000334495.1 Tupaia belangeri chinensis | reverse complement strand
AAAAACCCCAGCTTCACCTGTTCCCCCCCCCCCCCAGCCATAACACAAGATGCCCTTGCCACCTCACTTTCCCCATCCCTTGTCTCCTTGTCCCCAATCAGGACAAGTCCCTTGCATGAAGGAGTCAGAATAGAATCACTCACCACTGGGCCATAGAGTAATTTCCCCTTCCCTAAATGTTCATGGGGGTTGGGCTGAGCATCTCTCCTCTCTGCTAGGGCCTCCCTCTGATCACAGCCCTAGTCCCACATGACTGGAGAGAGAAGAAGAGGGCTGGGAATAGGAGGGGTCATTCAATTAAGAGGACAAGGAACTCCTGGCCTGCAGAGGTCAGAGAGGCAAAGGGACTTGTTCAAAGTCGTGCACTTACATAATCAAATAAACAGTAATAGCTAACCCTCCTGTTGAGGGCTGCCTAAGTGCCAGGTGCTTCTACAAGTACTTTATAGGTGTTAACTCTTTTCATACTTATAATAGCTCATGAAGAAGGTACCATTGTTATCTCCAACTTACAGATGAAGAAATAGAGTCACAGGAGCCAAAAATAGTTGCCAAAGGCTAGCGGTCAGTATAGTTAAACCCTGAGGTTCTAAAGCCAGACTATGGTGTGGTCAATAGCCACACCCTCTCTTAAAGGCAAGAGACAGAAGGATCCATCTTCCCCACCCCCCTTCTTTCCCTTCCTCTCTCCCCTACCCTTTTCCCTTCCTCTCCCCACTATCCTCTTCCCTTCCCCTTCCCTTATTTCCCCCTCCCCTCACTCTCTCCTCTCCTTCTCTTTCCCCCTCCTCCCCTCAGAGTTTTCCACCTCTCTGTAGTTGAACTTCTCTTTGCATCCAGGCTCATGATTGCAAACGATCCAATCAGAAAGAAGCATGTACAGGACTGGCCCAATTAGAAGCAAAGAGCTTGGAAATCAGGGACCAATCGGAGAGGGCAACTCAAAGGGGCAGTCCAATGCACAGTGGCTATGATTGGGATTGTGGGAGGACCAATCAGAGAGGGCATAACCAAGTACGCTAGCCATTGGAGTCAGCACAGTGGGGCGTGGCTTTGGGCTTGGGACGATCCCTTAGAGGCTCTGTACAAACAAGGCACCGCCTCCTCTTGTTTCTCCATCCTACCTTCTGAGTTCCCACAGATCCATTGAATCTGTATTTTAGGCTTTCTCTCCTAACCCTGAAAGTCAGCAAGGTGATGAGGGCTGATGTTGAAGAGGCAGAGACGTTAGGGCAAAGTTGAAAGTGGAATTTATGACTAGCCACGCTAGGCTCAGTTAGTGTGCTGTGGGGGTGGAGGCTGGGGTGGACCTGTGGGGCTCGAGCTGAAGGGGTGGGGCCTAGGCTTGTGGGCGGAGCCTAGGCTGAGACCGTCTGAATGTTCCGTGCTTTGGGGTGGTCTCTGAGGTCCTGGTGTGGGGCTTGGGCTGAATGGGCTTTGCTTGGGTCAGATAGAGCTGGAGCTTTTGTTTGGGGTCATACGTTGGAGCGGGGCTTAAATTGTCGAGGAATAGGATTAGTTGTGGGTTTGTGTTAGAAGGTGTGGGGCAGAAATCAGGGCTCTGAGCTGGGGGAAAAAAATTACACTGTTTCCACCTGTTGCCCTCTCAGGCCAACTCACATTTTGAACCTAATGGGATGGACATTCCTCAGCCCCTGGGATATACCCCTTTTCGTTTATTCCTTACTGCAGTCCTTGAAGTGATTCTGCAAAAGGCCTAGCTCCCTAGCCCCCTCCCAAGATGAGCTCAAGAACGTATATTTACTGAGTGCCTGTGGGTGTAAATCCCTCTTCAGGCGCTGGACAGAATGGGTGCCACTCCCCTCAGGAGATTGATATTTCAATGACTAAAAGAGAAACAAGGGAGAAATAGGTAAACAGAGAAGTAAACAAATAAGAGCCTTATGAGGAGTGATTAGTGCTATGAGGCAAGTAAAATGAAGGAATGTGTTAGTAGAAATGATGGGACCCAGGGTCGGCGATGGCAACGTGGTTCCGGCAGCTGAATCCTACATGGGTGACTGTGCAGTTGCAGTCCTAGACCCAATGGCTTGAGAAACATGTCAGGCGCATGTGCATGTCTCAAATCCTGGAAGGAGAAATAAAAGAAAGGATTGTGGCATGGCCATTTCCCATGGGGGTGCTTTCTCACTTTCCCTCTCTCTCTTTCTGTCCCTCTGGTGAGTGCACATGCCCTCCGGCAAATAAAAAAGCAAAAAAAAAAAAAAAAAAAAAGGGACAGAAAGAAAGAAAAAAGGAAAGTAATGATGAGGATCCCATGTTGGTGGCACAGTCCATAGCCAAAGTGCAGTACTGGGAGCCTCTTGGCCAGTCGCAGGTTAGGGTTGCCAGTCCTGAAACACACAAGACTGCCAACACCACACCCAACAAGCTGGAGGGCTGGGGGAAAGGGATTGGGGCATGATCAGACCTTATCTAGGGTGTCCCCCTAACTCTCTTGAGTGCGGGTACTCTTGCTCATGAATAAAATACATAAACTTAAAAAAAGAGTCCTGCCCTCTTCTTCCCAAGATTTATTATGAAAAATGTCAAACATACAACAAAGTTGACATAATTTTACAATGAACAGCCCCATACCCACCACCTAGGTTTTTTTTTTTTTTTTCTTCTTTTTTGGAGAGGTTTTCCCTATAGGGGAC
>NW_006159471.1:159452-164190 GCF_000334495.1 Tupaia belangeri chinensis | reverse complement strand
TGGGATGGTCACACCGCAATCCCTTCTCCTCCATTCTCCTCTCGGGATCTTGGGGACGCGCGCACACGTGCCCAGCGTGAGTTTAACGCCACGGGGTCCGGGACCAAACCGTGATCGACTACGTGGGAGTCCAGCGACATAGCCATTATGCTAACTGCTGGTTCCCACACCACCTAGGTTTTAACATTAACATTTCACTGGGAACCAGCAGATGGCATAATAGTTACATCACTGGACTCCCACATGGCCAACTACAGTTCCAGTCCTGGACCTGAAGGCTTGAGAGTCATGCCAGGTGCATATGCATGCATGCCAAATCCTGAAAGAATGGACAAGGGATTGTAGCGTGGCCATCCCCCGGGTGGAGGGAGGGTGATATTTCACTTTTTGTCTCTCTGCTGAGCACACATGCCCAATAGCAAAAATCTCTAAAAAACAAAAACAGAAAAAACCACACATTTCACTGTACTTTTTTTTTTTTGAGAGATTTTTGCTATAGGGCGCATGCACTCTCCAGACAGAGAGAGACATTAGAGACAGAAAGCGAGAAATCACCCCCCAGGGGGGTTGGTCACGTCGCAATCCCTTCTCCTCCATTCTCCTCTCAGGGTCTTGGGCACGCACGCACATGCTCCATGGATAAATATGTCTTAAAAACAAGTACAGTGAGGGAACCAGCAGTTAGCGTAATGGCTATGTCGCTGGACTCCCACATAGTTGACCGCGGCTCGCATCCCGGGCCCCGGTGGCTTAAAACTCACGACGGGCGTGTGTGCGTGCGTGCCTAAGACCCCGAGAGGAGAATGGAGGAGAAGGGATTGCGACGTGACCAACCCCCCTGGGGGGTGATTTCTCACTTTCCGTCTCTCTGTCTCTCTCTGTCTGTCTGGCGAGCGCCCATGCCCTATAGCAAAAACTTCTCAAAAAAAAAAAAAGACATATTTATCCATCTATCCAGTCATCAATCCTTCTTATTTTATCATACATTTGAAAATAATAATTTGCAGACATCAGAACACTTGGTGAAGACTGGGTAGGGGTTTGTGTGAGGATTTGAAATTTTGGAAAAGGAAGGTCTTTGCGAAGAGAGTACATCAGCATGAAGACATGAATGAAAAGAGGGAGCCAACTAGGTTAAGTGCACAGGTCGAGGGTTGCTATGAACTGGTGTGTGGGAAGAACAGAAAAGTCATCCTTGAAGCTGGAGAAGAATAGCGGTGGGGAATGAGGTCATGAGATTGGCAGGAGCCAGAGCTTGCAGTGCCAGTTAGGCTCTATGAGTGCCTATTACTCAGGTCCTTTGGTTCTCCATTTCTGTACAAGCTGTGTCTTCAAAAAGTGTTTGGAAAATGCAATTATAAAAAAAACAAAAACAAAAACAAACTAGGCAGAGATTTCAAAAAATTTTGCACCAAAATAAACTCCATTTAATTTCATTTTCCAAAACTTTTTTTTTTTAAGAGAGATTTTTGCTATAGGGCTTGTGTACTTGCCAGAGAGACAGAGAGACAGAAAGTGAGAAATCATCTCCCAGGAAGCTGGCCACACCATATTCCCTTGTCCTCCATTCTCCTACTAGGATTTTTATTTTTAAAGAATTATTTATTTTAAACTTTATTTACTTATTTATTTTAATTTGTCCAGAGAGAGACACAGAGTGAGAGAAAAAGTGAGAAAGCAAGCCACCAGGTCCAGGACTCGAAGCACAGTTGGCCATGTGGGAGTATCCAGCTCCTTAACCACCACATCATCTGCTGGTTCCCTCCTATTGGGATTTTGGGCATACATGCACACATGCCTGTTGTGAGTTTCAAGACTGCAGGTCCGTGACTTGAACTGCAGTCGGCCATTTAGAGTCTCGGGCCTTAACCACTATGCAACCTGCTGGTCCTTCCATAAACTTTTCTTTTCTTTCTTTCTTTTTTTTTTTTTTTGGAGAGGTTTTTGCTCCAGGGCACGTGCACTCACCAGAAAGCCAGAGAGAGCCAGCAGAAAAAGAGAAATTACCCCCCAAGGGGGATGGCCACACCACAATCCCTTCTCCTCCAGTCTCCTCTTGGGATCTTGGGCACGTAAGCACACATACCCAGCGTGAGTTTAAGTCACCGGGTCCAGGACTCAAACCACAGTCAACAACATGGGAGTCCAGCGACATAGCCATTACACCAACTGCTGGTCCGCACAAACTTTTTGAAGTGCCAGTGTGTATTTGTTTCTCTTATTATTATCTTTTTTCTCACCCTCCCCTTTTCCACTCCTGTCCATCACAGACCTGCTCTTATTCTCTTTCCCCATCACTGCAATCCTGGTTTTCCACTCTCTATCTGCATGACCTTGGGAACATGACCAACATGACCTCAGTTCTCCTCCCCTGTAAAGTAGGCACAGTTATGGGACCTCCTTGTCTGGCCATCCTGAAGACTGAATAAAGTAATGCATGGAAGCCCTGAGAACCATTCCTGACACCTGGTAGTACTGTATGTGCGTTCACTTTTGTTGTTCCTTCTCCCTAGCCCTGGCCCCTCACACTGCAGCAGAGAGCACTAGGAACCATGGAGAGAGGTGGGCATAGTGCCTACATGGCAGTGGTGGTGATGGGTAGTCTGGAGACTGGAAGGATTGTGTGTTCCTGGGGTTCCTAATGGTTGTGTGTTCCTGAGGTTCCTAATGGTTCTTGTGAGGTTCAAGATTCAAAATGGGAGGGTCTGCAGGAGTGAGCTTGATCTGAGGGACAGGGCAGGGTTATTATTTTTTTTTATATTTATTTGTTTATTTTTATTTGTTATCATTCCTTTTTAATTTGACAAGAGTAGGAGAGAGAGAGAAAGTGAGAGAGCAAGCCGCCAGGTCTGAGGCTCGAACAGTAGTTGGCCATGTGGGAGTCCAGTACCTTAACCACCTTGCCACCTACCAGCCCTGACAGGGCAGGTTTTATGTGAGGTGTGACTAGGAAGAATTTAAGGAAAAGGTTTAGGGGAGGACCTCAATAAAAGGGGATCCAACACAGGAAGGGTTTGAGACTCTCTAGGGATCTAGGAAACTTGCAAGCTGATGGATTTTTTTTTGGAGAGGTTTTCGCTATAGGTAGGGCACGTGCGCTCGCCAGACAGACAGAGAGAGACAGAGAGACAGAAAGCGAGAAATCACCCCCCTGGGGGGATGGCCACGCCGTAATCCCTTCTCCTTCATTCTCCTCTCGGGATCTTGGGCACGTACGCACAAGCGCCTGGCGTGAGTTTTAAGCCACCGGGTCCGGGATGCGAACCATAGTCGATTACATGGGAGTCCAGCGACATAGCCATTACACTAACTGCTGGTCCCAAGCTGACGGATTTTTAAGGAGATGGCTTGCTGGGGTTGAGTTTCCTCTGAGTATCTCAGAAAGAGATGGAAAGTAGCCTGAGTACTCAGTGAGGTTTGAGGGAGGGGCTGGGTAAGCATCAGGGTTTGGGGTTGGACAAAAGGGTCTGAACAAGGAAAGGGAAAAGCATTCTGGAGTCTGTGGGTGTCACAGGAAAGGAGAAGGGTCTGTAGAGTCCAAGAGAGAGCGTGGGAACACAGAGGAGGCAGGATTCTCAAGAGGGCAGGACTAGTGGGGGACTGGGAAAGAATCTGGGCAAACTGGGGGTTCTGGAAATCAAGTGATGCCTTGGAGGGGAGGCAGAGAGAAAGAGCTAAGGTCCCCAAGGTGGTTACAGGATGGTCTGAGACCTAATGGAGCTAATGAGAAAAGTTTAAGGTTCTCCCATGGGGATAAGAGACATTTGGTGGTGTGGGGGGACCAGCAGATGGTATAATGGCTGGGTCACTGGACTCCCATGTAGGCGACCACCGTTCAAGTCCTGGACCAGGTGGCTTAAACTCATGCCGGGTGTGTGTGCATGCATGCCCAAGATCCCAGGAGGAGAATGGAGAAGGGACTGAGGCATGGACATCCCAACTGGGGGACGATTTCTTGCTTTCTGTCTCTCTCTGTCTTTCTGGCAAGCACACATGCCCTATAGCAAAAACCTCTCCAAAAAAAAATAAATAAATAAACAAAAGAAAGAAGAAAGAAAGAAAGAAAGAAAGAGGGGAAAAAGAGAGAGAGAAACATTTGGGGGCCCCTGGAAGTTAGGTATGATCTGTAGTCTACTGCAGGTCAGGGAATGGTTTAAGGGTCCAAGAGGGTGGAAAGGTTTGTCTGGGGGGTCCCCATGAAGGAGTGGAATATGATTGGTTTTAAATGGCTGCAGAACATGGTCTGGGTCCCCACAAGGAGTAAGGCTGATATGGGGTCTCCTAGAATTTTGACATATGGTCTGGTCCTCCCTGGATGGTGGGGTGTGGTCTGCAATACACCTAAATGCTGGGGTGTGGTTTAGGGTCCCTGGGAGGTGTCCAGATCACTTTGGATGCTCCATCCCTCTAGACTTGGGGGCATAGTCTAGGGTGGCTGATAGGGTGTGGGAGCATAGTCTGAGGTCACCAAGGAGAGTAAGACATGGTTTGTGGTCCTGGGTGGCTCTAGGACATGGCGTGGGTCCTCAAAGGAGGTAAGGTTCGGTCTGAGGTCCCTCTGGGTATTGGGACATGATCTCAGGTCCCCGTAGGGAGATCCGGGGTCCCCATGCCACTTGGGGCGTGGTCTGGGGGGGGTCTCAGGGGACGCCGGCAGGGCTGGAGGTGGGGCTGGGGAGGGGTCGGGGGCGGGCCCGCGGCGGCTCCGCAGCGGAGAGGGGTCTGCGGCGGGCCTCGG
>NW_006159471.1:153284-158655 GCF_000334495.1 Tupaia belangeri chinensis | reverse complement strand
CGGCGCTGCGGCGGCCCGGCGTGCGCTCGCGCGTCCCTGTGTGTGCCCGGCGCCGGCGTGTGCGGCGCCCTGCTTGTGTGGCCATCCGGGTGTGTGCTGGGTGTCGAGCCGAGGTGGTGTGTCCGGCCGTGCGTGTGTGTCCCCTCCGTGACTGCCCCTCCGGCTGCGTGTCTGGGGGGCTGTCGCGCGCCCATCGGAAGGGCTGTGTGCAGGTGTGTGTGCGTGGGTTGTGTGCCCAGGTGTGTGTCCCCCCAACCCCCCTCCCAGGCAGTGTGTGTGCGCGGCTAGCTGCGTTGGATGTTTGCGTCCGGATTGGATGTCCATCCGAGGGTCTGTGGAGCCGGGTGTGCCGGCTCGGGTGTCCATTTGTATGTGTGTGTCTGCGGGTTGTATGTCTCCAAGGGTGTGTGTCTGAGTCCATGTCAGGTTCCTGGCCGGGGGCTGAGGCTGGGTGCCTTGTCTGTCCAGGCCTCTGTGTGGGTTTGGGGGAGGGGAGTTCGCTGCTCCCTGGGTCCCTGTCAACTGGGGGGGGTCCTCAGCAGTCCTTGGGGGAGACGGCCATGTCTTCCCCTTCCTGGTGGCTGGGGTGGGGGGGATGGGCAGCCGGGAGGTGGACAGATGGAGAGATGAGAGGCCGAGGGATGGACAGATGGGCCCTGGGGTGGGGGTAGGAGCAGAGACCCGGTCCTTTCCCACCTACCCCACCCTAATTCCTCACCCGCGGGGTATCTACAGCTGGGGCAGAGTTGTCTTCATCTTGGTGGTCAGGCTGGGGCATTTCTGGGGCTGCTGTGGATCTCCTTGGCTCGGTGCTCTAGGACTCAACCCCCAGTCCTCTGAGATTCCACCAGCTGAACTCTGACCTCTGGTCCTGGCTTGTGCTGTATTTTTTTTGGAGGGGAGGCAGTATGTGCTCTGAGGGGTGTTAGGATTTCTTTGGCCTGGGAAGTAGGTGGGGCAGGGGTGCTTCAGGGCTAGGAGGGATGTGTTTCCATGTGACTGTGTGAGTGTGGGTCTGGGCCTGTCTGTTGACTATGCTACTGTGCTTCAGTGTTTTTTGTGCATTTGCAAGTGTGTAAATCTGTCACAGGACTGGTGTGTGAATATGGGTCTGTTATGAGTATCTTGGAGTGTCTGCAAAGGTGGAGGTGGATCTTTTTTGTGTCTGTGTTCTTGTTCCAGTGTGTATTGGCCTGTGTACATTTGTGGTTCTGGGTACCTGTGTGAGGTATGTATCAGCTAGTATGTGTGTGTGTCTGCATCTGTTGGTATGGGACTAAATCAGCTTTATGACGGTACATCATGGGAACATATGAAGTATGAATGTGAGCATTTAAGAGTGCACTTGTGTATCTTTGATTGTGCAAATGTGTATTTGTTATACACGTGTGCCCCTGTATGTTGATGAGTATGCATGGTACATCCATTATAAGTGCACGTACTTGTTGTCCTTTGGGGCACATGGGTGTCTCTGTTGTGTCGTGCATCTGTGTGTGAACATGCAAGGGAAAGTTAGCGTTGTACGTATGCTGTATGCAGGTGTGTCAGCCTCGAGGGCATGTGTCCATTTATGTTGTGAGTTCATTTACGCTTCTGTGTTGGTCTCTGGAAAGTGGGGTTGTGTACGTTCAAACATATATATGCGGGATACACACGCCTATGCTCCCGCACCAGGCTGACTTTACTTCTTGGCCCAGGGGGATTGAGGCCCTTGTAGCATGATCTGTGGTATGCTGGAGTCCAGCCTGGGGTCCTTGGACAAAAGTGTGTCCACATCCCAGTCCACATCCCTATGGAGGGTGGAGAGCACCCAGACCATGTTGGTGTGCCCATGGAAATTCTGATGTGTAGCCTTGGGTTGTGGGGCCATGAGGGTTGGACTTGTTTGCACATGTTGGCTTGGGCAGTGGCATGACAGTGAGGATGGGAGTCTCCAGCCCTTATCCAGCTCCTGGTACCACTGAGGTCTTTGAAGTTGGGTTCTAAAGGAGGAGGGCCAGGAGCTGGGCTGGACTCCTGCATCTGGGGAAGGGAGCTAGGGCCCAGACTCCAGGGTTTTGAAGAAGGAAGGGGGTGGGGTCTTAGACCCCAGAGGACTAAGAGCTAAAGTCCTGGACTTCTGGATTTTGGAGGGTGAACAGTTTTGAGGGCCAGTCTCCCAGGTTTCCAGAGAAGACTTCTAGGGCTCTCGGCAACCATGCAGAACCTGCAGCAGGAGAGCTGAGGGAGTGGTCACACCAGGGACTTCCTTGGCCGCACTGGTGTCTGAGTAGGCCTTGCTGCCCAGAAAAGAGCCAAAAGGATGCTAACAGGGTGATTTTGTTCCTTTGTAGGTGCTGGCCCAGGCCCTGACTCCCCAAAGAGAGGTGAGTGGAGCCCTTGGGCTGGGGAGAGAGACAGGGCAATGGTGGTGGTGGGAGGGGGGATTGTTCTGAGCCATGAGACCTGGAGCCCTGTCTAGTGTGGATTTCAGTGCAAGATACAACAGCATCTCAAGGGTCTGTTCTCTCCCTCCTCCATCCCCCACTTTTGCTGGAATCTGGGGAGTAGTGGGTGACAAGGTCAGAAGCAGCATGCTTGGGTAAGGGTTTATGTTCTGGGGGGCAGGTAGGCATCTCAGGCCAGGAGGCAGCCTCTCTCAAGGTGGAGAAGATGGTTGCCTCATGGTACCTGTAAAGCATGCAAGAATTTCATGAACAAACTGACCCCTGCATTGAGAGGTGAGTGGATGTGGTTTGCCATTTTCTGTGTGCATGTGCTTATAGGTGGGAACATCTCCTGACAGTCTAGCCTGCTGGTGTATGAGCCAGAACAAGGGAAGTAATAAGTGAATAACAATAATAGCAGCAGTTAACATTTATGTAGTGCTTAGTCTGTCCAGGAACTAGTCTAAGCAAGTTACAGAGTATTGTCTCATTGAATCCACAAAACAACCCTGTGAGGTGGGTGCTCTCTTTGTCCCCATTTTATAGATGAGCACACCAAGGCACACAGAGGGAAAGTCACTTGACTGAAGTCACACACCCAGGGAAATGGGGTGTAAACCAGGCAGTGGGATCCACATTCGGCCCTGTGGTGCAGCACCACCTGTCAGTAAATGTCAGTTATTTTCATTGCTATTGTTATTGCTTCGATTAGACCCCTCCCCGTCTTGCAGTGGTGGAAGGTGAAACTCTGTACTTGTGTTTCACAGATCTGGGGTCTGAGCCCTGGAGACCCCACAGCCAAGCAGTGGCAGCTTTGGAGACCTGCTTTCCAGGGCAGGGTTTTCCATCTAATTCAGAGGCGTGTAATAAAAGGAGTGAGGGACAAATTGGGGGGCTGGGATGCTCAGAGATGGTGGGATGTCCTACTCTGGCCTTTTTCTCTCTTCAGCTCTGTCACTGTCTCCCTCAGCCCCTGTCCCTTTCTTCCTGTCTTGGTCTCTGTAACACTCTCTCTCTGTCTCTCCTCCTCTCTCCACCTCTGTGTCTCAGTTTTTTTTCTGTATTTCCTTCACTCTCAGTTTTTCTGATTCTTTGCTTCTATCTCACTCCCTGTCTCCTTGTTTTCCTTGTAGACTCCTTTTCCTTTTCTCTCTCTGTCTCTCTGTCTCTCTCTCTTTTCTCTGCCAGTCCATCTCCCTGTCTCCCTTGTCTCTTTCGGCTTCTCTCCCACTCTGACTTTTGTGATCCCGGTCCTCCTTCCCATGGGGAGAAAGATCAAGGCTACCTAAGTGAGTCCCAGGAGGTGGGCCAGCAGAGACTTGGGTGCAGGGCAGGGTGGGGCAAAAACACTTTCAGGACGCCCCCTTCCCATTCTTTCCTCTTCACCCCGCGCCCACCCTGTGTTTTGATGGGAGCTGACATGTCGTGGGTTGCAGCTGCTGCAGGGGGAATCCCCGCCGGAAGGTTTTGCCTAGAGCAGAGGCATAGCATGAGCGTGTGTGTGTGTGTGTGTGTGTGTGTGTGTGTGTAGGCATGTATGGAACCTTGTGCGTATCCACAGGTATGAACACAAAAGTCTTCTCTGCTTGGGAGCTCAGCAGAGGCCAGAGTTGGAATCCTGAGGCTCAGCTGGGAGCCTCTGATGCATTTTTCTCAGCCCCTGCATGAGCGTGTGTGTGTGTGTGTGTGTGTGTGTGTGTGTGTGTGTAGGCATGTATGGAACCTTGTGCGTATCCACAGGTATGAACACAAAAGTCTTCTCTGCTTGGGAGCTCAGCAGAGGCCAGAGTTGGAATCCTGAGGCTCAGCTGGGAGCCTCTGATGCATTTTTCTCAGCCCCTCCCACCTTCACACTCTCTCTGCTACCACCAGAGGTGGGAGGGAGGGATCTTTAACATTTATTGAGCACTTACTATGTGCCAGGTCCTGTGTCCTGTGGTTCCTAGGAAAGAACTTAATGAAGATGGTGCATTTATCATCCCAATCTACAGGTTAAGAAATTACAACCTCAATAGGGGAAATCATTCATCTGGGGTCACAGAGCTAGCAAGTGGGGGAACCAGGACTTGAACCTGAGGCTGTTGGTTTCCAAGCTCTTGATTTTACTAAGAGTGCCCAGCTCTATGCCTGGTACATGTTAGGCATTTGATGATGATGATGGTGATGGTAATTCATAATGGCTAACTTATATTAAGTACATTTTATGTCCCAGGCACTGTTTTGAGTACACCATGTTGATTTATATATTTAATTCTCACAGAAGTAAGGCCTATTTCTATCTCCATTTTACAGATGAAGAAACCGAGATTCAGAGAGGTTCAGACACTTGCCCGAGGTCTCACAGCTAGTAAGTGGCAGAGGTGGGATTTGAGCCCAAGGAGTTAAGACTTTGCTATCCATGGCCTTAAACCATAATCAACAGTGATTTTCAGAATATTTAGTGAGTACCGGAGGGCCCAGACTAGGCCAGGAGTCATCCCTCTGGTTGGGACATCATGAGAGGTCTGGGATCTCATAGAGGAAGGGCAGAGGTGAGGGTAGGATGCTAGGGGAGGGGATAGTGGTAACTTACCAACTGGCATAGAAAACTGTCACCTGTTAACAATGAGCATGCTCCTAATGATGAGTCCTGTCACCATCCTGGAGGACCTAGTGGTGGGAGGGTGGAAACCAGGTCTGACTCTTAGCAGGACTTCCAGGGTAGCCACCCCAGGCAAAGCCTGGGTAACCGTCTCTTCTCTTGCAGGTCTTGCCTCCCAGCCCTCTTGCCTTCCCACTGCACCATGGCTCCAGGCCTCTTCTTCTCGGCGCTCCTCTCGCCGCCACCTGCTGCCCTGCCCTTTTTGCTGCTGCTCTGGGCAGGGACATCTCGTGGCCAGCCCTGCCCCGGCCGCTGCATCTGCCAGAATGTGGCTCCAACACTGACCATGCTGTGTGCCAAGACC
>NW_006159471.1:150448-152441 GCF_000334495.1 Tupaia belangeri chinensis | reverse complement strand
GTGTGTGTGTGTGTGTGTGTGTGTGTGTGTGTGTGTGTAGGCATGTATGGAACCTTGTGCGTATCCACAGGTATGAACACAAAAGTCTTCTCTGCTTGGGAGCTCAGCAGAGGCCAGAGTTGGAATCCTGAGGCTCAGCTGGGAGCCTCTGATGCATTTTTCTCAGCCCCTCCCACCTTCACACTCTCTCTGCTACCACCAGAGGTGGGAGGGAGGGATCTTTAACATTTATTGAGCACTTACTATGTGCCAGGTCCTGTGTCCTGTGGTTCCTAGGAAAGAACTTAATGAAGATGGTGCATTTATCATCCCAATCTACAGGTTAAGAAATTACAACCTCAATAGGGGAAATCATTCATCTGGGGTCACAGAGCTAGCAAGTGGGGGAACCAGGACTTGAACCTGAGGCTGTTGGTTTCCAAGCTCTTGATTTTACTAAGAGTGCCCAGCTCTATGCCTGGTACATGTTAGGCATTTGATGATGATGATGGTGATGGTAATTCATAATGGCTAACTTATATTAAGTACATTTTATGTCCCAGGCACTGTTTTGAGTACACCATGTTGATTTATATATTTAATTCTCACAGAAGTAAGGCCTATTTCTATCTCCATTTTACAGATGAAGAAACCGAGATTCAGAGAGGTTCAGACACTTGCCCGAGGTCTCACAGCTAGTAAGTGGCAGAGGTGGGATTTGAGCCCAAGGAGTTAAGACTTTGCTATCCATGGCCTTAAACCATAATCAACAGTGATTTTCAGAATATTTAGTGAGTACCGGAGGGCCCAGACTAGGCCAGGAGTCATCCCTCTGGTTGGGACATCATGAGAGGTCTGGGATCTCATAGAGGAAGGGCAGAGGTGAGGGTAGGATGCTAGGGGAGGGGATAGTGGTAACTTACCAACTGGCATAGAAAACTGTCACCTGTTAACAATGAGCATGCTCCTAATGATGAGTCCTGTCACCATCCTGGAGGACCTAGTGGTGGGAGGGTGGAAACCAGGTCTGACTCTTAGCAGGACTTCCAGGGTAGCCACCCCAGGCAAAGCCTGGGTAACCGTCTCTTCTCTTGCAGGTCTTGCCTCCCAGCCCTCTTGCCTTCCCACTGCACCATGGCTCCAGGCCTCTTCTTCTCGGCGCTCCTCTCGCCGCCACCTGCTGCCCTGCCCTTTTTGCTGCTGCTCTGGGCAGGGACATCTCGTG
Source organism: Tupaia belangeri chinensis (assembly GCF_000334495.1). Taxonomy (NCBI): domain Eukaryota; kingdom Metazoa; phylum Chordata; class Mammalia; order Scandentia; family Tupaiidae; genus Tupaia; species Tupaia belangeri. Next base: position 151,237 of record NW_006159471.1, on the reverse strand, counting down.
GCCAGCCCTGCCCCGGCCGCTGTTTCTGCCAGAATGTGGCTCCCACACTGACCATGCTGTGTGCCAAGACCGGCTTGCTCTTCGTGCCGCCTGCCATCGACCGGCGCGTGGTGGAGCTGCGGCTCACAGACAACTTCATCGCCGCCGTCCGCCGCCGAGACTTCGCCAACATGACTAGCCTGGTGCACCTCACCCTCTCCCGGAACACCATCGGCCAGGTGGCAGCTGGTGCCTTTGCTGACCTTCGAGCGCTCCGCGCCCTGCACCTCGACAGCAACCGCCTGGCAGAGGTGCGTGGCGACCAGCTTCGCGGCCTGGGCAACCTTCGCCACCTGATTCTCGGCAACAACCAGATCCGTAGGGTAGAGTCAGCTGCTTTCGATGCCTTCCTGTCCACCGTGGAGGACCTGGATCTGTCCTACAACAACCTGGAGGCCCTGCCCTGGGAGGCCGTAGGCCAGATGGTGAATCTGAACACCCTCACCCTGGACCACAATCTCATCGACCACATCGCTGAAGGGACCTTCGTGCAGCTTCACAAACTAGTGCGCCTAGACATGACTTCCAACCGTCTCCATAAACTCCCGCCTGACGGGCTCTTCCTGAGGTCACAAGGCACTGGGCCCAAGCCGCCCACACCGCTGACGGTCAGCTTTGGCGGCAACCCCCTGCACTGCAACTGCGAGCTGCTCTGGCTGCGGCGGCTGACCAGAGAGGACGACCTGGAGACCTGTGCCACCCCTGAGCACCTCACCGACCGCTACTTCTGGTCCATCCCTGAGGAGGAGT
>NW_006159471.1:142258-150268 GCF_000334495.1 Tupaia belangeri chinensis | reverse complement strand
GTGTGTGTGTGTGTGTGTGTGTGTGTGTGTGTGTGTGTAGGCATGTATGGAACCTTGTGCGTATCCACAGGTATGAACACAAAAGTCTTCTCTGCTTGGGAGCTCAGCAGAGGCCAGAGTTGGAATCCTGAGGCTCAGCTGGGAGCCTCTGATGCATTTTTCTCAGCCCCTCCCACCTTCACACTCTCTCTGCTACCACCAGAGGTGGGAGGGAGGGATCTTTAACATTTATTGAGCACTTACTATGTGCCAGGTCCTGTGTCCTGTGGTTCCTAGGAAAGAACTTAATGAAGATGGTGCATTTATCATCCCAATCTACAGGTTAAGAAATTACAACCTCAATAGGGGAAATCATTCATCTGGGGTCACAGAGCTAGCAAGTGGGGGAACCAGGACTTGAACCTGAGGCTGTTGGTTTCCAAGCTCTTGATTTTACTAAGAGTGCCCAGCTCTATGCCTGGTACATGTTAGGCATTTGATGATGATGATGGTGATGGTAATTCATAATGGCTAACTTATATTAAGTACATTTTATGTCCCAGGCACTGTTTTGAGTACACCATGTTGATTTATATATTTAATTCTCACAGAAGTAAGGCCTATTTCTATCTCCATTTTACAGATGAAGAAACCGAGATTCAGAGAGGTTCAGACACTTGCCCGAGGTCTCACAGCTAGTAAGTGGCAGAGGTGGGATTTGAGCCCAAGGAGTTAAGACTTTGCTATCCATGGCCTTAAACCATAATCAACAGTGATTTTCAGAATATTTAGTGAGTACCGGAGGGCCCAGACTAGGCCAGGAGTCATCCCTCTGGTTGGGACATCATGAGAGGTCTGGGATCTCATAGAGGAAGGGCAGAGGTGAGGGTAGGATGCTAGGGGAGGGGATAGTGGTAACTTACCAACTGGCATAGAAAACTGTCACCTGTTAACAATGAGCATGCTCCTAATGATGAGTCCTGTCACCATCCTGGAGGACCTAGTGGTGGGAGGGTGGAAACCAGGTCTGACTCTTAGCAGGACTTCCAGGGTAGCCACCCCAGGCAAAGCCTGGGTAATCTTCTCTTCTCTTGCAGGTCTTGCCTCCCAGCCCTCTTGCCTTCCCACTGCACCATGGCTCCAGGCCTCTTCTTCTCGGCGCTCGCCTCCACCTCTGTGTGCCAAGACCGGCTTGCTCTTCGTGCCGCCTGCCATCGACCGGCGCGTGGTGGAGCTGCGGCTCACAGACAACTTCATCGCCGCCGTCCGCCGCCGAGACTTCGCCAACATGACTAGCCTGGTGCACCTCACCCTCTCCCGGAACACCATCGGCCAGGTGGCAGCTGGTGCCTTTGCTGACCTTCGAGCGCTCCGCGCCCTGCACCTCGACAGCAACCGCCTGGCAGAGGTGCGTGGCGACCAGCTTCGCGGCCTGGGCAACCTTCGCCACCTGATTCTCGGCAACAACCAGATCCGTAGGGTAGAGTCAGCTGCTTTCGATGCCTTCCTGTCCACCGTGGAGGACCTGGATCTGTCCTACAACAACCTGGAGGCCCTGCCCTGGGAGGCCGTAGGCCAGATGGTGAATCTGAACACCCTCACCCTGGACCACAATCTCATCGACCACATCGCTGAAGGGACCTTCGTGCAGCTTCACAAACTAGTGCGCCTAGACATGACTTCCAACCGTCTCCATAAACTCCCGCCTGACGGGCTCTTCCTGAGGTCACAAGGCACTGGGCCCAAGCCGCCCACACCGCTGACGGTCAGCTTTGGCGGCAACCCCCTGCACTGCAACTGCGAGCTGCTCTGGCTGCGGCGGCTGACCAGAGAGGACGACCTGGAGACCTGTGCCACCCCTGAGCACCTCACCGACCGCTACTTCTGGTCCATCCCTGAGGAGGAGTTCCTGTGTGAACCCCCGCTGATCACTCGGCAGGCTGGGGGCCGCGCCCTGGTGGTGGAGGGCCAGGCTGTCAGCCTCCGCTGCCGCGCAGTGGGCGACCCTGAACCTGTGGTGCATTGGGTGGCACCTGATGGGAGGCTGCTGGGGAACTCCAGCCGGACCCGGGTCCGGGGGGATGGGACACTGGATGTGACCATCACCACTTTGCGGGACAGTGGCACCTTCACTTGCATTGCCTCCAATGCGGCAGGGGGAGCCACATCGCTTGCCCCTGTGGGGGTGTGTGTGGTACCCCTGCCACTGATGGCACCCCCACCAGCTGCCCCGCCACCTCTCACCGAGCCTGGTTCATCTGACATCGCCACACCCGGCCGACCTGGTGCCAACGATTCAGTTGCTGAGCGCCGGCTGGTGGCAGCTGAGCTGACCTCAAACTCCGTGCTCATCCGCTGGCCAGCCCAGAGACCTGTGCCTGGCATCCGCATGTACCAGGTCCAGTACAACAGCTCGGTGGATGACTCCCTCGTGTACAGGTGGGTGTGGTGGTACAGTTTCAGCACCTTCTCCCCAACCCAGAGGGCCCCTTCCTCCTGCCTACCCATTTTTTGGGCCTTATTGCTTAGCCAAGGTTCTAGACAGTCATGCAGGATGGACCTGGATCTTCATTGGCTGTCCCTTCTCTATTTCTGTCTCACTGTCTTGTCTCTGTTTTTCATGCGTTCACATATTTACTGAGCACTTACATGAGCCAGTTCAGGGCTGGACACTGGAGTTATAAGAGGAGTCTAGCACTGTCCCTGCTCCCATGGGAGTCACAGTCAATATCACTGCTCATCAAAGGGGTCTGATCGTGTACCTCATTTGGAGCACACACACGTATGCTTATAGTTACATTTATAAATTATGTGCTAGCACTGTTGTACCAACATATTGGGTACATTATAGAAACAGAAAACCAAAAGTATAAGAAAAGTAAAAATCTAAGTTATTTCCATCCTCCACTAGAATAGAACAGACTTGAATGGTGTAGATAGGCATTAAAGAGTTACTATTCCCCATCATCTCCATTATTCTGTGGCTGTCATCTTTCAGCCTTTTCTCCCTCCTGCCTTTAATAGGTACTGAGTCCCTGTTCTGTGTTAGGGCCTGAACTGGGTGCTGGGGACACAGGGAGACCAAGAGACCCCGTCACTGCCTTCAGCCCAGTGGGTGGAGGTATGCTCTACACAGTGACTTACTGCCTGCACCTTCCAGTGTCTTTCCATCTCAGTAGTTTTTTTTTTTTTTTTTTTTAAATAATTATTTTTTTTATTTATTTTTTTTTATTTTGCCCAGATTTTTCTTTCTCTTTGTTTTTTTTTTTTTTTTTAAATAATTATTTTATTTATTTATTTTATTTTAATTTGACCAGAGTGAGACAAGGAGAAAGGAGGAAAGTGAGAAAGCAAGTCGCCAGGTCCAGGACTTGAACTGCAGTGGGCCATGTGGGAGTCCAGCAGGCTTAACCACCATGCCACCTGCTGGCCCCATCTCAGTAGTTTTTTAGTGTGGCTCTCGGCCACAGAGATGGCACACATTGGGCACGGCACACACAGAGGGCACTTGGTAAATAGTTTTGACTTTATGGATGTCTCCTTCTCCCTTTCCCTCCTTCCCTCATGCACATTACAGCCCTGTGCTTGGCTTCATTTGGGGGTACCAGAGGGGCCAGAGCCATTTCTCTCCCTGTGGGGAACCCTAGGTCTTTTTTTTTTTTTTTGAGAGGTTTTCGCTATAGGGCGCCTGCGCTTGCCAGCAGACAGAGAGAGACAGAGAGACAGAAAGCGAGAAATCACCCCCCAGGGGGGATGGTCATGCCGCAAACCCTTCTCCTCTGTTCTCCTCTTGGGATCTTGGGCACGCACGCACACATGCCCGGCGTGAGTTTTAAGCCACCGGGTCCAGGACGCGAACCACGGTCGACTACGTGGGAGTCCAGCAACATAGTCTTTATGCTAACTGCTGGTCCCTGGGAACCCTAGGTCTTACATGTGTTCAGATTTCACCAAGAAGCCTGCCTCTTAGCTTCTAACTCCACCTCTCCAAGTGTTTTCTTAGCCACAGGCCTAACACATAGTAGGCACTCCCGTTTTTGATAGAATGAATAGATGCCTCTCTTTTCCCTTGTCTCTGTCTTCCTCATTTTTTTCTCTTTTTGTTTTGGTCTCCAAACACTGACTAAGTGCCTACTGCATGCCAGATGCCATGCTGGGCCCTGAGTCTACCTAGATAGACTAGACCCTGGCCCAGTCTTATAGATCTTAGGGCAACTAAATGAACAAAACAAACCTTCATGGGAACTTCCAAGAATGTGACCTCATTTGCTCGTCCCAACTCCACTACGAAGCAGTGATGATCCCCCTCCTATTTTATAGACAGAGAAATTGAGGCTCGCAGGGGGGAGTCACTTGCCCAGGGTCACACAGAAAGTAGCAGAGCTGTCCAATTGTACCCTGAACACACATTTATTGAGCATCTTCTGTTTTCCAGGCAGGGATGGAGGGGCGATGGATACATTCTGTAATAACTCTCAGTTTCTGTGACTCTCCACCTTTCCTTCTTTCTTTCTTTCTCTCTGTTTCATGGCCACCACATGGGGGGTTGGGGGTAGGGTCATAGGCTCCAAGACCCTGCATGTATGCAGATGGCTATGACCAGCTAGGCAACAGACCCTGGTACCCTTCCCTTCGCCTTAGGGCCTCAGTTCCAGTTCTCCATCCCCTATTGCAGATGCCTTTGCTATGGCCCTGCAGGGGTTAACTTCCTCACTGCTGCCATGGGCGGAGGTGACATCCAACCAGAAGCCTCCTCAGCTGCCTGCCTGGGTCTTGCAACCAATTAGACACATGGGCTCAAGCTTTCTTAAGGTGCCAGCCTCTATCCTTGGAAAGGGGGAGCCCCCTAACACCTGGTTATTCTGGGGGGAAAAGAGCAAAAGGAATCTGAGGCTCTCAGAGAAGAGAAATAAGGGGGGGAAAGACTTCAAGCTGGGGGAGCCAAGGATGGTTGAGGTGGGGGTGTCAGAATTTGGGAAATGGCAGGCAGGGGTGGAGTTGGAGATGTGGGTGGGCCTTGTAAGGGGGGTGGGGCCCTTATTTGAAGTCTTTTGGTTGAAGGGTGGCTCTTGGTGGTGGTGGTGGTGGGGAACGTCTGTGGTTTAGATAACTAGGCTGGGGGTGTAGGATCAGGAAGGTGTCCAGCTGAGAAGGTAAACAGTTTAGTGGAGGTGTCGCCCCTCAGAGGAGGTGGAGCTTGCTCTGGATAGTCCCAAGTAGAGGGAGAACTGGTCCTTGTCTCTGGTGACCCACTAAGAGCCTTGGCAAGCGAGGAGAGCCAGTGAGGTTGCATGCTGAGCATGTAGATGGATGTGGATGTGGCAGTGCTGGTTCAGACAAGGCCAGATGTAACCATCCGTGTGACAGAATGGACTCAACAGAGGAGGGCCCAGGCTTAGGAATGGTCCTCTAAAGGAGTGGGCCTTAAGAGAGGGAGGACTGTTGGGTCAGCAGGTGGCATGGAGGATAAGGTGGCTGGATCCCACATGACAGACTCTGCAGTTTGAGTCCTGGACCAGGGGCTTAAAAAAACACACCAGGTATGTGTGATGCATGCCCAAAGTCCCAAAGGAAAATGGAGGAGGAGGGATTTGTGGCATGACCATTCCCCCACAGGGTGATTTCTCGCTTTCCCTGTCTGTTTCCTGCAAATGCATGTGCCCTGTAGCAAAAAGATAGGGAGGAATGCAATTGGCAATAGAGTGTGAGCCGTAGCAAGGGTTATGCCAACATCAGGTGGGACTCACGTAACAATGGAATTATTAAGTGCCAGGCTTTGAGAATGTTAACTCATTCATTCCTTGCACCATCTCTAAGATGTACAAATTCTTGTTTTCCCCCGTTACTCCCATTTGGAGTACATGAGACACAGAGAGGTTAAGAAACTTGTGTAAAGTCACAGGGCTAGCAAGTACAGAGGAGAGATTCAAACCCAGGCAGTCAGGCTCCCAGACTTCGTCAGCCTAACCAGTTCTCAACACTGCCCTTTGAGGGGCCTAAGTAAGAACATAATATGTTTGCCTGGCTACATTTGACCCAATTTTGGATGAAACTTACTTGGAAATGTGATTTGGGACTTCTGGCATGCACATAGGGGTGTTTACCTCCGATATCTGGACAAGGTGCAAGGCATGAAGAGTGGACATAGTCCTAACAGCATAGGAAACCAACCCTAGTGGGCCATGGTGCCCTGTGGCTTGGAAGCCACAGTTCACTCAGAAGGGGAGTGACCTGCAGCAAGGACTGCTTAATGAGTAGGAATATGTAGTTGAAGGGCTTGAGAAATACAGGAAACTAGATGTTTTATCCAAAGTGGGGCATGCAGATGAGTGAGAGTGACCTGTATCAGGGCTTTTCCTGAAAGTCAGGACTATGTATAAAGGATGCATTAGAAGACCACCCGTTGTCTCAGTAAGAATAAGACACAAGGAGTGAGTTGACCTCTGTGTTCACCCGAGTGGGGGTGGGTTATACAGATAAGGGGCGTGGCTTGCAGCACCGGGTTCTCTTAAAGGATAGAAATATGTAGATGAGAAGCTTGAAAAGTAGATACTGCCCCCAGTTGGTGGTAAGACACAGCAGGGAGGTAGGTGGAGGGTGGAGCATGCAAATCAGGGGCGCTGCAGCTCCCCTCCAGAAGGGTGGAAGTGCTTTCTTTTTTTCTTTCTTTTTTTTTTTTTTCTTTTTTTTGAGAGGTTTTTTGCTATAGGGCGCGTGTGCTCGCCAGACAGACAGAGAGAGACAGAGAAACAGAAAGCGAGAAATCACCCCCCAGGGTGCATGGCCACGCTGCAATCCCTTCTCCTCCATTCTCCTCTCGGGATCTTGGGAACGCACGCACACGCGCCCGGCGTGAGTTTAAGCCACCAGGTCTGGGACTTGAACCGTGGTCGACTACATGGGAGTCCAGCGACATAGCCATTACTCTAACTGCTGGTCCCAAGGGTGGAAAGTACTTTCATGGGAGTGGGTGGGGCTTGAAAGGTTGCTGCTGTCTCAGTAAGGTGTGAGGCACCCTAGCTGGTTTAGGTCCTACTCTTCACCATGGGTGTGACAAAAGATAAGGCATGTGGCAGGTGGTTCAGAGTGAGGCTAACTCTGCCCTGATCCTGCCCCCTCCTGCAGGATGATTCCGTCCACCAGCCAGACCTTCCTGGTGAATGATCTTGCGGCAGGCCGCGCCTACGACTTGTGCGTGTTGGCTGTCTACGACGACGGGGCCACCGCTCTACCGGCCACGCGAGTGGTGGGTTGCGTGCAGTTCACCACGGCTGGGGATCCGGCGCCCTGCCGCCCGCTGAGGGCCCATTTCTTGGGTGGTACCATGATCATCGCCATTGGGGGCGTCATCGTCGCCTCGGTGCTTGTCTTCATCGTCCTGCTCATGATTCGCTACAAGGTGTACGGCGACGGGGACAGCCGCCGCGTCAAAAGCACCCCCCGGTCGCCCCCGCGGGTCAGCCACGTTTGCTCGCAGACCAATGGCGCAGGCGCACCGCAGGCCCCACCTCCGCCGGCCCAAGACCGCTACGAGGCTCTGCGCGAGGTGGCGTTTTCGGCTGCTGCGCCTGTCGCCGTCGAGGCGAAGGCCACAGCAGCCGATGCGGCTTCCGCAGAGCCGGAGGCGGTCCTTGGACGCTCTCTGGGCGGCTCGGCCACCTCGCTGTGCCTGCTGCCCTCCGAGGAAACTTCTGGGGAGGAGTCTCGGGCCACGGTGGGCCCTCGGAGAAGCCGTTCGGGGGCCCTGGGGCCTCCAACTTCGGCGCCCCCCACTCTAGCTCTGGTTCCTGGGGGGGCTTCGGGCCGGCCAAGACCGCAGCAGCGCTATTCCTTCGATGGGGACTACGGGGCGCTCTTCCAGAGCCACAGTTACCCGCGCCGCGCCCGGCGGACAAAGCGCCACCGGTCCACGCCGCACCTGGACGGGGCCGGAGGGGGCGCGGCCGGGGAGGATGGAGACCTGGGGCTGGGCTCCGCCAGGGCGCGCCTGGCCTTTACTAGCAACGAGTGGATGACTTTCTGAAGCTGAGA
>NW_006159471.1:104019-142085 GCF_000334495.1 Tupaia belangeri chinensis | reverse complement strand
CCGCGCGCTCGCGGACCTCGCTGGAGCCGGTGCCTTACACAGCGAAGCGCGGGGAGGGGCAGGGCCCCCCCGACACTGCAGCACTGAGACACGAGCCCCCTCCCCCAGCCCGGCACCCGGGGCAGGGGCGAGGGGCCCACTTCTTGTATCTGGCTGGACTAGATCCTATTCTGTCCCGCGGCGGCCTCCAAAGCCCCCATCCTACTCCCCTGGTCCCGGACGGTCTGGCTTGGGGGCCCCCTTTCCCGGTTCCCCTCGTCTGTCTGAATCCCGCCGTCCGTCGTCTGTCTTACATCTCTGTCCTTCCCTGTTGTCTCCTCTGTGTCTGTCCCGTCGTCTCTTGTCCCTCTTCCTCCCTTATTTTGTCCCATCTCCCTGTCTCTCCCGGTTTCTCCTCCCTCTACCCATTCTCCCGGGCAGGTCCCACTGGAAGGACCAGATTCCCCCCTATTCCTTCCTCGTTCCCCAAATAAATCCCCACAGGAATAAAATCCAAAACCAAATTGCCCTCCCTTCCGGAGCCGGGACCCTTCGCCGCAGCAGAATTAAACTTTTTTCTGTGTCCGAGGCCGCTCTGCTGACCTGTGTGTGTGTGTGTGTGTGTGTGTGTGTGTGTCCGTGTGTGTCTTGTGGGGGTGACCTAGATTGCCGCATAAGGACGCTAAGTGAGGCTGAAGGAAGATGGTTAAGGGGGGCAGGGAGACGGGCAGACAGGCTCCTAACCTCTGAGAGGCTTAGAGGTGGGAAACCATAACAGAAATAAAATGATAATAGCTAAAACTTAGTGAGTGCTTATTACATACCAAGCACTAAGTCATTTTATCACCCCAGCGACCCTAAGATGTGGGTACTGTCATCCCATTTTACAGGTGAGAAAATCGAGACCCAGAAAATTAAATACAAAGCACAAGGTGACATAACCAGAACATGGCAAAATTGGGGTTTACAATGGAAGGCAGTCTGACAGTACCCCACTGCCCTGAGACCCAACAGTGGTGTGAGAGAGAGATCCTTGGTCCTATTTTATGATCAGGAAACCAAACCAGAGAGAGATGAAGTCACTGAGCCAAGGGTTTAATCCCCTGCGCCATCCTCTGTCCCAATGAATAATCCATGCTGAAGCTGGCAGTTTGGCTCACCACTGTACTACCATGCCCCTGGGGTCTGTGGCTGCAGGCTGGGAATTGGCCCCAGTGACTTTAGCTGAGCCTGGGTATCCAAAGTCAGAGTGGTGAGGGAGAGACAAGAGAGAGTTCTTTGATCCCTCCACCTAGAGTCCGAGGGACCCAGGTGGAGAAGGTCTATTGGGGGGTAAAGGAGAGGGTGTGGAGAGGCTCAGGTGGGGCTGCGAGCTGAGGGTGGAGAAGGGGCGCTGGACAGATTATGGGGACCGGCATCCCAGTCCTTACAGGGGCCCTGCAGTAAAAACTCCTTCCTGATCCTGGGGAAGAAGGCTTCAAGCCAGCCTGGGGCCCCCTGAGGCCTGGGGAGGAGGAGAGGAAGACCAGAAATAGAAACAGAGCAGGAGGAAGGGGGATGGATCTGGGCAGACAGGGTGGGAGGCAGCAAGGACAGAGGCACCGGAGAATCACAGGCCAGGAGGCTCCCTCACCCAGTGCCCAACCACGCTTACCTATGTCAGTCATCACAACTCCGGTTTCACAGGTACTGAGGGCTTCCCACAGCCAGGGGAGTGCTGTGCTCGCAACTCTCCCTGATGCATGACCGAAGAGCGTATGCAACCCAGAGCACGGCACGTAATGCTTATGAAGTGGAGTTACTCCAACGATAAGCGTGATTGCACTCACAGCCCGCAACACACATGTGCAGTGTGTGCAGCCGATTTTCTACATGTGGAAACTGAGGCCCAGAGAGGAGCTTATGACTCAGGTCATAGTAACTAGCAGAGTGGTGATTGGAGAGCTGACTGCCTCTACATCTTGCATACCTAACCATTAGAATTTGGGCTTTCTGAAAAAAAAAAAAATTGGTGTTTCTGATTCACTGGATAAAGCTGTATTGAGCACGTATGTGCCTGGTCGTGCCTGGTCTTGTATGGCAATGGATAAAATAGATAAAACAAGAAAATCCTGCCCCATGGAGCTTACATTTTAGGGCAAGAAGGAAATAAATAAGTAAATAATGAATGTCTGATAGTAAACACATACCATGCAAGGAATGGGAACGGGAATGGGATAATGGCAGAGGGACGGACTGGGAGGCCTACTTCAGATTGGGGTAAGTCAAGGAGGATATTATTGGCACTGAGGAAATCCATCATTGAAAAAGCCAGGAAAAAGCATTCCAGGCAAAGACCATGTGCAAAGGTCCTGAGGCATGAGTGCGCTTGGTGTGTTGAGATAGAGCATGGACTGGAATGAGGGGACGAGTGAGAGGAGAGGAGGTTGGAGAAGCAAGTAGGGAGTATGGACTGTGGTTAACTTAACTTATTTTCTATTTCTTAATTTTTTTAGATTTTTTTTTTGGGGGGGAGGGAAGAGATTTTTGCTATAGGGCACGTGCCCTCGCCAGCCAGCCAGAGAGAGACATAGAGACAGAAAGTGAGAAATCACCCCCCAGGGGGGATGGTCACGCCGCAATCCCTTCTCCTCCATTCTCCTCTCGGGATCTTGGGCATGTGCGTACACGTGCCCGGCGTGAGTTTTAAGCCACTGGGTCCGGGACGAGAACTGCGGTTGACTATGTGGGAGTCCAGCAACATAGCCATTACGCTAACTGCTGGTTCCCAATTTTTTTTAGCTTTTTGACATAAGGCATAAATACTAGCCAGAGAGAAAGTGAAAAATCACCCCCAGGGGCATTCTCTCCTTGGGATTTTGGCCACGCACACACATGTGCCCAGTGTGGTTTATAAAGTCGCCAGGTCCAGGACTCAGTCTGTGGAGTTGGTCATGTGAGATTCAATGCCTTAACCTCCATGCCACCTGCTGGCCCAACATTTTATTCTCTGGAGTGCTGGAAACGCAGTGGAGCATTTTCAGCAGAGGTGGTATGTATTCTGCTTTCCTTGGAGACCTCAGCTTTAATGCGGGGTATGCTTACCTTCAAAACAAAGTCAGGTGGGTCCAGTTGGAGGTGCGGTGGTGACATAGGAACTGCCATCTCAGAACTTGACACCTATCGAATCTTGGACTCCCATGGAGTTCCAACCTGTTAGAGCATTTTAGCAGCATGCTGGGCTTTTCATTTCCTCTATGACATACTTGCGGCCCACATAGTCCCTGGTTCAGCCCTTTTGATAATACCCTATCCTTCTTCCATCCCCTATAACCTGAAGCCCTTCATTTAAGAGAGTTGTATGTATCAATGCTAACATTATGCTTATATTTTGAAAGTGAGAGCTTTAAACCCAAGGAAAAGGTCCACTAGGGGAGGGAGAGCCTGGTATCAAGGGAAGTAGTTGAGCATCTGTTCTGTATCTGGCCCTGTGCTGGGCACCGGAGACAGCGGTGACTAAGACAGACCCAGTCCCTGTACTCCTGGAACTCAGACAGACAGATAGACAGACTGGGGGCAATAGGGCTGTGTTGGGGAAAGTACTGGAGAATGGGGGACCCTCAGGGAGCTGCCTGGCACAATCTGGAGGATCAGGGAAGCCTATAGTCAGGTCTTTTGGTGGCAGGTGACAGAAACTCAGCTCAACAGGAATAGGCATTAAAAGAAGCACTAGTTGGCTTATATAGCTGGGAAAGAAACGAATTAATGGCAAATCTACAAGGAACAGGTACTCAGGGACGGGAACACAGACTCAACCCCATCAAGACACTCTTCCCACCTATCTTTCCTCTCTCCTTGATTCAACCCAGAGTCATTCATTTTAGCTTCATAAGGTGGGAAAATGTTAATTTACTTATAGACTCAACTCAGTCCTACCGTAGTTCAGAGGTAAAATGGTAGAATCTTCAGTCCTAAGTGAAAAACCCCAGAGAAGTACTCTGATTGGCCTGACTAGGGTCACATGGCAACCTTTGCACTGATTTGGGGATTCAAAGAATGAAATGTTTTCATTGGGTAGGCTGGGTTGTTTTATGTCTAGGTCACGTGGCTTAGGAGGGGGGGTTGATAACTATTAAGTTAAATCTTATGAATTTGTCATTTTTTAGGTCAGAAATGGTAGAATATTGGCAATTTCATATGGTTGAACCTAGTAACTGGAAAAAGTAGGTCAAGAAAGCTTGTAGGATGTATGAGAGCAATAGAAACCCCAGTACATCAGTTAGAAGGGCTTTCGGAGGAAGAATTAACCTTAACTGAGACATGGGGGATGATGTGGTAGTAGGATAATAAGAATGCCCCAAGCAGAGGGAAGAGTTTAGAGTTAGGCAAAGGTTGTCATGAAAGAAGACAGGGAAGGGACCAGCAGTTAGCATAATGACTATGTCGCTGAACTCCCATGTAGTCGACTGCAGTTCGAGTCCCAGACCTGGTGGCTTAAACTCACGCCGGGCGTGCGTGTGTGCGTGCGTGCCCAAGATCCTGAGAGGAGAATGGAGGAGAAGGGATTGCGGCATGGCCATCCCCCCTGGGGGGTGGATTTCTTGCTTTCGATCTCCCTGTCTCTCTCTGTCTTTGTGGTGAGCACCCGCTGCCTATAGCAAAAATATCTCCAAAAAAAAAAAAAAAGAGGACAAGGAAGACTTGTCACTGTGCTTTGAAGTAGTGTTCTGATTGATCAAATTTGAGTCATGTGTCAACCAAATAAGGCAATAGGAAAGGGGATCATTCACCAGGGAACATTGAAAAGCTGTTACCAGGTAAAACAGATTCTGAGCACACAGCATATATCCAGTTTGAAATCTCTCCTTTAAGGCCTTGGCATCTCTGAACAGAGGTGTGCAACCGTATTTCCTCCCACTGCAACATTCAGAGTTGAAGAAGGTCATGTACCTGAACTTAGATAAATCTTATAAGATTAGCATTTTTATCACTAACTTTTTTTTTTTTTTTAAGTTTTTGCTCTAGGGTGCATGCACTCACCAGAGAGAGACACTGAGAGAAGGTAAATGAGAAAGAAGTCCCTTGGGGGATGACACACCACAACCCCTTCTCCTCCAATCTCCTCTCAGGATTTTGAATATGCATGCACACTTGCCCAATGTGTTTTTCAAGTTATCAGGTCTGAGATCTGAATTGCAAAGTTGGCCATGTGGGATCCAGCACCTTATTCTCCATGCCACCTGCCCAACCCATTTACTTATTTATTTTTTTTTGGAGAGATTTTTGCTATAGGGCACGTGCGCTTGCCAGACAGACAGAGACAGAGAGACAGAAAGCAAGAAATCACCCCCCAGGGGGGATGGTCACGCTGCAATCCCTTCTCCTCCATTCTCCTCTCGGGATCTTGGGCACACAACGCACACGCGCCCGGCGTGAGTTTTAAGCCACCGGGTCCAGGACGCAAACCGCGGTCGACTACGTGGGAATCCAGCGACATAGCCATTATGCTAACTGCTGGTTCCCCCGACCCATTTATTACTAATTTTTTCTAAGAGTCTTTTTTGTAAATTCATAATAGGGCATGTGTGTGCATGAGAGAGAGAGAAAGGAGAGAGAGAAAGAGAGAGAGAAATACCCTCCAAAGGGTTTGGTTGCACTGTAATCCTCTTCTTCCAGCCCACCAGGATCCTGGCCACGTGCTCGAGCACCTGGTATATGTTCAGGCTGACTTTGCTGTGGACTTGAACTGCAGTCAGCATGTGGCTTCCAGCTCCACAGCCTAGGAAGCTTACCAACTATGCCACAGAGCCTGGGCCCACAGTAATTATTTTATTTTATTTTATTTTTTTGTGGAGAGGATTTTGCTATGGGGCGCCAGAAAGACAGAGAGACAGAGAGACAGAAAGGGAGAAATCGCCCCCCAGGGGGATGGCCACGCCACAATCTCTTCTCCTCCATTCTCCTCTCGGGATCTTGGGCACGCACACACACGCGCCCGGCGTGAGTTTAAGTCACCGGGTCCGGGACTCCAACCGCAGTCGACTACGTGGGAGTCCAGCAACATAGCCATTATACTAACTGCTAGTCCCCCTTTTCTTTCTTTTTTTTTTTGAGGGATTTTTTTTTTTTTTTGAGAGATTTTTGCTATAGGGCGTGCGCGCTCGCCAGACAGAAGAGAGAGACAGAGACAGAAAGGAGGAAATCACCCTCCAGGGGGGATGGCCATGCCGTAATCCCTTCTCCTCCATTCTCCTCTTGGGATCTTGGGCATGCACGCACACGTGCCCGGCATGAGTTTAAGCCACCAGGTCCGGGACTCGAACCGCGGTCGACTACGTGGGAGTCCAGTGACATAGCCATTACGCTAACTGCTGGTCCCTTGAGAGATTTTTGCCATAGGGTGCATTAACTCACCGGAGAGACAGAAAGCGAGAAACCAACTCCCTGGGGGAGATGGCCATGCTGCAATCCCTTCTCCTCCATTTTCTTGTTGGGATCTTGGGCATGCACGCACATATGTCCAGCATGAGTTTCAGGTCGCTGGATCCTGGACTCGAACTGCAGTAGGCCATGTGGAAGTCTAGCACTTTGTCCACTACACCACCACTGGCCCTCCCACCCACTTTATGTTTTTTCTTAAGATTTGGTCTTGTGGAGTCATGCAGGCCAGTCTTAATTCTCTTGATCTTCTTGCTTCAGTCTCCCCAAGTCACTGGGATCACAGGTGTGCACCACCATTCCTTTAGGTTGGATGAGGAATCAAAGTTCAGGCTACCAAGTAGTCCTAACCCATGGAGAACAGCGTCTTAGCAGTACATGCCATCATGGCTCAGCCTGTATTACTAAATATTAATTCCACACTTTCTCTGGGTTCGGCACTGGACATACAGAGATGGGTTTTCGGGGATACATATGACTACAAGAAACAGAAAATCTAGTTAACATAACATAAGCATTGAAGACATTCAGTTTTGTCATCTACCAATAAGTCTAGCATCAGAGGGTTTTGGGATTTGATTCAATGTCTTATTGATATCAGTGAGGACCCAATTTCCTATTCTTTTATTCCACTGTCTTCAGAAAGATAGCTTCATATCCTTACGTTTTTAAAAACAGAGTTATTTTATTTAACTTTATTTATTCATTTATTTTCATTTGACCATAGAGGGACAGAGAGAGAGAGAGAGAGAGAAAGCAAGGTACCAGGTTCGGGACTTGAACCATGGTCGTCCATGTGGGATTCCAGTGCTCTTAATCACCGCTGCATGCTAGCCCCACGTATCCTGAAATTTTTGCCTCACCTCTCAAAATAAATGCCACAGCTCCAAGTCTCACAACCTCAGACCAATGAGCCCAGCAGGAAAGCAGGGAACAAGTGGAAAGGGATTTTCCTTGTATCAGGGAAGTAAAAAAAAAAAATCCAAAATAACAACAGTAAATACATATATGGACTTACCCTGTGCCTAGTAGTTTTAAATTCTTTATGTACATTAACTAATTGAAGAAGCTCTTAGTTACATGACCACTGCAAGCTGCAAGGGTGTCTGGGAGAACAGGTATCAGGGAAAGGGGGAAGAAGGTCAGTCATGCACTGGGCTGAGCACTGTGCTGCCTCTCATCCAAACCGCAGTTCTGCCAGTCACAGACTTTCTAAAGCGGTAGGCGTTTCTCTAGGGTTGAGCGTAATATTTATTGTACGTCCTCTAGCCCTTTGTCAGGAGACTAGCAAGAAAAACACTTAAGGATGTGTGAGAGTTAGAGGGTGATGGCATAATTTTGAAACTCCTGTAATGTAATAAAGCCACTCAGAAATTGTGATGGATTATTTAATATGTGTGTGTTTGTGTGTGTGAGAGAGTAATACCCTTAGCAGGACCTGTCACGGTGAACCCCACCTCCCCAGCTTTCCCAGCCAACAGAGACCATGGACATACACATGTGCTGATCTTCTGTGTGGCTTCCAGCATTGCAGAGCACTGTGTGCTGTGTACCATTGCAGTACCATGGCTGGACCTGGTGGGTTACTCATGACTCCCCCTCACAATGAATTACGATGGACTGGTATCTGTCCCTCTGTTCCAATGATCTGTTACGTTGTAATAAACCAAACTTTTTGGGGGGGGGGGGCGAAGAAAAGAAATTAAAACCAAAACCAAAAACAAAACCTTATTTTACTACAGTCATAGATTCTGTGGGTTAGGACTTGATTGGGGGCACAGTGGCAATGGCTCGTCTCTGCTCTAGCAGGGAGCTGGAATCATCTAGATGCTTCTTCTTCTTTTTTTGTTTTTTGAGAGAGAGAGTCTTATTTTTTTCCCCTTTCCTACAGAGTGCATGTATTCTCTAAGAGACAGAGAGACAAAAAGCTCAAAATCCACTCCCCCGCCTCAGGGGGATGGTCATGCTGCAATCCCTTCTCCTCCATTGTTCTCTAGAGATTTTGGACATGTACACACATGTACCTGGTGTGAAGTCACCAGGTCCAGGACTCGAACAACGGTCTATCAAGTAGGAGTCTACTTGATATAGTCCTCAACCACTATGCCACCTGCTAGACCTATCTGGATGCTTCTTCATTCACATGTCTGTTGTCTGAGTTAGGATGGTTTCAAAGCTGGCTCAAAGACTGAGTGTGTTGGTGTGTGCCTGCAACCCCAGTGATTTGGGAAGTTGAGGCAGGAGGAGAGGCAGTTTGAGATTGGTCTGGGCACCATAGTGAGACCTTGCCTATAAAAGAGCTGGGGGTGGTGGGTGAGGTGGCAGAGCAGTAATACTATACGCTCCATGAGGCATTCCCTTATGGGAAGGTTCTGAGTTTGCGTGCCCTACAGGACTTGTTGAGGCTGAGGTGCGTCAGGACCTTGTTGGGGGTGCTGTCTGTCTCTCTTGGTCATGGAAGAAATAAATAAATAAATAAATGAACAACAACAACAAAAGACTATTGACAAAATAATTAATTTAATTTCTTCTTTTTTTAGAGAAATTTTTGCTATCCCCAGAGACATAGAGACAGAGAGACAGAAAGAGAGAAATCACCCCCCAGGGGGGATGGCCACCCCGCAATCTCTTCTCTTCCATTCTTTTGGGATTTTTGGGCACTCATGCATATGTGAGTCACTGGGTTCAGGACTCAAACTTCTAAGTTAGCCATGTGCGATCCATGGCCTTAGCCACCCCACTAATGACTAGATTACATGCTGGTAGAATTCTTCAGTTTATGCTGGTGTCTATCCTCCTTGGAGCATGTTTTCAGGGAAGGGCTCCTCCCCAGTCTCAGGGTTGCTAGTTTGAGTACTTGTTCCCCAAATGCTGCTGTTTGGGCTGTGTGACCTGGTGGGGAAGTGTTGGAGATATGGGGTGAGTCCCTTGTGAATAGATGAGGGCTGACTCAGCTCTCCCTAGTGAGTTTTCACAACACTGGCTTATTTTATTTTATTTTATTTTATTTTATTTTTTTGAGAGGTTTTTGCTATAGGCCGCGTACGCTCGCAAACCAGGCAGAGAGAGACATAGAGACAGAAAGCGAAAAATCACCCCCCAGGGGGGATGGTCACGCCACAATCCCTTCTCCTCCATTCTCCTCTCGGGATCTTGGGCACGCACGCACACATGCCCGGCGTGAGTTTTAAGCCACTGGGTCTGGGACGCGAACCACGGTTGACTGTGTGGGAGTCCAGCGACATAGCCATTACGCTAACTGCTGGTTCCCAACACTGGCTTATTATCAAAGGAGTCAGCATCCTGCAGATTTCTCTCCACAGGCCCACTGTCCTTTTCTCTTCTCTCTGCCATGTTGTGACACAGCCTCAGAGGCTGGCCTCACACCTTTGGGCTTTGTAGTCACCAGAATCATGAGTCAATGAACCTCCTTTCTTTTGTCTCTTAAGAGAGATTTTTGCTATAGGGTGCGTGCGCTTGCTGGAGAGACAGAGAAAGACAGAAAATGAGAAATCACCCCCTGGGGGAATGGCCATGCCACAGTCCCTTCTTTTCCATTCTCCTCTTAGGATTTTGGGTACGCACACACATGCACTTACTGTGTGTGAATTTTTAAACTACTGGGTCCTGGACTCGAACCGTGGTCAACTATGTGGAAGCCCAGTGATGTAACCATTATGCCATCTGTTGGTCCCCAATGAACCTCTTTTCTTTATAGATCACTCAGTCTCAGGTATTTTTCAAGACTAGTTGTAAAACAGGAACAACCTTCTTTTTTTTTTTCAACAGGATCTTACTCTATTGTGATCCTCCTGCCTTAGCCTACTGGCTGGGGCTTGAGCTCGAGATGCTTTTTTTTTTTTTTTAAAGAGAGATTTTTGTTATAGGGCATGTGCACTCACCAGAGAGACAGAAAGAGACAGAGAGACAGAAAGTGAGAAATCACCCCCTCCCAGGAGGGATGCCCAGTGTGTTTTAGCCTCTGGGTCTAGAACTCAAACCCCAGTTGACTACATGACAGTCCAACGATGTAACCATTATGCCATCTGCTGGTCCCAAGCCCAAGATCATTTTGACTCAGCTTCTGAAGATGTTGGGTCATGCCACTTCTTCCTGGCCGTTAAGTTAGACTAATTATCAAACCTAGGCCTCTAATGTGGTCCCAACCTGCAGAGCCCCTGCAGCTTGTACTACTGCAGCTGGGTCAGGAATAAATCTTTTTTTTTTTTTTTTTTGGAGAGGTTTTTACTATAGGGTGTGTGTGCTCGCCTGAAAGACAGAGAGAGACAGAGAGATAGAAAGTGAGAAATCACCCCCCCCGGGGGGGGGGAATGGCCATGCTACAATCCCCTCTCCATTCTCCTTTTGGGATTTTGGGCATGCACGCACATGCCAGCACCAGTTTAAGCCGCCGGGTCCAGTACTCGAACCGTAGTCGACTACATGGGAGTCTAGTGATGTAGGGATAAATCTTGATTAACCTGACTATCTTTGTTATCCCATCTTGACAGTGATTGGTTTAGGCTTGGGCATGTGACTAAATTCTTGTCAATGAGACAATACGTACACTCAATAGGGAGTTTCTGTGAAAGGTTTCCCTTGCTTTTAAGAAAGGTGGAAGAGGGCTGGCAAGTGGCGTGGTGGTTAAGAGCGCTGAACTCCCACACAGCCACCCTCAGTTAGAGTCCCAGACCTAGTGGCTTGCTTTCTCACTTTCCCTCTCTCCCTCTCCCCCTCTGTCCTCTCTGGTCAAAGTTAAATAAAACAGTTCTTTAAAAAATGGAGAAAGAAGAATCAAATCCAAGACATCATGGAACAGAGACAAGCTATTCATACTGGGCCATGACCAAATTTGTGACCCACAGAATCTGTAAACATATTAAGATGGTCATTTTGACTTGGAGGTTGTTTGTATGTGATAGCTGGAGTTGTGGCTGTCATCTTGGGACTACGAGGTAATCAGAATAAGAATCAGTCAACACAAATGAAAAGGACCCGGGACCCCAACAGTATAGTGGAATTAATTAATCAACCAGTCTCAAAACTTTCCTGCCAACTGACTTTTCTTTTTTTATGCTAGTGGGTGTGAGAGAAGGAGAAAGTGAGAGAGAGAGAGAAGCACTTGATGGGGACTAGTTACACTTCATTCCTTTTTTCTTCAGTTCTCCATTTTGTCAGGATTCTGGGCATGTGTGTACATGCCTGGCACGTTTTTGAAGATGCTAGGGCCGGGACTCGAACCTTGGTTAGCTTCCTTTGTACAGCCCTTAATCATTGTGTTATGGGGCCAGCCCTGATTTTTTCATTATGTGTGATTATAAACTCATTTTTTTTTGAGAGATTTTTGCTATAGGTCATGCGTACTTGCCAGAAAGACAGAAAGAGACAGAGAGACAGAAAGCAAGAAATCCCCCCCCCCCCATATGGGATGGCCACACCGCATCCTCTTCTCCATTCTCCTCTCGGGATCTTGGACACACATGCACATGTGCCTGGCGTGAGTTTAAGCCACCGGGTCCAGGACTCAAACTGCGGTTGACTACATGGGAGTCCAGCGACATAGCCATTACGCCAATTGCTGGGCCCTATAAACTCATTTTTGTTTTATCTATTTTAATGAAATTTTCTAATTACTTCTTATGGGAAAAACCATCCTGGTTTGTATAGACATTCATCTGTCCTGGGTATACAAGGAAAAGAAAGATATGTTGTCCCCACTGGTAGAGAAACATGTAAACACAGGCCTAAATCTGCACACATACTTGAACACACGAGCACATGAATACTCATAGTTACACATCTCTGGTTAGACTCAGTTGGGCAGACACTCACTCGGATACACACATACACACACAGTCACTGAGCTCACTCACACATACATGCACAACGAGGCATGAGTTTTGCCACAGACATCACTGCACTCGGTCACGGACCCACAATCACACATGTGCAAGGATTTGCCTCTCAGGGAAGGCTCCAAGTCCTTGTTGTTTATTTGCATATATTGTATAAAAGTTAAAAACAAAACAAAACAAAACAAAACAAACTCAGCCCTGGCTCTGAGGCAGGGCTGCAGCTCCATAAATAAAGGGTGAGAAGAAATAGCATAAACAGGCATGGGGCTGAGTGCATAAATAAGGTTGAGGCTCCCAGGTGAACTGTGGGTAGGACCAGGTTCTTAGACACACAGATCCTCACTGGCAACACATTTCAGGTTCTGGTTGAGGAGGCGGAAGAGGTTGAAGGTGGCAGCGGCCTTGAGGCAGCCAGGGGACTTCTGCGGGGGAGGTGGGAATGGTCAGTGGCTACCACTGTCTGGTCCCACCAGCTCCCAGACATCATCCCCTCCCGATTCACTCACCTTCTTCTCAACCTCCTGAAGCTGGAGCAGCCAGCTAGGGAGGTGGCCCTGGGGCTGGGCTGGGACCTGTGGGTAGAGGAGGGTGGCATGTGAGCAGGCCTGGAACACAGGGAAGGACTATGGTAGAGGCAGACACGAATGACCTGAGTGACCGACACTCACGCAGGCCTGGAGCAGGGAGTGGATGTGGCGTAGCACATGCAGGGGCTGGTCCAGGACATCCCCCAAGGCCGAGTCAGCCACGGAACCCAGGACCCTCAGGGTCAGGGCCAGTTCAGCCTCCAAGGCCATGAGACGCTCCCACATCTGAAGGCAGGGGAGAAAGAAGCTGGTGAGGAAGGAAGATTAGAAGGCCTAGATAAGTGGGGATGGGTAGGGATCCAGGGGAGGAGTCAGGTGACATGAGACACGCTCAGGAGAGGTGATGGGAAAGGGGAACACGAGGGATTCCAGATGCAGGTGGAGAGTGTGCAGGTGAGGCAGGAAGAGAAGGGAGGAGACAGGCGAGGACACAAGTGAAATGAGGATAGTAAAAAAGAACTTGTGAGAGTCACAGAGCTTTGTTGGAATAGGGGAGGTGAGGAGAGAGTAGCTTAGGGAGGAGGTGAGAGGGGCAGGGGGATGCGCAGGTGAGAAGGAAGATGAAGGAGCATGAACTACAAGATCAGTGTGCGGAGGACGATGAAGGAACAGGTGGGGCGAGAGGGAATCTGTGTTGAGAGTAGACAGGAAAGAGCTGAGCAGGACAAGGGCAATGGGTGAGGACAGATGGAGACATATGGAGGAGAGAGGGGTGAGAAGGAGCTAGGCGATAGTAAGGTGGGAGAGACAGGCAAGGGAGATGGGGCAGTGGCACAGGCAGGAGATGATGAAAGGACCCAGGGTAAAGACAGGGTCAAGGGAGAAGTCAGGAGTGACAGGGACACAGAGCAGGTGAGGAGAGCTCAGAGAGAGGGAAGGAGGGTGAGATAAAGGCGAAGGAGCCAGTTAAGGAGACTGAGGAGAGGGGCAAGGTAAGGGCTGGGGGTCTGACTTCTACCTCACCTGCAGGTGCCTTGGGTGCCAGTCCCTTGGAAAGAGGCGGAATTTGCAGCTATATTTCTTCAGTGAGAGTGACTTTTCCTAGGGAGCAAGGGCAGAGGTCACTCCATAGGAAGAGGGCCAGAGACTAACCATAGTAGCCAGGATGAGAGCTGGCCTGGCAGGAGGGCTTAGACTTAGTTCATAGCAGAAAGAATAGAGGAGACTAGCCACAGCTGGGAGGCTGGAGAGTAGCCCACAGCAGAAGGGCAGAGTATAGCCCATAGAAAAAGGGTAGAGGATAGGCCACGGCACAAAGGTAGAGGTTATGTCACATCTTGGAGGCTGGAGGTTAGCTCACAGCAGAAGGGTAGAGGATATATCACATCTGGGTGTCTGGAGGCTAGCCCACAGCAGAAGGGTAGAGGTTAGCCCGCAGCTGGAAGACTAGAGGGAACTCACAACAGAAGCGTAGAGGCTTCCACAGCTGGAAGAGTAGAGGCTAGCCCACAGCAGAAGGGAAGAGGCTAGATTACAGCAGCTTGACCACAGAAAGAGGGAGAGAGGTTAGCCCACAGCAATAGGGACTCACCAAGGCATCCTTGGCTTTCTTAAAGGCCTCCAGCTCTCTAGGTGACAGAGATTTGAACCTGCTCATGTTGCAGCTCCTCCCATTTGTGGTGGACTTGGAGGTGGGGACAGGGCTTGATCTGGCCAAGCCTAGCACCAGGGTGACCAGCAGTAACACGTGCGTTGTAGCCATGGCCAAATTGTGACTGCTTCTCTGGTGGCATGGCTTTGCTTTTTAGCCGTGGGTAGATAATGAATGGGTAGATGATGTGTGTAAAACAAAAAGGCAAAAGGAAATGAGAATCTCTGACTAATAGGCATGAGTGGGCGGAGCCAGTCCCTGGGCAGGTGAGTGAACAGGTGTGGGTGGGGCCCGGTGAGCCTGGAGCCATAGTAAGGAAAAGGAAACTGAATTCGATTGCGGGCTTCCAGAGGATCTCATTTAGAACAGTCTTCAGGCACAGTTGATTTTGGGGAGACTGACTGAGGCTGAGGAGGAGGGACCGGAAGCTGGCTTGAAGACTCTTTCAGCGGGTTGGGGCTTGGGGGTGGTGTGGGTGAGGCTGCCCAAGCGGCAGAGAGGGAGCATCTGCCGTTGGTTTAAGCATGTTCCATGAACCAGATTGTGTCATGCTCCTAACATTCTCATGAGTAGTTTTCATTTTTTAAAGTTTATTTATTTCTTCCCTGGGGAGAGATGCGGAGAACACAAAATAAACAAACAAACAAATACACACAGAGAAAAAGAGAAAGCACCCCCAATAAGGTCTCCATGCCAAGACCTACCCCCATTTCAGCCAGCCCTAGATCATGAGCACCCACATACCCAGAGTATTCAGGGAGGGCTCTGGAAGGGAACCCAGAAACTTCCCATGTGGGTCAGCCTCCCAGTGTTGCATTTTACCACTGTGCCACACCTGGGACCCAAGTAGTTACTTCTGTGACTGAGGTGGCTAATTTTAGAGGTCACTTTGATAGGTTAAGGCATAGTTAAATAGCTAGTAAAGCATGATTTCTGGGTAGACCATGATGGAGTTTCTGGAAAAGACTTGATTTGACTAAGTGGCTGAGTAAGGGCTCTCTCCCAAAGTCAAGCGGCAGAGAGGGAGCATCTGCCGTTGGTTTAAGCATGTTCCATGAACCAGATTGTGTCATGCTCCTAACATTCTCATGAGTAGTTTTCATTTTTTAAAGTTTATTTATTTCTTCCCTGGGGAGAGATGCGGAGAACACAAAATAAACAAACAAACAAATACACACAGAGAAAAAGAGAAAGCACCCCCAATAAGGTCTCCATGCCAAGACCTACCCCCATTTCAGCCAGCCCTAGATCATGAGCACCCACATACCCAGAGTATTCAGGGAGGGCTCTGGAAGGGAACCCAGAAACTTCCCATGTGGGTCAGCCTCCCAGTGTTGCATTTTACCACTGTGCCACACCTGGGACCCAAGTAGTTACTTCTGTGACTGAGGTGGCTAATTTTAGAGGTCACTTTGATAGGTTAAGGCATAGTTAAATAGCTAGTAAAGCATGATTTCTGGGTAGACCATGATGGAGTTTCTGGAAAAGACTTGATTTGACTAAGTGGCTGAGTAAGGGCTCTCTCCCAAAGTTAGGCAATTAACATCCACTTGGCTGGGGGCCCAGGGAGAGCAAAAAGGCAGAGGGAAGGCAAATCCACACTCTCTCTTCTGAACCAGGACACCCCTCTCCTGCCCTTGGACATCAGAACTCCGTGTTCTCTGGCCTTTGGGCTTTGGGCTTGTAGCAGTAGTCCCCAGGTTTCTGGGCCTTCAGCCTCAGACTGAGAGCTCTACACCAGCTTCCCTGGTTCTGAGGACTTTCAGACTTGGACCAAAACATTCTGTCGGCTTCCTGGTTTTTCAACTTGCAGGCAGTTTACTGTGGGACTTCTCGGCTGCCATAATCCATGAGCCAAGTCTCCTCGCAAAGTCTCTTTCTTCTATTGAGCAGTCAGTTGATCGATCTATGCATCTATCCATAAAGTTGTCAATCCATCTCTCTCTTTTTCTCTGTCTCCCCTCTTGGTTCTGTCTCTGTGGAAAACCTTGACTAATGCAACAATAATCTCCCATTTTACTGGTGAGACAACTGAGGTAAGGTTCCATAGCTGGTTAACAATGGCAGAGGTCGAGGTGGGCAGGTGGCGTAGTGGTTATGGTGCTGGACTCCTTCATGGCCAACCACGGTTTGAGTCCCAGATACGGTAGCTTGAAACTCACGCCAGGTGCATGTACTGCACACCCAAAATCCCAAGAGGAAAATGGAGGAGACGGGGTTGTGGTATGGCCATGCCACCTGGGGAGTGATTTCTCATTCTCTCTCTCAGGTGAGCACATGTGCCCTATAGCAAAAATCTCTCTTAAAAAAAAAAAAAGGCAGAGGTCAGGTATGAGAAGAATCCTATACCCTTAACCCCATTCTACATGCAGCCAAAAGGAAGACAAGAACTTCCAGGAGTAACAGGCATCCCAAGCCCCTTGCTGGCCCCCTGGATACACGGAAGAGTAGGAGCTCCTTGTTTTGGGGCAAGCACTTCCTGAGGACTAATGGGCTGCCTGGGGAGAAGGCAGTGAGGAGGGCTTCTGGAAGGCAGGCAGAGAGCCTGGCTGCCGTGCTCTCACATCCCCTGCAGTAGTAATAATCACGTAGCAGGTAAGAAACTGCTCTGATTGTGCAGGCACTTTGTATTTTTCATTCCTTTATTTATTTAATTAGTTTATTTTTTAGCCCTTAGGCACAGCAAGTTATTAATCATACTTTTCAGATAGTAACGCAGAATGACAACTGGTCCATGAAAGATTTTACCCCCCCCATTTCCAATCCCCACTCCCACCACTCCCCCTCACAGACTCCCTCTTTCATGCATTTGATATGGAGCTGCAAAGATATATCTTTATAATTTGTGATTGTGTGTGTATGTATGTGTTTCCAATTTACATAAATGGGATTGTGCTATAAATTTCCTTTTACTTCTTCCTTTTTAAAAAGACACATGGAATGCCTGAGCTCTCTCTATACAGTGGAGTACAACACATCCCTCTTTCTAGTTGCTGCGTTGTGTTCTGTGGGGGGCCCAGGGCACCTGTACCCACCTATTCCCTCAGTGATGGACATTTAGGTTGCCTCCAGCTTCCCATCACCAGGAGGCTCACACCTGTCCTTTGTTTGGGAGGTTTTCTAGAATGTACTATAACACACCAGCTGGTAACTCCCCACCCTATCCCTTCTGCTGACTTTTGCACACACTTGTAGATACGGTGGGCAGTTCCTTCATACACCGACAGCTTCCCACCTCCTGTGCCTGGATTTTCTGCTACTCCTTCTGTGTCTGGTCTTTCTATAGTATCTGCATGCAGAACAAACTGGAAATACCAGGATTGATCCCCCCAGGGGTAATCCTCAACCAGTGAGGATGGGGAGCCAGTGAATAAATATTGCAGGCCTATCCATGGTAGCATAGGCAGCAGGGTGTAATGCTGGAGCCAAGTGGAGGCCCAGGTTTAAATCCCAGGTCGACTTGAACATGCCAGGCACGCCCCTGCAGGCACTTGGAATCCTGGCTGGCTGGGAGGCTGTGGGGAGGATGCAGCATGGCAAGCTCCTGTCAAGAGGACTGCTTTCTCGTTCGCTCTCTCAGATAAAAGACATACATAAACTTAAAATATATATATTACACCTCTTTCCCTTTCAGCGCGCCAATTCTGAGGTGTATTCTATGTGATTTCTTGATCTTCTGAGGATCTCCAGCACGGATGACTCTAGTTGCTCACAGCAATAACCCTTTCAGGGCTGGCTTGAAAGCAAATGAGGGAATCAGGGTGCCAAAATGAAGGGAGTGCTCACTCGCGGGGTCAGGCAAGTGCTCTAGGTGTCTCCCTCTAGCCCTGACTCTGCAGCATCCATCGGTCTTTTGCTCTGTCAGGCTCAGTTTCCTCTCACTTGTGCTTCTGGGGAATATCTTCCAAATAAACCATCTGTACATTTGACTCAGGGTATGGTTTTGGGAGAGGCCACGCCAAGACGCATATTGAGGAGTAGGATTGCTGGATTACAGGGCATCCTTATACTTACGTTGTCCAATCAGCACTATCGAATAAAACTGTGGCAACCATGGGAGTATTCTGCACCTGCACCTAGCCATGTGTAGCTGCTGAGTGCTTGAAAATTGGCTCGTACAATGGAGGTGGAGGAACTGAATGTTTCTTTTTCTTTCTTTTTTTTTTTTTTTTTTTTAGGGCGATCCCTTTTTTTTTTTGCTAGAGGCGATCCCTTCTCCTTCATTTCTCTGTCCTGTTGGGATTTGGGGCAGACATGCACATATGCCTGGTGTGTTTTTCAAGCCTTCAGGGCTGGAACTTGAACCGCGGTAGGCCACATGGGATCCAGCTGTCTATGCACTAGGGCTTAACCACTGCACCATGGAGCTGGCCTAAGTTTCCATAGTATTTCCTTTTATTTTATTTCAATTTAATTGTTGTACGTGGCTAGTGGCTACCATCATGGGCAGAACAGGTCGAGAGATGCATCCTTTGCTCTCCCAAAGATGTACCTGTACCTGCTTCTCTCCCTCTGGAAGTGGTTGAGAGTTGCTATACCTCGGCAGTCATGGAGCCAATACCTGGAACTGACTTAGATCATGAGATCCTGGCCTGGAGTGTGAGCCTGGCACATTTGATGAGACTTTTGAGTTTGTACAACATATTTTGCATTGGAAGGGATAATTTGTGTTCAAAGGGCAGACTACGGTACTTTTAAAATATGTCTTCAAAATCTTTCTTTTTTTTTTTAAGAGAGATTTTTGTTATAGGGTGCATGCGCTCTCCAGAAAGACAGAGAGAGACAGAGAGACAGAAAGTAAGAAATTGCCCCCCAGGGGAATGGCCACGCAGCAGTCTCTTCTTTTTCATTCTCCTCTCAGGACTTTGGGCATGCATGCACAAACGCCAAAGTGAGTTTTAAGGTACCAGGTTTGGGACTCAAACTGTGGTCAACTATGTGGGAGTCCACCAATGTAACCATTATGCCATCTCCTGGTCCCATATCTTCAAAGTATTTGACCCTCTCCTTCTGAGAAGTGAGTCTGTCCCCTTGACTTGCGTTGAACTGGCCTTAGTGGCTTGAGCGTAAGTATAGGTGCTGTATAACTTCTGAGGCTAAGTCAGAAAAGGCTGGGCTGCTTTAGCTTGGTTCTTCTTCTTCTTTTTTCTTATAGGTTATGTGCACTTAGCAAAGAGAGAGATAGAAACTGAGAAATCATCCCCCAGGCAGATGGCCATGCTGCAATCCTTTCTCCTCCATTCTCCTCTTGGGATCTTGGGTACACACATATGTGTGCCGTTGTGAATTTCAAGTCATCGGGTCTGGGACTTGAACCTCAATTGGCCATATGGAAGCCCAGTGACATAATCATAATGCCATCTGCTGGTACCTCAGCTTGGTTCTATCAAGACTCTTGGGAAGGCCGGGTGCTACTGGGAAGCCTGATTACTCTGAGACCACCATGCGCTTGGTATCATCTGCCCACCTAGCAGTGTGCCATCTTGGGTGTCTAGTCTAGCTCTCAGGTCCCCTAACCCATGGTGGGGGCTCTATTATCTCTATTCTCTGCCTACACGGCCATCTTTACTCTGTTGCTCCCTTGCCTTTGGGGCTCAGGATATAAAAGAATTACATATGCACACATACAGGCATACCTACACAATTTCCTCTTTCATGTACAAACGGGCTTATTGTGTGTGTGCATGTGTAGATACAATTACAATGTAACAAATCACCCCTAACTGCAAAACTTGTGATTCAGCCACAGTGTGGGACCATCAGTGGGAATGAGCTTTGATTCTTTCCTTGGCAATGACAAGACTGAAAAAGAAAGAGGATTTGGCTCTATAACCCAGCGGTTAAGTGCTGTGCAGAAGAAATCGGATCCTATATGACTGACCAGGGTTCAAATTCTAGCCCTGAAGGATTGGAAAACATGCCAGGTATGTAAGCTCCCGTGCCCAGGATCCTGAAGAGATGGCAAATTGGAGGAAAAAGAATTATAACATGATTTGGCCATGTTGGGGGTTCTCTCTTTCATGTACATGCACTCACTGGCATTAAAGAAGAAGAAAAAAAAAAAGAACTGGAGTTTTATAACACAATGTCCCAAATGTCCATGATATAAGACAAAATAACTTATATTCATCATCTTGGTCCAGCAGATGGTTTGGAGGTTATGGCAGCTGGACCCCCACATGGCTGACTGTGTGGTTTGAGTCCCAGACTTGGTGGCTTAAAAAATGTGCTAGGGGACCAGCAGTTGGTGTAATGGCTATGTCGCTGGACTCCCATGTAGTCAACTGCGGTCCAAGTCCCAGACCTGGTGGCTTAAACTCATGCCAGGTGCGTGTACGTGCGTGCCCAAGATCCCAAGAGGAGAATGGAGGAGAAGGGATTGCGGTGTGACCATCCCCCCTGGGGGGTGATTTCTCGCTTTCTGTCTCTGTCTCTCTCTATCTTTCTGGTGAGCACACACACCTTATAGCAAAAACCTCTCAAAAAACAAAAAGAAAAACAAAAGCAACATGCCAGATGTGTGTGCATGTGTGCATGCCCCAAATCCTAAAAGGAGAACAATGAACCAAGTGATTGCGACATGACCATCTCTCCAGGGGGGTGCTTTCTCACTTTCTCTTCCCCTGTCTCTGTCTCCAGCCAGCACACATGCCCTGTATCTATATATCTATATATCGATATATTCATTATCTCAAGGACCAGGAAAGGTTCACCTGTAGTGGTATGGGTGGTAGGGTGCAGCTGCAGGATGCTCCAGTTTCAGATCCTATAGCCTGACATACTGGGCATGCCCATGGGTGTGCCTGTGATTCTAGTGGGCTGAAAGACTGGGGTGAGGATCATAATGTGGTGAAATCCTGTCACAGGTACCTATTTCTGTCACGCTCTCTTTTATGAAAGAAAGGAAGGGAAAAAAAAGAGAAAGTAAGAACGAGAAAAAAAAAAAAGAGAAACAAAAATGTTTTTAAATAATTATTTTATTTAACTTTATTTATCTATTTTAATTTTACCAGAGAGAAACAGAGCAAGAGTGAGAGGAAAAGTGAGAAAGCAAGACTTCAGGTCCCATGGTCGGCCATGTGGGAATCCAGCACCGCTAACCACCATGCCACCTGCCGCTCCCCCCTTTTTTTTCAAATAATTATTTTATTTAACTTTATTTATTTACTTATTGAAACAGGAAAATTTGAAGTACAATGGGGAAAGTCAATTAAAAGAGTCCAACCAACTGACATAGAAATTGGAATTATCTGAGGAAGTTTTTAAGATTTTAATTTTATTTTTATTTTTTAAATTTTTTAAATTTTTTTATTTTTTGGAGAAATTTTCACTGTAGGGCGCGTGCGCTTGCCAGACAGACAGACAGAGAGAGACATAGAGACAGAAAGCGAGAAATCACCCCCCAAGGGGGATGGTCACGCCGCAATCCCTTCTCCTCCATTCTCCTCTTGGGATCTTGGGCACGCACGCACACGCGCCCAGCGTGAGTTTTAAGCCACCGGGTCCGGGACACGAACCGCGGTCGACTATGTGGGAGTCCAGCGACATAGCCATTACGCTAACTGCTGGTTCCCAAGATTTTTATTTTTTTAAGAGAGATTTTTGCTATAGGGCATGTTCACTGAGCATAGAGACAGAGAAAGACAGAGAGACAGAAAGTGAGAAATCACCCCCAAGGGAGATGACCACGCCACAATCCCTTCTCCTCCATTTTTCTCTATGGATCTTGGGCATGCATGCAAACTGTGGTAGACTACATGGGAGTCCATGAACATAACCATTACACCATCTGCTGGTCCCTATCTGATGAAGTTTTAATGCAATGTTATAAATGCTTCGATAGGGCTGACTCTGTGGCTTGGTGATTAAGGCAACCAGATCCCACATGGCTGATTGTGTGGTTTGAGTCCCAGAGTCAGCAGTTTGAGAAACATACTGGTGCATGTGTGCGTACCTAAAATCCCCAAAGGAGGGAGAGATGGAGGAGAAGGGGTCGCAATATGAACATTCCCTATGGGTTGCATTTTACCCCTTCTCTCTCTTTGGCAAGTACATCCACCCTCTGGCATACACATGAAAATGCTTCAACAAGTAAATATGAACACTGCTGAAATAATTTTTAAAATAACCTCAGCAACAGACCAGCAGATAGTATAGCAAAATCTCTCTCTCTCTCAAAAAACAAAACAAAACAAAACAAAACAAAACAAAACAAACAAACAAAAAACACCTCAGTAAAGAAACAGAAGCTATAAAGAACTGAATGAAAATTTTAGAACTGAAAAATACAATAACTTAAATAAAACTCACTGGAAGGGCTTACTAGCCAAATAGAGGCAATAAAGAAAAAAATCAGTGTACTTGAAAATAGATTGATAGAAATGACCTTTCTGGGACCAGCAGATGGCACAATGGTTATGTCACTGGACTCCAACGTAGTTGACGGTGGTTCGAGTCCTGGACACGGTGGCTTAAAACTCACACCGGGCACATATGTGTACGTGGCCAGATCCCAAGAGAAGAATGGAGGAAAAGGGAGAGAAAGAATTGCAGCGTGACCATCCCCTCTGGGGGATGATTTCTTGCTTTCTGTCTGTCTCCCTGGTAAGTACACATGTCCTATAGTAAAAATCTTTCTCTCTAAAAAAAACAAAAAAAAAAGAAATTACCTATTACCTTTTCTTTTCTTTCTTTTTCTTTCCTTTTTTTTTTTCTTTTTTTTTCTGGCGAGTGCACGCGCCTTATAGCAAAAACCTCTCCAAAAAAAACAAAAACAAAAACAAAAACAAAACAAAACAAAAAAAACCCAGAGAGACAGAAAGTGAGAAATCACCCCCCCAGGGGGGATGGCCACACCGCAGTCCCTTCTCCTCCATTCTCCTCTCTGGATCTTGGGCACCCAGCGTGAGTTTAAGCCACTGGGTCCAGGACTTGAACCGCAGTCTATTACATGGAAGTCCAGTGACATAGCCATTACGCTAACTGCTGGTCCCAGAAATTACCTTTTCTGAACAACAGAGAGTAAGCAGTAAATAAGAGTCTGAAACAAAATTGAAGTCTGAACAAAAAAGGGAAAGTAGAATTAAACAAAAAAAGGTGCCTCCAGAGCCTCTGAGACAATAATAAAAGGTCTAATATTCCCCTCACTGATATTCAAGGAAACAGAGAAGGGCAGTAGGTGGCATGGATGTTAAGGCAGCTAGACCCCACAGGGCCGACAGTGTGGTTCCAGTCGAAGACCTGGTGACTTGGAAAACATTCTGGGTGTATGTGAGTGCATGCCCAAAATCCTGAGAAAAGAATGGAAAAGAAAGGATTGTGGAGGGGCCATTCATCCTTGGAAGTGGTTTCTTAGAAGCGATTTCTTGGAAGTGATTTCTCTCTCTCCCGTCAAGTCAATGCACACTCTGGCAAAATTAAAAGGAAGAAAGAAGATGGGTTTTGGGGAAAAAAACCCTGAAGAAATAATGACTCAGATTTCTCCAAACTGGCAAAATATATAAACCTACAAATTCAAGCTGAGCAAACGCCAAAGAGGACAAACACAAAGAAATTCAAGAAATACACATCCAAGTATCCTTTAATTAATTTTTTAAGAGGTTTTTGCTATAGGGCGTGTGCGCTCGCCAGACAGAGAGGGACAGAGAGACAGAAAGCAAGAAATCACCCCCCGGGGGGGATGGCCACGCTGCAATCCCTTCTCCTCCATTCTCCTCTCGGGATCTTGGGCATGCACATACACATGCCCGGTGTGAGTTTTAAGCCACCGGGTCTGGGACGTAAACCACGGTAGACTATGTGGGAGTCCAGCAACATAGCCATTACACTAACTGCTGGTACCCCTTTAATTAAATGTTGAAATCTAATGACAAAGAGAGAATCTTGAAAGGAATCAGAGAAAAGTAACACATTACATTTAATGGAGGGATGGGGGAGACATTGATTTGATTGATATACGGATTTCTCTTTAGAGACTGTAGGGCTCAGGCAAAAGTAACATAATATTTTACAAATGCTGAAAGAAAAGACTGTCAACCCAGACTTCCTTATTTAGTAAAAATATCTTTTAGGAATGAGGTTAAATGAAGACGCTTTTATTTTTTCTTAATAATTTTTATTAACATAACAACTGCAATATGATTTTTCAGTACATGAATATAATGTATAATGACTTTAAAAAAAGAATTATTTATTTATTTAATTCCATTTGTTATTGTTATTTTTAATTTGATCAGAGAGAGAGAGAGAAAGGGAAAACAAGAAAGCAAACCACCAGGTCTGGGACTCAAACCATGGTTGGCCATGTGGGAATTCAATGCCCTTATCCACCACACCACCTACCGGCCTTGTTTTTTAAGTTTTTGCATTAGGGCATGTGAGCTTGCCAGAGACAGAGAGAGACAATGAGAGGGAGGATGAGAAATCACCCCTCAGGGAAATGGCCACACCATAATCCCTTTAACTTCATTCTTCTCTTAGGATTTTGGACACACACACACACACACACAGCCCTGGTGTGATTTTCAAGCTGGTGGGTGTGGGACTTGAATCATTATCAACCATGTGGGAGTTCATTGCCTTAACCATTATGCCACCTACTGGCCCCTAAAATGTGTAATGATTAAATTAAAATAGTACACCTATCATCTCAATGTTTTGTAACATTATACACAGTAAATTGTTGTTAACCATATTCTTTCTAATATACATATATATTTTTGAGAAATTTTTGCTATAGAGAGCATGTGTTTGCCAGAAAGACAGAGAGAGACAGAGAGAGAGAAAGCGAGAAATCACCCCCCAGGCGGGATGGCCACACCACAATCCCTTCTCCTCCATTTTCCTCTCAGGATCTTGCACACGCACGCACACGCGCCCAGCATGAGTTTAAGCCACCGAGTCTGGGACTCAAACCGCGGCCGACTACACAGGAGTTCAGTGACATAGCCATTATGCTAACTGTTGGTCCCTCCAATATATTTTATAACAGTAGATATCTTCCTTCTATCTGCAATTTTGTTTCCATTAATGAACATGTCACTTTATCCTCCCCAGCATCCAGTAGTCATTCTACACCTCTAACTTCTATGAGGTCATTTTTCCAATTTCTGTATATGAAGGAGAATGTTTGCTACTTCTCTTTCTGACTTATTTCACTTAACATAATGTCTCCCAGATTCCCCCATTTAACCTCAAATGAGGGAAAGTGAGAAATCACCCCCTGGGGGGATGACCACATTGCAATCCCTTCTCCTCCATTTTCCTCCTGGAATCTTAGGCATGCGTGCACACAAGCCCTGGCATAAATTTCAAACCACCAGGTCTGGGACTTAAACCGTGGTCGGCCATGTGGGAGTCCTGCAATATAACTGCTATGCCATCTGCTGGCTCCATGAACTTCATCTTTTTTTAATAATCGCATTATATTTCATTACATACAGAGACCACATTTTCTTTTAAATTTGCTAAAGGGCACATGAGCTTGCTGGGGAGAGACAGAGAGGAGAGGGAGAGACAGAGAGTGAGAAAGCATTTTTCCAGGAGGAAATGGCTATCCTGCAATCCTTCCTCCATTCTCCTCTCAGGATTTTAGGCACACAAACACACACCCCCAGCAAGTTTTTCCAGTCACTGGGTCTGGGCTTCGAACTTAGCAGTTCACCATGTGATATCCAGCCACATTAATCACCATGCCACTGGCTGGGCCTTCATATTTTCTTTATCCATTTATAAACACACTTACAATGTTGTTGTTGTTTTTGTTGTTACAAGGTGTGTGTGCTGGCCAGAGAGAGGTGGATAAGAGAGAGAGAGCGAGAAAGTGAGAAAGCTCATTGTGCCAGAGGGTCACACTGTGATCCCTCCTCCTCTATTCTCCTCTTAGGACGTTGGGCCTGCACACACACAAGTGCCCAGTCTATTTCTCAAGCTGCTGGATCTGGGACTTGGACCATGTAGCCATCCATGTGGAATGCAGTCACCTTAACCACCACATCGCTGGCTGGCCCATAAACACACTTTTAGATGGAAAAAAATGAAAAGAATGTGTTAGCAGCAGACCTGCCTTAAAAGAATTGCTGGGGGCAGCCTGTGGTGTGGTACTAGTCCTAAAGTATCTACTACAGAACTAGAGAAGGGGGTGTACTAAAACACTGCAAAGAGAAATGGTACACTGAGCATGGGGCCAGCTGGTGGTGTGGTGGTCAAGGCAGCTGGATCCCACATTTGACCGCATGGTTCAAATCCCAGACCCAGCAGCTTGAAAGACATGCCGAGCATATGTGCATGCCCAAAATCCTGAAAGGAGAAATGGAAAAAGGACTGCAGAGATTTCAGTGTGACCATCCCCCACAGAAGGTGCTTTCTCACTTTCCTTCTCACTCTGTCTCTCAGATAAGCACACGAGCCCTCTAGCAAATTAAAAAAAAAATCAGTAATTACCTTAAGTGTAAATCGTTTATACACAGAGATTGGCAGTATATACTGGGTTGTTGGAAAAGTCACGACGTATTTTTCTATGCAAAAATGCATCATTATTTTTCCAATAGCTACACACACACTACACACACACACACACACACATAGTATATATGCATTTTATATGTACACTATATAATATATAGCATAAATATATACTATATACATAGTATATACACATTTTATATATACTTATATAGTATATACACAGGCACATACATATAGTGTGTGTGTATATATATATATATAAATATATAAATAATTCTCCTCTTAGGATTTTGGGCACACATGAATATATACCCGGCATGATTTTCTGGGACTTAAACTGTGATTGGCCATGTGGGAATTCAGTGCTTTAACCACCACGTCACCTGCTGGCTCCCAGAATATACTTTTTTTTTGGAGAGGTTTTCGCTGTAGGACGCGTGCGCTCGCCAGAAAGACAGAGAGAGATGGAGAGACAGAAAGCGATAAATCACGCCCCAGGGGGGATGGCCACGCTGCAATCCCTTCTCCTCTGTTTGCCTCTCGGGATCTTGGGCACGCATGCACACGCGCCTGGTTTGAGTTTTAAGCTACCAAGTCCAGGACTCGAACTGCAGTCGACTACATCGGAGTCCAGTGACAAAGCCATTATGCTAACTGCTGGTCCCCCCAGAATATACTTTTTAAGCTATATACTTTCTACTGGAAATTTATTTAGAGTATAACATCATAGGTGGGTTAAAACTAAGTAGATGGAAAAACAATAAAAAGAATCTGATGAAGTAAGTTTCAACAAATTATTAAAGAAAATGATCAGAGAGTTGGCCCCATGGCACAGAGGTAAAGTGCTGCTCCAGAGAGACTGGGTCCCAAATGGTGACTGGTTTGAGTCCCCAGCCAAGTCTTCCTGAAACATGCTGGGTATGTGTGTGAATATCCAAGAGCTAAGGGGCTTATGGACTGGAGGAAGGGGATCACGGAGTGACCAGACCCTGTGGAGGGTTTCTCTCTCTCATGCTCTATTGTGAATAAAAATTCAAAAAATTAGGGGCCAGCAGGTGGTATGATGGCTGGGGTGCTAGACTCCCACAGGGGCAACTATGGTTTGAGTCCTGGACCTGGAAGCTTGCTTTCTCACTCTCCCTCTTTTTCTCACTCTGTCTCTCTCTGGTCAAATTGAATAATAATAATAATTAAATAAAGTTAAACAAATAATTATTTTTTAAAAAGTAAAAAAGAAAATGATTACAGATAGAACACTGCATAATAATAAAGGGTCAATGAAGAAAAGGAGGCATAACAATCCTAAAGGTGAATTCTCCAAATAACACAGCTTTATGATACTTTAAGAAAAAAAAAATAACAGAACTGAAAGAAATAGATAAATGAACAATTATAGTTGGGAACTTTAATATTTCTGTTTTGAAATTATTACTTAGAAGATCACTGAGTGTATAGTAGCCAGAATAATACCACCAACCTCCAAGATCTAATTAACATTTATAGAACATTCCACCCAATCATGGAATATACATTCTTTTCAAGTGTATGTGGAGCATAATAAGAAAGACTGTATCCAGGGTTATAAAGCTAATTTCAACAAGTTTAAAAGAATTAAAATAATAAATAATATTTTCTCTCACTGCAGTGGAATCGAACCAGACATCAATAACAGAAAGACAACAGGAAAATCCCAGGACATTTGGAAACTAAACGACACATGGGTCAAAAAAGTTTGAAGGGACATTTAAAAATACACTGAAATTAATGAAGATAAAAATATGCATGGAACCAACAAGTGGCATGATGGTTAAGGTGCTGGACATTCTCACATGGCCAACCACGGTTCAAGTCTCGGACCCATTGGCTTGTTTTCTCACTTTCCCTCTCTCTCTCTCTCTGCGTGTGTCTCACTCTGGTCAAATTAAAAAAAAAAAAGAAAGAAAGAAAGAAAGAAAGAAAGAAAGAAAGAAAGAAAGAATGAATAAATAAGAAAAATTAAATAATTCTTAAAAAAAATGATTATAGGGGCCGGCAGGTGGTGTGGTGGTTAAGGCAGCTGGGTCCCATATGACCAACCATGGTTTGAGTCCCAGACCTGGCAGCTTGCTTTCTCACTTTCCTTCTCTCTTTCTGTCTCTCTCTGGCCAACTTCAAAAAAAAAAAAATGACAATGAATAAAATTAAAAAATATATATACATATAAAAACTTGTGGAATAAAGCAATGATTAAAAAGAAACTTACAGCATTAAATGCTTACTTTGCAAATAAATAAAGGTGTCAAGTCAGTAAACTAAGCATCTGCTTCAAGAAACTAGAAAAAAGGAAAGCAAAATAAATCCAAAACAAGCAGAAGGAAAGAAATAGTAAAGATAAGAGCAGAAATCAGTGAAATAGAAAGCAGAAAAGCAATTTAAAAATTAGTAAAATAACATACTGGTTCTTTGAAAAGATCAATAACATTGGCAAACTTTCAGCAAGATGAGAAGAAAAGAGAGGACACAAATGACCACCGCTGGGAATGAAAGAGGAGATATTACTACAGACCTCAGGCATTAAAATGATAATAAGGGTCTACTATGAACAGTTCTATATATATCCATTCAATGACTTAGTTAAAATGGACAAATGGCTTAAAAACCACAAAATCTCAAAACTCATGTAAGATGAAATAGATAATATGAATAGTCTTACAACTATTAAAAAATTACCCTTTAGAAGACTCCTTCATGGCTCCTGAGAACTAGTGATTTCAGAGAAAAAAAGAGAAATGAAGATCTTCTACTGATAATTCAGTCTCCAGCCCACAAACTTGAGTGGAGACGCAAGGGGCTGGCCTTGAGAAGACTCCTTCATGGCTCCTGAGAACTAGTCATTTCAGGGAAAAAAGAGAAATTAAGATTTTCTACTGATAATTCAGCCTCCAGCCCACAAACTCAAGTGGTAGGGAGCCTCTCTAGCCTTCTTTCTGTCTTTGTCTCTGTCTCTCTCTGCCTCTTTGTCTTCTCATTTTATAATAATTTTTCCTTTTAAAATTTTTTTAAGGTAAAGTATTTTCTTGGCTTTCAGCCCCTCCTTTATCTTGCTAATAATTCCCTTTCCCCCTCCCACCCAGGAGAGGCAAGGGGCAGGCCTTGAGAAGAAGACTCCCTCTTGGCTCCTGAGAACTAGTGATTTTGCACGGTGTGCAGTTCTCTATATTTTGCTTTTTTGAAAAAAATAAGTTTTCGGTTGTTTTTAAATTTTTTTTTCTTCTTTTTCTCTCTGTTTCTTTGTTGTTATTTTCTCTCTCTCTCTCTCTCTCTCTCTGCTTTCTTTTTCTTTTGTCTCATCACTCTGCTCCTCAATCTCCATTCACTGTGTTTCTAGATGTATCTAAGGGAACCATAGCCAAACATCCCCATAGTGTGATAGCTAACTTTTTTTTTTTTTGGAGAGATTTTCACTGTAGGGCGCGTGCGCTCGCCAGACAGACAGAGAGAGACATAGAGACAGAAAGCGAGAAATCACCCCCCAGGGGGGATGGTCACGCCGCAATCCCTTCTCCTCCATTCTCCTCTCGGGATCTTGGGCACGCACGCACACGCGCCTGGCGTGAGTTTTAAGCTACCGGGTCTGGGACACGAACCGCGGTTGACTACGTGGGAGTCCAGCGACATAGCCATTACGTTAACTGCTGGTTCCCCATCTGTGCACTCTTAAATGCTCAGACTGAACTTCGAGAATTAGGAAGAAACACACCATCCATCAGATAACCAGAAATCACCACAGGGCCACAAGAAATATGGGAAAGCAAGAAAATACCTCTCCTCCAAGGGAAAACAATAACTCCTCTTCATCCACAGACAGTTCATTAGAAATCATGGAAATATCTGATAAAGAATGTAGAATATTCATAATGATGAAGCTAACAGAGATAGAAAAGAAGAGAGACAAGGAACTACAGAAGAGAAAGGAGAAAGGAGCTGATGAGTTCCAAGAGGTGAGGAAATTCTTGTAAGACCTAAAAGAGAAATTAACACACTTTAAAAAAGAATCAAATGGACCTGTTAGAGATGAAGGCTATAATATAGGAAGTCAAAATCTCCCTTGAAAGTATTAAAATCAGACTAAATCATACAGAAAATAGAACCTCAGACAGAGAAGAGAAAATTGCTGGCTTAGAAAAATCCACCACAAAGACTGAGAAAACTGCCCCCCAAAATGAGAATAATATACGAGAAATACTAGATACCATCAAACATCCAAACATCCAGATAATCGGTATCCCAGAAGGTGAAGAGTCTCATAAAGGAATTGATAATCTATTCCATGAAATCCTGCAAGAAAACTTTCCAAACCTAGAGAGGCACTCAAAGATCCAGTCCCAAGAAATACAAAGGACCCCAAATAGAATCAACCCAGGAAGATCTTCACCAAGACACATTATAGTCAGACTGACCAAAACCACAGACAAAGACAAGATACTAAGATTGGCAAGAGAGAAACATCAAGTTACCTACAAAGGATATCCATCAGACTAACAGCAGACCTCCCATCGGAAATAATGCGAGCGAGGAAAGAATGGGAAAATATATTCAAAGTGTTAAGGGAAAAGCAATTTTAACCAAGAATACTGTGCCAGGCAAGATTATCCTTCATATGGGAAGAAAAGACAAGAACATTCTCAGATAAACAAAACCTCAAAGAATTTACCAACACCAGGCCAGATCTCCAAAAAGTTCTCAAGAGAATACTATACCAGGAAAATTAAATACAGACACACAGAAATAGGAGTTCAAAAACTAAGAAAATGGCCAACTTAATCATAGGGAGAAGTTTAGAGTTGAATATTATATCCCAGAATTTAATTAGGAAGATTGAACCACAACAGAAGATAAAGTACATGAAACTGAACTGGTGAAATAGCATTTTATGACTTTTGACTAAAACATTGCTGATTTTCATCTAGGTTTGGTTTTCCGGTTTTAAGAATTTTTGTCCTGTCTTGAGCTGTCGATAGGTTCATATACCTACTATTTGAACAGAATCCTAACCTGTTTCCTGGCTTTAAGTTTTAAGCAAATTTCCTTAGCATTTCTTTGATTTATTAAAGTTAAAACTGCTTTTCTTGAAAGTACCAGCTGACCTTGCTGTTGAAAGTAGTTAGATTATTTAAGAAATTGTGTGATCAATAACATGTGGGGGGAAAAGGAATAGAAGACAACCATAGACACCAGAGATAGTGTGGGAAGAGGGTGGGAAAGGGCAGATGGTCAAAAATAGGGGTAAAAAATACCTATATATGTGTATACATACATATAAAACTAGAAATGGAAAATTATTGATGATAACATGCATGATTAAGCCACTATGCAGTGTATTCTGGATGGGAAATCACATTTTGTATGCTGTGACGATGCTTAGGGAATGAATGTAAATTAATTAATTAAAATGTTTCAGGAAAAAAAAAAGATAATCAGACTCTTGGGACCAACAGGTGCTGTGATGGTTAAA
This sequence comes from Tupaia belangeri chinensis, assembly GCF_000334495.1. Classification (NCBI taxonomy): domain Eukaryota; kingdom Metazoa; phylum Chordata; class Mammalia; order Scandentia; family Tupaiidae; genus Tupaia; species Tupaia belangeri. The sequence goes on along the minus strand of NW_006159471.1, from coordinate 109,697 downwards.
GCACTGGACTCCTACATGACTGATGGCTGTTCAAGTCCTGAACCTGGTGGCTTGCTTTCCCATTTTCCCTCTCCCTCTCTGTCTCTCTCTGGTCAAATTAAAAACAATAATACTAAATACAATTAAATTAAAAAATATTTAATTTAAATGTTTCCAAGAAAGAAGTCTTCACACCCCAAATATTTAGTATTAGAATTCTAGAAAATATTTAAATAATCATCAACAGAATATTCTTTACAACCTCTTTAAGAAAATATAAGAGGAGGCAATAATTCTCAATTTATTTTATGAGGTCAGTATTATCTTGATTCCAAAACCAGATAGAGACAAAAGAAAAATAAAAAAGAAAATAAAAAACAAAAAGGAAGCTGTTGACAAGTATTTCTCATAAGCATTATGCATGGATAGGTGGAGAACATGGTTTGAGAAGTGTGAATCCCAAGATAGAAATTGTATTTGCTAATCTATAATTTTGAAAGTTTTTGTTAGCAGTGGTTCCACTGGGACAAAATTACTCATCAATAAGAAATACATTTTCGGGATCAGGAGATGGTATAATGGTTACATCGCTACCACATAGTCGACTGCGATTTGAGTCCCGGACTTGGCTACTTAAAACTGACGCCTGGCTGGGAACCAGCAGTTGGCGTAGTGGCTATGTCGCTGGACTCCCACGGAGTCGACTGCGGTTTGCGTCCCGGACCCGGTGGCTTAAAACTCATGCTGGGCGCGTGTGCGTGTGTGCCCAAGATCCCAAGAGGAGAATGGAGGAGAAGGGATTGCGGCGTGACCATCCCCCCTGGGGGGTGATTTCTCGCTTTCTGTCTCTCTGTCTCTCTCTGTCTGTCTGGTGAGCACACACACCGCACGCCCCCTATAGTGAAAATTTCTCAAAAAAAACAAAAACAAACAAAAACCCCCCAAAAACTCATGCCTGGCATATGTGTATGCGTACCCCAAATCCCAAGAGGAGAATGGAGGAGAAGGGATTGCAGTGTGACCATCCCCCCTAGGGGGGGTGATTTCCTGCTTTCTGTCTCTCTGGAGAGTGCACATAAATCTCTCTCTCTCAAAATAAAAACAAAAAATCATTTTTCACCTCTACTTCCTCTTAAATAAAGTGTGTAAAGTAGAAGAGACATACTGCAGCATTATGAGAATACATTTCTGATATTGCCATGATGCTTCAAGTTATTCAGGTGGATTTTGTGAAATAAAAAGAGCTGGAAAAAAAAGGTTGAAGTGGGGCCAGCAGATGGAGTAGAGGTTAAGGTGGCTGGATCCTACATGGCCAACTGTGTGGTTCAAGTTCTGGACCTGGAGGCTTGAAAAACACGCCAGCTTGTGTGCATGCATGCCCAAAACCCAAGAGGAGAATAGAGGAGAAGGGATTCTGACATGGTCATCTCCCCTGGGGAGTGGTGGTGCTTTCTCTCTCCCTCTCTGTCTCTGTCTCTCTTCTACAAGCTCACATACCTTACACAAGAACTGAAAAAACAATTATAGATACCCTTACTACATGACTCAGCAATCACACTCCCAGGCATTAATCTTGGAACAATAACAATGTATTTTTGCACAAAAACCTGACATAGATATTCATAGCAACTGTGTATTTTTAATAGCCCTAAACTGTAAATAATCTATATGTCCTTCAATAGGCATTAGAGTCTGGCACATCCATATGAGGGAATATTACTCAGCAATACAAAAGATCAAACTATGAATACACACAATTTGGATGGATTTTAAAGTCATTGTGTTGGGTAAAGAAAAGCCAGTCTCCAAAAGTAACATGCTCTTTGATTTCCTTTATATAACACTCCTGAACTGACAAAATTATAGAGACGGAGAACAGAATAGTGGTTGTCAAAGGAAAGGAAGAAGAAGGAAGGTGTGATGGTAAAGGGGTGGAGCTCAGGCATTTCTTTGTGGTGAAGAAGCAAATTCTGTATCTTCTTCTTCTTATTATTTTTTGGAGAGGTTTTTTGCTATAGGGCACGTGTGCTTGCCAGAAAGAGAGAGAGACAGAGAGACAGAAAGTGAGAAATCACCCCCCGGAGGGATGGCCATGCCACAGTCCCTGCGCCTCTATTTTCCTCTCGAGATCTTAGGCATGCATGCACACGCGCCCGGTGTGGGTTTAAGCCACCAGGTCCGGGACTTGAACCACAGTTTACTACATGGGAGTCCAGCGACATAGTCATTATGCCAACTGCTGGTCCTACAAATTCTATATCTTGATAGCGGGATTTAAACATGTGATAAGATATCACTGAATTATACACAAAGACATACAAAAAAGAAGAAAGTACATGCTCAAACTGGTGAAATCCCTGTGAGGGCTACAGTCTAGTTAATTGTATTGTGACAATGTCAGTTTTCTACTTTCCAGAATATACAATAGTGGGACCAGCAGTTAGTGTAATGGCTATGTCGCTGGACTCCCACGTAGTCGACCGCAGTTGGAGTCCCGGACCTGGTGGCTTAAAATCACACCGGGCGCATGTGCGTGCGTGCCCAAGATCCCAAGAGGAGAATGGAGGAGAAGGGTTTGCGGCGTGGCCATCCCCCCTGGGGAGTGATTTCTCGCTTTCTGTCTCTCTGTCTCTCTGGCGAGCGCACATGCCCCATAGCAGAAACCTCTCCAAGAAAAAAAAGAATATGCAATATTGATGTAAGATGTTATCATCAGGAAGGAAGCTGGCTGAAGGGGCCAGAGAACATTTCTGCTTGTCATTTTGTAATTTACTGTCTTTAACAATTTAAAATAAAAAATTTCAAAACATCAAAGTTGAAAACGTACTAAGAGAGAATATTTATTCCAGGCATATTTTTCCATTTAGCTAGTTTTTTTCAATCCTTTTTCTTGCCTCCCTTCCCAACTCTCCGTTCCTCAAAGCCCCTAGATAACCATTGTTAACTGACAGCCTTCTCCACACATTTATATCAAACGCAAATTCATGCACCTATTCTTCTTGTTACTTTTACAAAGGTGATGTCAATAGCACGGTATATATTTTTCTGCAACTTGCTTTTCCCATTTAGCAATGCTTCTGAGAATAGCTGAACTTGTCCTGGGTGGTCCTGGTAAGTGAGGTAGAAGGAATACAAAACACAGGTTGCAAGGGGGAAGGTGGAAAGAACAGTCATGGGACCCTTAGTTGGGGGTTTCTTTTGCCCACCCTCTCCCTTAGTGCCAGCCTGCCTTGGAGTCTCAGGTGTACCTCTTAGGATCTCCATGGGTGTGCTATGAACTGCCTGTTTGTGTCCCTTCCCCAACTCCAAAGGTGATGGTATTAGGAGGTGGGACCTATGAAGGTGATTAGGTCATGAGGCAGAGCCCTCATGAATGGGATTAATGCCCTGACCCTTCCCACCATGTGGGGGCAATAGGAGAAGGAACTGTCAATGAGCCAGGAGAGGGGCCCTCACTAGACCTCTAATCTATCAACACCTTGATCTCAGACTCCAGCCTCAAGAACTGTAAGAAATACATTTTTGGTATTTACACACCTCCCAATTTGTGGTATTTTGCTATAGCAGCCTGAAAAGACTAAGGTTGATGCTGCTTTTAAAGGGGTGGAGAGTTGGGCAAAAAATGGCATGTCTATGAAGCTGAGAGTACAGGAGGTGGACTGGCTCTGCCTGCTTGTCCTGTGGAACCTGGGATGGTGCAGGTAGATCACAACCCCACTGAGAACCTTCTACCTCCTGCTCAGCCTTCTCGGCTGGCCCCTCCGCCCATGCCTGGCCTCTCCTGCAGGTCTGAGACATCTGCCTGACCCTCCTTCAAATATGTCCTCTTCCTGGGGCCAGCAGTTAGCGTAATGGCTATGTCACTGAACTCCCATGTAACCGACCACGGTTCGAGTGCCAGACCTGGTGGCTTAAACTCACGCTGGGCACATGTGTGTGCATGCCCAAGGTCCTGAGGAGAAAAGGGATTGCGGCGTGGCAATCCCCCTGAGGGGTGATTTCTTGCTTTCTGTCTCTGTCTCTTTCTGTATTTTTGGCGAGTGCACATGCCCTATAGCAAATATGTCCTCTTCCTTCCAGCCCTGCCCTCTGCCTCAGAAGCCTTGACAGGGCATTACTGGGTGGGAAGCAGGAAGCCTGGGCAAGTGAAAAGGATACAGGAGAGGGGGGGCAAGTGGGGATAAGGTGAAGAAGGACAGATCAAGAGGAACAGGTGAAAATGAGGTGGAGGGTTAAGGATGAAGGTGAAGAATGTGACGAGTTGGTGAGGAAGGAGACAGGTGAGAAAGGTGGGGGGGGGAGACACATAGAAAAGAACAGTTGAGAAGGTGAGGGAGGAAGCCTAGGGAGGGGGAGTTGATGAGGAGCAGCTTAGAGGAAGGTCCAGGTGAGGTGGGTGTTAGAACTCTCAGGGACTCTTCTCAGCCCTCTCTGATTTGCCCCTCACCTGTGTCCTCAGACCTCACCACAGCACCGCCGCTCAGACCACTCATGTGTCCTCACATGCCTCTCTTCAACCGGGCCTAGTGAGTCACTCTCTCTCTCATGAGTCACTGGTCCTCCTTTGCCTGATCCCCACCAATCTGCATGCCTCTGTCCCTCCTGTGCCCACTCCTTAAGCTCCTCAGTGCCTCACTTGCTGCAGGTCTCAGGAGGTCAACTGGAGGGGCAGAACCCCCTGGCCTGGGGTCCCAAATAATCCATGTATTAATTATTTCATCAAATATGAATAATTTCATCAAATATGAATGACTCCTGCTCTGTGCTGGGGATGAACAAGTGTTTATCATCATGATGGTTTGAGGGGAGGGTAGTGTGTCTGAGGATAGTAGTGGGGGAGAATGGAGTCTCAGCCCATAGTATGTGAGATGGAGGATGACCTCAACAGTAAGAGTTACCACTGTTATCTCCCACAAGGGGGAGACAGTCCTCCTCAGAGGACCAGAGAGAGTCATGCCTGGGAATGGGGGGTGCTCCAGAGGTTGACCTTTAGCAGAAAGATACATGGGAAATTATAAACCATAAGCTAAATTTGAAAGCTTGTCCTATGCTAAGCAATGCTCTAAGTATTTTACCTATGTTCCTCCTTACTCGTTGGAATAGTCTCAGGAGGTCAGACACGTATTCTCCCCATTTCTTGGATGTGGAATCCGAAGCACACAGAAGTAATCGGCTCCAGGTCACACAGCTGGTAGGTGGTGGAATCAGATTCAATCAACTTTTTCAAAAAACTTTGGAGGGGGACCAGCAGTTAGCGTAATGGCTATGTCGCTGGACTCCCACGTAGTCAACCGCGGTTCGCCTCCCGGACCCAGTGGCTTAAAACTCACGCTGGGCGCATGTGCGTGCGTGCCCAAGATCCTGAGAGGAGAATGGAGGAGAAGGGATTGCGGTGTGGCCATCCCCCCTGGGGGGTGATTTCTCGCTTTCTGTCTCTCTGTCTCTGTCTGTCTGGCGTGCACGAGCGCCCCATAGCAAAAACCTCTCAAAAAATAAAAATAAAAAATCTTGGGATTTTGGGCATGCACGCATATGCACCCAGTGTGAGTTTAAGCCACCAGGTCAGGACTTGAACTGTGGTTGACTATTCCAAACCCTCCCATGGCTTCCATTCCACTCAGAATAAAACCCGCCCCTTACCCTCTGCCATGCCTCACCAAGATCCTTTGAGGTTTGAATCCTGCAAGTTTTTCTTTTCT
>NW_006159471.1:100649-102858 GCF_000334495.1 Tupaia belangeri chinensis | reverse complement strand
TTTCTTTCTTTCTTTCTTTCTTTCTTTCTTTCTTTCTTTCTTTCTTTCTTTCTTTCTTTCTTTTTCTTCCTTTCTTTTTGTTTTTGGAGAGGTTTTTTGCTATAGGGCATGTACGCTCACCAGAAAGATAGAGACAGAGAGACAGAAAGTGAGAAATCACCCCCCAGGGAGGATAGCCACGCTGCAATCTCTTCTCATCCATTCTCCTCTCAGGATCTTGGGCACGCACGCACACAAGCCCAGCGTGAGTTTAAGCCACCGGGTTTGGGACTCAAACCAACTACATGGGCGTCCAGCGACACAGCCATTACGCCAACTGCTGGTCCCTTTTTAAAAGTTTATTTCTTCTATGAGAGAGAGGAAAGAAAGGGGGAAAGAGAGAGACATGGAGAGAGGCATCCCTGACACTGCCATCTGCCCTCAGACTCAGCCAGCCCCAGTCATGGGTTTGTGCACACACCCCTGGTGTGTACAGGGATACCTCAGGATGTAGATCTGGGATCTTCCCATGTGGCTTCCACATCACAGAATGCTGTTTTACCACTACGCCCCCATAGATGGCCTCACTTTCCCTTTTTAAACAACAAAACCCAATATTTATCAAACACTTATTATATTCCAGATATTATTATTCACTTTATTTAATTCTTACAATCATCCCAGAAGTATGTATTATTATTATTCCCATATTATAGATGAGGAAACTAAGGATCAGAGCAGTAAAGTAACCTACTTAAGGTCAAAGTATTTGTAGGTGACAAAGTCAGGCTTCATATGCAAGCCCATCTTATGTATTTCACCGTCCTCACCTCTGTCTGATAGTATATTATATATCCTTTTCATAGCAACTTTATCACGATGAAATTAATGTATCTTATCATTTACTCATTTAAAATGTACAGTAGGTTTTAGTATATTCACAGAGCTGTGAAACAATCATCATAATTTTAGGACATTTTTATCACCCCAAGAAGAAATCCTATTCTTTTTTTTTTTAAAGAATTATTTTATTTAACTTTATTTATTTTATTTGTTTACTTATTTTAATTTGGAGAGAGAGAGAGAAAGAGAGAGAGAGAGAGAGAGAGAAAGTGGGAAAGAAAACCACCAGGTCTGGGACTCAAACTGTGGTCGCCCATGTGGGAGTCCAGCGCCCTTAACTACCACGCCACCTACCAACCCCAAGAAATCCTATTCTTTTTAGCTGTCCCTCCCCATTTCTTCCTGAAGCCATTTCCACACCTAGTCCTAGACAACCAGTCAACTTTCTGTCTTTACAGATCTGCCCATTCTGAATATTTCACGTAAGTGACTCATTCCATCTGTGTATTTTCTGTGTTCGATTTCTTTCCCTTGCTATCGTGTTTTCGAGTTTCCTCCATGGAGCCTGCATCAGTACTTGCTTCCTTTTTATGGCTGAATAATATGCCATCGTCTGGATCAACCACGTTTGTTTATCCAGTCATCAGTTGATGAACTTTCAGGCTGTTTCTACTCCTTGGCCGTTAAGAATAACGCCACTGTAGATATTCGTGTGTGGGTTTTTATGTGTACATGAGTTTCATTTCTTGTGGGTATTGTGGTTTGCTTTTTAAAAAAGTGAAGTGAAAGTACTTTGAACCAGGGCTTAGGATGAATCACCCAGATGACACAAATACCAGTTGCCTAGCATGTGTGTACTGAAAACAGATGCTGAGATAGCTCATTTTATTTGAGAGAAGGACAGGAACATGGGAGGTTACAAACTGTTTGGCAAGAATGATATCAGTCCATTTAAAATAACACAGACAGGGCCAGCTGATGGTGTGGTGGTTAAGGTGACTGGATGCCACATGGCTGACTGTATGGTTCAAATTCTGGAACTGGCATCTTGAAAAACATGCCAGGTGTGTGTACATGTGTGCTCAAAATTCTTTTTTTTTAAAGAATTATTTATTTATTTATTTAATTCCACTTATTATTTGTTATTATTATTTTTTAATTTGACCAGACAGAGACAGAGAGAGAGAAGGGGAAAGCAAGAAAGCAAGCCACCAGGTCTGGGACTCCAATCGCTATCTGCCATGTAGGAATCTAGTGTTTCCAACCACCATGCCACCTGCTGGCCCCCATTTATGCCCAAAATTCTTATTCTTTTTTTTTTTTTATTTTTTTTGGAGAGGTTTTTGCTATAGGGTGCGTGCACTCGCCAGACAGACAGAGAGACATA
>NW_006159471.1:91365-100400 GCF_000334495.1 Tupaia belangeri chinensis | reverse complement strand
GGGGGATGGCCATGCCGCAATCCCTTCTCCTCCATTCTCCTCTTGGGATCTTGGGCACGCACACACACGCCCGGCGTGAGTTTAAGCCACTGGGTCCAGGACGCAAACCGCAGTCGACTACATGGGAGTCCAGTGACATAGCCATTACGGTAACTGCTGGTCCCCCAAATTCTTATTCTTAAGAGGAGAATGGAGGAGAAGGAATTGCAGCATGACCCCCCACACACACACACCAGGTGCTTTCTCACTCCCCCACCCCCATCTCTGTCTGGCAAGTGAATGTAACTGGTAGCAAATTTAAAAATAAATATGTAAATAAAATAACACAGACAACTGATTGGTTACACCTTACTTTGCATTGTGAACTAGATGAGAAAAGGGAGGGGGGTTTCATGTGGTAAATCTGTAATTCTTGGAAAGTTTATTTACAAAACTGTGGCTGTAACTCAAGTCATGCTACCATCATTCTTTCTTCCAGTTTTCCATCCTATCAGGATCTTGGGCAGATAGGATCCTGGGCAGATAGGATCCTGGCCACTGTGTGTTTTTCATGGCACCCAGGCAAGGACTGGAGCCCTGGTTGGCCATGTGGGACCAGGCTTCCTCTGCACAATTCTTAAGTGTTGTGCTATGGGGCAGGCCCCTATGGTTCACGTTTGGATCCAAGCTTCTGTGGATGCATCTGATGATGGAGCACAGGTTACCCGGCTGCTCCCAGTCACATGTCTATAGAAACACTTTCCAGGTGCAAGGCAGTCTGGGAGTGATTTTTTTTGCTTCTGAGGAAAGATGGGTCTCATAATGTGGAAATGACCAAATGTGGGAGGGCATTTGCGTAGGCTTTAAAATGATTGCTTCTTGACTCCAAATTGACTCTTTTGCGTGCTCTTTGAGAACAGAGCTAGGCTTTGTACATTCTCCTTGGCCTGTCAGAAATTGGTTCAGCCTGGCCAGAAGAGGGCGCTAGAGGGACACTGGAGGAGAAAGGGGCTTTCCTTCCTGGGTCCGGCAGACTTGCCTGCCAGACTTCTAACAAGCACACTTTTCTCTCCTTTGATCCTCTGTGGGTTTTCCTAGCCCACGTTGCTACAGAGGACAGCTTTCTCTAGCGTTTGGCCCCTTTGTGCTTTCTCCCTTGACTTGGGTGGCAGCAGTATATCCAGGTGCCTATGAATCCCACAGACAGCGTAGCCTATGTCCTACTTGGTCACTGCTTTCAAGTCCTCTCCCCAACCCCAAGCAGTGCATGCGGCGTGGGAGACGTGGGGCTGGCTGTTTAGTGAGCTGATGATGCAATCCTCATTCCATACAGATCTGGAGCTGCCTGGGCCCAAACCACATACAGGGTGTGCGAAGCTCCCCCAGGGGAGGTCCTCTAGCTCCTGGTACTATCAGCACCTTGGTGGCCACGTCCCCTCTGCCTCTTCTGTGCACCCACCCACCAGCCTTGGCTTGCCTGCATGCAGAACATTGATTCTGCTTTCCTGGCAACCCAGACAACATCTTCATCATCAATGGTGGAAGTCTGAATCCCCCAGCCGAGCCAGTCTTCCTTGGGTCCTCTTTCTCAGCCCTAAGGTACGTTTTAGAGGTCTCTTTCCATCCTTTTCTTTTAAATTTTTTACTTCTTTATTTTTCAGTTTTGTCATAAGGTGCATGCACTCACCGAAGTCAGAGAGAGAGAGAAAGGGAAAATGCGAAAGCAATCCCCCCTCAGGGGGGCATGGCTATACTGCAGTCCCTTCTCTCCATTCTTTTGGGATTTGGAGCATTCACACACATGCACCTAGTGTGCCTTCCAAGCCTTCAGGTCAGGACTCGAACCGTACAGTTGGCCATGTGGGATTCAACATCTTAACTACCACTCCATCTGTTGGCCTTCTATCTTTTCTTTTCTTTTCTTTTCTTTTCTTTTCTTTCCTTTCCTTTCCTTTCCTTTCCTTTCCTTTCTTTCTTTCTTTCTTTCTTTCTTTCTTTCTTTCTTTCTTTCTTTCTTTCTTTCTTTCTTTCTTTCTTTTTCTTTCTTTCTTTTTTTTTTAATGCCAGAGAGCTTGCATGCATGTGAAAGAGAGAGAGAGAGAGGAGAAGAGAGAAAGAAACCCTGATTGGGGTCTGGTCATGCTGCAATCCCTTTCCCTCCAACTTTCCATTCTGTCAGGATCCTGAACCTGTGTATGTGCCCAGTATGTAAGCCTCTGGGGCCAGGACTGGAAGGCTGGTCAGCCATAAGGGATCTGGCTTCTTTGCACAGCACTTAACTATTGCACTATGGGGTCAGCCTAAGTTCTCTTTCCATCTTTGTAGTTATTCTATCATTCTCTAATAATTCCTTATGTTATACATCCTCTGCTTAATTTCTGTGTGGTCTCTGTCTCCTGTTTGGGCTCAGACTGACACAGCAATCAGCACGCATTGGACAGACACAGATGGCTTTTCTTCTATACTGCCTCGGGGCCTCTGCACTTGCATTTCCTGCTGCTGAAACGCTCTCTCTCCTAACGCTGGCATGACTTGCTGCTTCACTTCATCCTTTGCTCAAAAGTCACCCTGTCTGACCAGTGCTTCCCCGACGCTCTATCCCTTCAGCCTGCTTTATATGTTCTGTGTAGAACTATTTGCTACATGACGTTTATGTTAATTTACATGTCTGTTTATTTCCCCCCTCTTCCGCTACAGTATAGGAACTCTGTTAGTCTTGGTCTGTGTTGAATCCCAGAAGCTAAAACAATGTCTGGCATATAGTATTAATAAATGCTTAATAGGGGAACCAGCAGTTAGCGTAATGGCTGTGTCGCTGGACTCCCACGTAGGTGACCGTGATTCGAGTCCTATACCCGGTGGCTTAAAACTCACGCCGGGCGCGTGTGCGTGCGTGCCCAAGATCCCGAGAAGAGAATGGAGGAGAAGGGATTGTAGTGTGGCCATCCCCCCCTGGGGGGTGATTTCTCGCTTTCTGTCTCTATGTCTCTCTCTTTCTGGCGAGCGCATGCGCCCTATTGCGAAAACCTCTCCAAAAAAAAAATGCTTAATAGATTTTTTATTCATAAACATTTCCATGCATGTTGGGACCATGCAGTTAACACAAGCAGATATATTTTTTTAATGTAAAACTTTGGGGCCAGCAGGTGATGTGGTGGTTAAGGCACTGAATCCTGCATGGCCAATTGCATGGTTCGAGTCCTGGATCCAACAGCTTGAAAATCATGCTAGGTGTGTGTGCATGTGTGCCTCAAATCCCAAGATGAGAATAGAGAAGGGATTGTGGTGCAGCCATCTGCCCTGATTTCTCACTTTCTCTCTCTCTCTCTCTCTCTCTCTCTCTCTCTCGTGAGGGTATGCCCCCAGGACAAAAACCAAAACAACAAAAAAAAGTAAAAATGTTATCAAGTGGGGCTGGCAGGTGGAGTGGTGGTTAAGGGCGCCAGACTCCCACATGGCTGACTGCGGTTTAAGTTCCGGACCTCATTCCCCAACACCCCGTCTCTTTCTCTCTCTCATTTTGCCCCTCCCTGGTCAAATTTAAATACATAAGGTTAAATAAAATAATTCTTAAAAAAACTTTGTCAAGTGTATTAGTTAAGATTCTATAAGAAAAAGGAGAAGAAGAGAAAGGAAAAGAGGAAGAAGAAAAAGAGGAGACAGAGAGGAAGAAGAGGAAGAATAACAGGAGGGGGGGAAGGAAAAGAGGGAGCAGGAGGGGGAACAGGAACTGGTTTATGCAGGAGTTCATGTTTCAGCCCAAAGATGAGATTCTTCTCCTTTAGGGAAAACCTCGGTTTTGCTCTGAAGGCCTTCCAACTGATTGGGTGAAGTCCTTCCAGATCATGCATGATGATAATTCCCTTCATTCAAGTCAACTGACTGTAGATTTAACCACAGCTACGAAATTCCTTCACAGAAACACCTAGATTACTGTTTAGCTGAATAATCGGGCTTACTTGGGTGACACAGGGGCTTCTAAGAGGTATGGTTTGTCAAAGCTATTCCATTTAAGAAACTTTTCTGGTTGGGACCAGCAGTTAGCATAATGGCTATGTCGCTGAACTCCCATGTAGCCGACAGCAGTTTGAGTCCTGGACCCGGTGGCTTAAACTCACGCCGGGTGCGTGTGCGTGCGTGCCCAAGATCCTGAGAGGAGAATGGAGGAGAAGGGATTGTGGCATGGCCATCCCAAGTAAGTCCATTACTGCCTGAGTGCTCCCCGTTGTGTGTAAGGCAGTGTGGTTTGCTGTAAGGGAGTGGACTCTGGTGCCAGGCCGATGGGTTCATAGCCAGGCTGTGCCATTTGTGATCTGGGTCACATTGGCCACGTAGTTGCTAAGTGACCCGACTGCTCTGTGCCTCAGTGTCCTTGCCTATAAAAGTGGGTTAATATGGATTTAGCTCATAGAGCTGTTGTGAGTACTGGAGGAATACTTAAATGAATGTCTGGCATTGTTTTTTTGAGCTAGCACACAATAAGCAATGGCCATCATTGCTTTCCCCTATCAACTCAGTTTGTTGGTGTTCCTGAGTGCTCTTGCACGAGTTGTGAATTGTATTTGACAGCTAGGACAGAGAGTGATTGCAAGATAGAGATTTCGTTTTCCCCATGTAAAACAAGTGCAGAGGTAGGGCTAGCGTTCCAGCTCTTCCGCGTCATCAGGGCTTGAAGCTCTTTTTAGCCTATTGCTCTGACAATCTCAGCACATAGACTCCATTACCAGTGCTGTCTCTTGGTTCATTATGACTGCTGGAGCTCCAGTCATCACATCTGCATACAAAGCAAAAATTACAAGGAAGGAGTAAAGGACTCTATGTGCCAACTGGCTATTCCTTTTAAGACGCTTTTCTGGTTGGGACAAGCATAATGGCTATGTCACTGAACTCCCATGTAGCCGACTGCGGTTTGTGTCCTGGACCTGGTGGCTTAAACTCACACCAGGCACATGTGCATGCGTGCCCAAGATCTTGAGAGGAGAACAGAGAAGGGATTGTGGTGTGGCCATCCCCTTGGGGGGTAATTTCTCACTTTTTGTCTCTCTGTCTCTCTCTGTCTTTCTGGCGAGCGCATGTGCCCTATAGCAAAAACCTCTCAAAAAAAAAAAAAAAAAAAGCCCCCAAAACTAAAAGCTTTTCTGGTAATGCCACTCAATAAGATTGCTTTGTTTTGCTTTTGTTTTTCTCCCTGAGCTGTTTTAGTTGTAAAGAAGGCTGGTAAATATCTTTCAGCTGGGTACATTGCCATCTGTAATTAAATCAGGGTTCTATTACTAAGGAAGTGGAGAATGGATACAGCTTAGGTAACTAGCAGTCTCTGCTATGCACCTGTAGCCAAGTGGTGAGGATGCAGGTGTGGAGAATATCAGAAGTGTCAGGTGAGGGAGCATTTTTCCTAGAATGTCACTTCTTTGAGAGCAGGAATTTTTCTGTGTTTTGTTCACTCTGTCTAGGACAATGCCTAGCACACAATAGGCATTTGAAATGTTGAGCGATTATGTCCCTGGCTAACATTTAAGAATAGGAAGAAAACCTTACCCTTGTTTGAAACATGGTAAATTCTCAAGAGAAATACTCGTTGATTCACCTCCATTAGTTTTGAAAATAGTCATTCTTTTTTTAAATTTTTTGTTTTTGTTTTGGAGAGTTTTTGCTATAGAGAGAGCTTGTGCTTGCCAGAAAGACAGAGAGAGACAGAGAGATAGAAAGTGTGAAATCACCCCCCAGGGGGATGGCTACGCCGCAGTCCTTTCTCCTCCATTCTCCTCTTGGGATCTTGGGCACGCATGCACACACGCCTGGCGTGAGTTTAAGCCACCAGGTCCAGGACTCGAACTGTGGTAGACTACATGGAAGTCCAGCAACATAAATAGCCATTTACGCCAACTGCTGGTCCTGAAAATAGTCACTCTTGCAGAAAAGTTTCTAGAGTAGTATAATAAACATCCACGAACATTTCCCCTAGATTGGCCAGTAGTTTTTTCCTCCCTTTCTATCTCCCTCTTGACAGTAAGTTGCAGACCTCACGATATTACAGACCTAAATATTTCATGTGCATCTCCTAAAAACAAAAGCATCCTTCCACATAAGCCATAGTACTCTAAAATTTTAACATTCTATTACCAATATCATCATTGTATTAATATCTAACATGTACTCCATATTCAAATTTATCCAGTTATACCAATTATATATAACTTTAAAAATAGATTTTTTTTTTGGTTTGTTTTTTAAATCATAGGAGCAAAGAGTAGAATGGTGGTTACCAGGGTCTAGAGGTGGGGCATGAGGATTGAGAAAATATTGGCCAAAGGATACACAACTTTAATTAGATGGGAGGAATAAATTCAAGAGATCTAGCATACAACATGGTGACTACAGTTAATAACAATGTACTACATACCTGAAAATTGCTAGAGAGTAGTAGACTTATTATTAATTATTTTTTTTTGCTGTAGTGCACATGTGCTTTCTGGAGAGAGAGAGAAAGAGGGAGAGACAAAGTGAGAAATCATCCTCCAGGGGGAATGTCCACACCACAATCCCTTCTCATCCATTCTCCTCTTGGGACTTTGGGCACGCATATCCCCTGAGTGCATGATTTTCAAGCCACCGGGTCTGGGACTTGAACCATAGAATTGGTCATGTGGGATCCAGTGCCTCAACCACCATGCCACCTGACTAGCCTCAAATAGAGAGTAGCGTTTAAGTGTTCTTACCACTAAGAAATGATAAGTATGGGAGATACTGCATATGTTAATTAACTCATGCTAGCCATTTTACAACACATTCAAATTCCGAAATATCATATTGTACAGCATAAGCACATACACTTTTATTGGTTAATTAAAAATGTATATGTATTTCAAATCCAGGATTTAGTCCAATTAAGGACTGCGCATCACATTTAGATGTCAATATTATGTTTCTTTTTCTCCTTGATCTGGAATGGTTCCACTGCCATTTTATTTTATTCTTTTATGAAATTAACACTTGCGAAGCGTCCACAGTAGTTGTTCTATAGGATATTGCACTTGGATTTGTCTGATTTTTTTTCTTCCTGATTTAAATTCAGATGAAACAATTTTGGGAAGAATAATTTATAGGTGATGTCAAATCCTCTGTGTATCACATCAGAGGAACATCAAGTCAGTTTATTCTCCCTCTTTGTGATTAGGTTAAGGTGGAACCTGCCTGATTTCCCCATTGTAAAGGTGTCTCTCCTTCCTTCTAATGAATAAGCCATGTATGGGGTGATACTGGAGATTATGTGAGTATCCCGCTTCCTAATAACTAATCACCCAAAGGTTTTAGCATCCATTGATGCTTTTTTAAAAATAATTTGCTGCAGGGTATGTGTGTTCACTGGAGAGAGGCAGATGGAGAAAGAGAGAGGGAAAGTGAGAAAGCACCACCGTGGAGGGACAGCCACGCTGCAATCTCTTTATTATCTTCTTGGGATTTGAGGCATGCACGCACATGCATCCCGTGTATTTTCTGCGTCCAGGACTCAAACCATGGCAGTCAGCCATATGAGATTCAGCTGCCTTATCCACTGGCCCTCTTTCTTACTTTATAAAAAGCTTATTTAAAAGAAAAAAAAAAAAGCTTATTTGAGAGGGCCAGCAGGTGGATGGAGGTTAAGGGCGCTGGTCTCCTACATGGCCAACCACAGTTCGAGTCCTGGACCTGGCGGTTTGCTTTCTTACTTTCCTTCTCTCTCTCACTTCCTCTATGGTAAAATTAAAAAAGTAAATAAATAAATTTAAAAAGCTAAATAAAATAATAATAATTATTTTTTTTTTTTAAAAAAAGCTTATTTGAGAAAGAGAGGGAGGAGAGAGAGGAGAGACCCTTGATAGGGTCTCGTTGTGTCGTGATCTCCTTCTCTTGGCCCTCTAGAGTCACTCTAGCATATTTCAGATGGCCTCTGGAGCCAAGCCTGTGGTTAGCTGTGTGGCAGATCCTGTACTGCTGAGTCTGGGCTGTCTGCCTCACTTTCGGATTCTTCCAATCAGGTGCACTCACACAGGATCTGAAAAGGGTAGGGCCTTACTTCTGCTGGTTCCACCATCCTGGGCAGGACTGCATTTCTGCAGTGGTCTTTCTTTCTTCTTCTTTTTCTTTTTTTGGAGAGTTTTTTTGCCATAGGGCGCGTGCACTCGCCAGACGGACAGAGAGAGAGATAGAAAGCGAGAAATCCCCCCCCAGGGGGGATGGCCACGCCGCAATCCTTTCTCCTCCATTCTCCTCTTGGGATCTTGGGCACGCACGCACACGCACCCGGCGTGAGTTCAAGCCACCAGGTCTGGCACTCGAACTGCGGTTGACTACATGGGAGTCGAGCAACATAGCCATTACACTAACTGCTGGTCCCTCTGCAGTGGTCTTTCTGATCCTAACAGTTTTCTGATGAAAGGTGTTCCATGACGGTGACAGGTTTCCGGTCGATTCCCAGCTAAGCAGTCAGCATCCTGATCTTAGAAAGGAAGCTGCTTAGTTCTGTGGTTTGGCTCTTGAAGTTGTACCTGGATGGTCCACACGGAATCTGTTTCTTCAACATTCTGACACTTCTATAAGCTAGTAACACCCTGTAATAAACCCCTTCCTGGGACCAGCAGTTAGTGTAATGGCTATGTAGTTGACTGCGGTTCGTGTCCCGGACCTGGTGGCTTAAACTTACGCCGGGCGCGTGTGCATGCGCGCCTAAGATCCCGAGAGGAGAATGGAGGAGAAGGGATTGCGGTGTGGCCATCCCCTCTGGGGGGTGATTTCTCGCTTTCTGTCTCTCTGTCTCTCTCTGTCTAGCGAGCACACAAAACCTCTAAAATAAATAAATAAATAAATAAATAAATAAATAAATAAATAAATAAATAAACCCCTTCCAATAAAAATGAACTATAACAGGCTCTGGTCTTTTCAGTGAACTGTATTAGTTTGCTGTGTCCACTGTAACAACTTAGCACGAACTTGGCTTAAAGCAACAGATATTTATTCTCTCTCTCTTTTTTAAAAAAAATATTTATTATGGCTGCGACCGGTGGCGGGACCTGCGC
>NW_006159471.1:79951-90371 GCF_000334495.1 Tupaia belangeri chinensis | reverse complement strand
ATGCAGGATGTAAGAATTGGAAAATTACTTGCTGAGAACATGTATGTTGATGTGCTTGATTGAACCAGTACACAGTGTATTTTGGATGGAAAATTTATTGGTGGGTTGTGATGGTATATAGTGAATTAAGGTAGAAAATAAAAACTAAAAAAAATATTTATTTATATCTGACCAGAGAGGAAGAGAGAGAGAAAGAGAGAGGGAAAGTGAGAAAGCAAGCCACCAGGTCTGGGACTCAAACTGCGGTCGACTACATGGCAGTCCAGTGACATAGCCATTACGTCAACTGCTGGTCCCTATTCTCTTTTTAAAAAATTAATTAATTAATATTTTACCAGAGAGGAACAGAGTGGGAGAGAAAGAGAGAGAGAAAGTGAGAGATCAAGGTGCCAGGTCTGGGGCTTGAACCACAGTTGACCATGTGGGAGTCTAGCGCCCGTGACCACCACACCACCTGCCAGCCCCAGACATTTATTCTCTTACAGTTCTGGAGAGCAAAAGTCCGAGATCAGTATCACTGGGCCAAAATCAGGTGTTGGCATGCTCTCTCCACTGTAGGGAATTCCTTGCCATTCCTTGCCATGTCCAGCTGCTGGTGTGTAAGCATTTCTTGGCTTGTGGCCGTGTCACTCCACTCTCTACCTCTGTGGTCACATTGCCTTCTCCTCCTCTGCGTGTCTGTCTGCCTCTGAGAATGACACTTGCCATGGCATTTAGGGCCTACCCTGGTAATGAATAATTTCCCCACCTCAAAATTCTTGATCTAATCACATCTACAAAGGCTCTTTTTTTTTTTTTGAGAGGTTTTCGCTATAGGGTGCGTGCGTTCGCCAGACAGACAGAGAGACAGAGAGACAGAAAGCGAGAAATCACCCCCCAGGGGGGATGGTCACGCCGCAATCCCTTCTCCTCCATTCTCCTCTCGGGATCTTGGGCACGCACACACACGCACCCGGCGTGAGTTCTAAGCCACCAGGTCCAGGACGCAAACCGCGGTCGACTACATGGGAATCCAGCGACATAGCCATTACGCTAACTGCTGGTTCCCTACAAAGGCTTTTTTTAAAAAAGGTTTTTGCCATGGCAGCATGTGTGCACTCTCAGAGAGAGACAGAGGGAAAGTGAGAAATCACCCCCTAGGGAGGGCAGCCATGCCACAGTTCCTTCTCCTTCATTCTCCTCCCAGGATTCTGTGCACTCATGTGCACACTCCTGGCATGATTTTCAAGCCTCTGGGTCCAGAACTAGATCCATGGTCTTAATGTGGGAATCTAGTGTCTTAACTGCCAAGCTGCCTGTTGGCCCCTACTCTTTTTTTCTTTTTTTTTTTTTTTAAACTAGGTGTCATTTATAGATTCTGGGATTTAGAACATGGATACCTTTTGAGGAGTCTTTCTTCAGCCTACCACATGAAATGACATAAAACCTTTCTTAGAGCACTTGCCTCCCCTCAGGTCAAATGTCCTTCAGAACTGGCCGGAATTGAGTTGCTGTGAATCACGTCCTCACCTTTCTCCCTCTCGATGTGCCCTCTGCTCTGCTCTAGGTCTGAGAATCTAGTACATACCAGTTGGGACCCCCTTGACTCCTGCCTTCCCATTGGGTTTGGCCAATGGGAGATGTGAACAGAAAAACTGGAGGAAGGGGAAGAGAGCAGTGGGGCATTTACTCTCCCGTCTACTCCCCTGCCGAGTGTAGGGTGGCAGTAGCACTGTTCAGACTCTCGGTGCATTGGTGTCTGTCACTGTCAGATTGACAACTGCTCCCTTCTGTGTCCTTTCATGATTGGAAATGCTACTAGCTTCTGGCTGAAGCTGGGTCTGGACTCCTTTGCTTTGGTGGCTTCCTTTAACCATGTCCCCTACCTGTCCATTGTCACTTAAGTCAATCCCTTTCCCCATTTGAATGAGACATTGGCTCCCTGATGTCTATCTGAAATCTGAAATTTGACATTTCCTACCTCTAACCAATTGCTATGGCTGCTGTAAGAAATTACCACAGATGCAGTGGCTTAAAACAATGCAAATTTTCCATCAAGGGATGAACGGATAAGCAAAATGTAGTATATACATGCAATAAAATATTATCCAGCCATAAAAAAAAAGAGAAAATTCTGACATATGCTACATCCTAAAGGATGTTGAGGACGTTCCACTAAATGAAATAACAAAAGAGAAAGATGGTAGGAGTCCACGCTACAAGGAATTTAGAGTAGCAAAACTCAGAGGGAGAAAGCAGAATCACGAATGCCAGGGGCTGGGGAGAGGGAGAACGGGGAGTACTTTTATAGGTACAGAGATTCCATTTTATAAGATGAAGAGAGTTCTGGAGATTGACTTCACGATGAAGTGGGTGTGCTTAATGCCATTGAACTACACACTTAAAAATGGATAAGATGGTAGATTTTCCACATTTAGAAGAAATTTGAAGGCCAACCCTGTGGCTTAGTGGTTAAGGGAGCTGGATATCACATGATCCACCATGGTTTGAATCCTGGCCCTTGCTCTACTGGCTTGAAAAACATGCTAGGTGTGAGTGTGTGCATGCCCCAAACCCTGGCCAATTGGAGAGATGGGGGAGAAGGCATTGTGGCGTGACTATGCCCCATTAGGGGAGGCTTTCTCCCTCTCTCCCTCTCCCTCTTCCTCTCTCTCTCCCTCTCCTTCTCTTGTTGTCTTTCTTTGATGAACACACAAGCCCTCTGGCAATTAAACAACATTTAATTATCTAATCAAAAAGAACAAAATAAAAACCTCACAAATTTATACTCCTATAGTTCTCACTCTCTCTCTCTCTCTCTCTTTTTTTTTTTTTTTTTTGCTCTAGTGGACGTGCGAGTGAGAGGGAAAGTGAGAAATCCCCCCCCCCCAGGGGGATGGCCATGCTGTAATCCCTTCTCCTCCATTCTCCTCTCGGGATCTTGAGCACACACGCGCATGTGCCCGGCGTGAGTTTAAGCCACCAGGACACAAACCACGGTTGACTACATGGAATCCAGCGACATAGCTATTACGCTAGCTGCTGGTCCTGATACTCCTATAGTTCTAAAGGTCAGAAAACGGAAATTGAGATGTCTCCAAAGTCAGGTCCATCTGGAAGCTTTGGGGAAAAGTCTATTTCCTTGCCGGTTTCTGTTTCTAGAATCTTCTTGCATTCTGCAGCTCCTTCTACTTTCCTCACCTCCCTCTACCTGCTGCTTCTGTGAGCCCCCACTCCCACTCCTGACTCTGACTCTCCCACCCCAGTCTTATGACCTTGAGACTACACAGGGTCTACCAGGACAGCCCAGGACATTCGCCCTGCCCCAAACCATCAACTGAACCCCACCTGCCAAGGCTCCTTTCACATCGAGGTCACATGTTCCCAGGTGTCAAGGGTTAGGGACATCTTTGGGGCCACATCTTGTTGGCACACATTTATCACAAAGGGAGGCACACACTGTAGTGCTGGCTCACGGCTTTGTCACTAAAGCCCATCGCAGCCATTTTCGTGTCATGCTATTTTCTAGTGGCATCTTGAAGTACCGTTTGTACTCCTTTCCTCCTCTCCTAAGACACAGTAGTTATTAAAGCTGCCACGGGTGACTTTCTACTCAATGCATTAATGAGGAAGCACATAAATTACTATTGCACAGTGTAAAAAATATTTTGATAACTGCATTACAATACAAATTGGGTTCCTTTGTCCTGTGTGTTTCCTTTCATTCTGAGAAGGATCTGTAGGCTTTGTGAGTCGGCCGTCAGGTCCAATGTGTGAACATGGTTAGGAGCGCCTGCTTCTGCCCTGGGGGTGGGGAGCAACATCTGTAAGATACCAGGGCCCCTGGAGGGCTGGCTGGAGTCATCCTCCTGCCGGGAGCTTTCACCTGTGGACTAAGAAGTGGGAGATAATTACACTCTATCACTCTATGTTTCCTACTTTTTTTTTTTTTTGGAGAGGTTTTTGCTATAGGGTGTATGTGCTCACCAGGAAGACAGAGAGAGACAGAGAGACAGAAAGTGAGAAATCAACCCCCGGGGTGATGGCCACGCCGTAGTTCCTTCTCCTCCAGTCTCCTCTTGGGATCTTGGGCACGCACGCACATGTGCCTAGCATCCAGGACTTGAACCATGGTCGGCTACATGAGAGTCCAGTGATATAGCCATTATGCCAACTGCTGGTCCCCTATTTGTGTGTTTTGAGAGGGAGAGAGAGAGGAAAAGAGAGAGATTTCAGCATGACTATCCCCTCAAGGGGTGCTTTCTCATTCTCTTTCAATTTGGGCCAGGACTATGCTGTGATTCTAATTAACTGGAAGACCAGGGCAGGAGAACCACAGCATAGCAAGACACTGTCAAAAATAGCTCTCTTGAGGGACCAACAGTTAGCATAATGGCTATGTCGCTGGACTCCCACGTAGTCGACCGCAGTTCGCGTCCCGGACCCGGTGGCTTAAAACTCACGACGGGTGTGTGCGCGTGTGTGCCCAAGATCCTGAGAGGAGAATGAAGGAGAAGGGATTGCGGCATGGCCATCCCCCCTGGGGGGTGATTTCTCACTTTCTATCTCTCTGTCTCTCTCTGTCTTTCTGGCGAGTGCACACGCCCTATAGCAAAAACCTCTCCAAAAAAAAAAGGAATTGAACATGGTCTTCTCATGTGGCCCCAGCCACCATGCTGTGGGGCCTTCCCACACACTGATTTTAAAAAATCCATTGTATTTGGGGGTCCTTCGGTTACTGTAGCTCAGCCTTTAGACATGGCCTACTCAGCATGGATTCTCTGACTCCAGTTGTCCTCATGGCCAGGGCCATGTCCAACATAGGTGGAGCTGTGGAGGAACATTTTAAGAAGTATGATTGAAAAATCTTTTATTTTGCAGATTTTACAGAAATACATAGCCATGTGCACACGTCGATAAGGTTGTGCCTCAGACCGGAGCAGGGCTGGTGCCCAGGTGAGGCCTGGAAGCTGAAATTGTGTACTGGATACACTGCTGCTCTGCTCAGATCCCCTCTGGGGACCTCATACTCATCCTCAGCAATTGGGAAGAGGCTGCTCATGGCTCCTGGTGCACCCCTAGTGGGAAAGGAAGGGTGGCCCCAGGGAACTGCCTTGTCTCCAACTTAGTCCCCTTCCGTGGGACTGCCCATGGCCAGTGGATGGAGACAAAGCTAGAGAGCCTGAGTGCCCAGCTGCAGTCAGGAGTGGCTCTGCAGAGCCTCCCCAGCTCAGAACTCACTAGACAACAGGCGACATCCCTGCAGTAGCTGCACTCAGGTCCCCTGGCAGCCCACAGTCATTCCGTCCTCTTGTTCTTATGGAAGTATCTCCTGAGTGTTTCCCCAACACACTTCCTGCCTGCAGTTCTGTCTCCAGGGAACTGAATTTCAGACCATTTGCCTCAGAAATGATCCCAGAGCAGATCCTGCAGTAGTTTTTGGGATGGTGGCAATGGTTGGTGGCAATGGGGCCCCCATCCGCGGTGGCCAGTGGAGTGTGGAGGGCCTGGCCAGGCTCAGTGGGGCTGGAGTTAGGGTGTTTGCCTCGATGAGTAGGCGAGACACTGTGAGCATCTGGACTGGAGCAATGTCCCTGACACTGGAAGGACATGAGGGAAATGAAACTAGGGCCACTGGATCGAATGGCTCTTACTGAGGCCACTGAGTTCACGAGGCCCAGGTGATCAACTGCCAATTCAAGACAGAGTGTGAAGCCAGAGTCTGTCCTGGTAGCAGATGATGCTGAAGACAGACCTAGGAAATCTTCCTAAGAGCTGTGGAACTTCATGAAATTCCCAGCCCCTCAAGTCTCCTTTGCCAAGATGAAACCCACAGACTCGTGATGGAGACATCTGAGTGGTTGTATGGGAACCTTATATTTCAGATCCCCCGGCACCCACAGAGCCTGCAGTGGTGACCCTTTATCCATTGTTAGGAGATACACAGGCCACTCCAGCTTGAAAATGACACAACATCAAGCGAGACAGATGCTCACAAAACATCGTGTTCCCTGGAGCTGTGTTAGCAAATGACCATGCACCAGGAGGCCTAAACCACAGATGTGTACCCTCTCACGGTTCAGGAGGCAGAAGTCCAAACTCAAAATCAC
Organism: Tupaia belangeri chinensis; assembly: GCF_000334495.1. Classification (NCBI taxonomy): domain Eukaryota; kingdom Metazoa; phylum Chordata; class Mammalia; order Scandentia; family Tupaiidae; genus Tupaia; species Tupaia belangeri. Next base: position 84,282 of record NW_006159471.1, on the reverse strand, counting down.
CAGGCTGACCAAGGTGTCAGCAGGACCATAGTCCTGCTGGGCAGAATTTCTTCATTGCCTCTTCCAGCTGTTGGAGGTTGCCTGCATTCCTTGGCTTATGGCCACACTGTTCAGTCTTCAAGTATCTCTTGGCTTACTCTTTTTTGTTTTTCTTTAAAGAATTATTTTTATTTATTTATTTTATGATTATTCCTAAATTTGATATAAGGTACGTGCACGCACGAGAGAGAGAGAACAAGCCACCAGGTCCAGGACTCGAACTGTGGTTGGTCATGTGAGTACCTTAACCACATGCCACCTTCTGGTCCCTTGGCTCAATCTTCACATCACATTCTCCTTTTGCCTTGCCTACTTCTTTTCTTTTCTTTTTTAGAATTATTTTATTTAACTATTTATTTGTTTTAACTTGTGGGGGGTGGGGAGGGAGAGAGAGAGAGAAAGAGGAAATGAGAAAGTAAGCTGCCAGATCTGGGCCTTGAACCATGGTTGGCTATAGGGGAGTCCAGTGCCCTTAACCACCATGCCACCTGCCGGTCCAAGCCTTGCCTATTTTTTTTTCTTTTCCCACAAGATGCTCTAACTGTTTGGGGTAAGTTTCCACAATAGCCTCACTTTGCATCTCTGAGACGCCTCCTGGCCTGGCTCAGCCTTGGCCGAGGCCCAGGTCATGCTCTGATTACGGATGGCTCACGTCTCTGTGAGCCACACAGGTCAGTGTTGTCATCATCCCACACCAGCGTGTCCTGGATGTAGTCTCCCAGTTCTGACTGCGCCTCAGCAGGCGTCTAACAGGAGCCTCCAGACGCCATCGGTGTTTCTTTTCATTCCTGCATCTGCGTCTGGTGCAGCATTTCATCCCTTAGAACCCTGACAGCTATTCCAAAGTGTCAGAGGCAGACGCAGAGCAAAGCTGGAGCCTGCCACGCCCCATGCTCTCCTCTGGCCCTTTCCAGGCAGATGAACGCTGCGGTCAGTCCAGGCAGCTGGCTTCTCTATGTGCAGCTCCCTCCATCTGGACTGTTTCCACTCAGGAAAAGGATTGCTTGCATCAAAACATTGCGTCGCCCTCAAGTTCACCTGTCCCCTTTTCATGGGTTCAGGGATGTATCTGAATTTACAGGTGTGAAGTGGAAAGGCTCTGACATCGACATTCTGGGAATAATTGATTGAACCTGAAACTTAAACATTTTTCTTGATGGCCTGACCTTCCCAGTGACAGCAGAGACATTTTCTTTTCATGCTTTGTCAAGCTTGTTCTTCATCTATTTGTCCAGAAACATTCTTGATCTTGATTTAATAATTGAAAATCATGCAATGTATTTGTCAGTCTCTGAACCCCGTATTTACATTAATTCTCACCATGAAATTGCATTGTACAAGTAATCTAACACCATAAATTCGGTGATTATGGGGGTATTTTGCCAATCAAGGGCTCTTTCTTACCAGGTTGCTGACGTAATTCACCCAGTTACTCATCAGTGTGGATGTCAGCTGCTGTCATCAAAATTTAGGTGCTTTGTGCATGGCGGTGAAGAGACTGAAATCCTCGGAGGATTCTGAGGGAAGCCTCATTGGAAAGACTAGAAATTCTCCTCCTTTTAGGAAGTCAGCCTCCCTAAGGAAGGGCCAACCTTTGTCCTGGGAGCTTCAATCCTTTGTAGGTAACTTGCTGTTTTTCTCTTGCTAATCTTAGTATCTTGTCTTTGTCTGCAGTTTTGGTCAATCTGGCTATAATGTGTCTTGGAGAAGATCTTCTTGGGTTGATTCTATTTGGGGTCCTTTGTATTTCCTGGGACTGGATCTTCGAATGCCTGAGCCTTGCCTATTTTTAATGAAGATATATGTGATTGCATTTAGGCCCCTCCTTGATCTTCCAGGATAATCTTCTCATCTCACATCATTAATTTAACAACATCTGCAAAGACCCCTTCCTAAGAAGATAATAAATACTAATTCCAGTGTGTAGGACATGAATATATTGGGGGGAGGGGTATCTTCATCCCACAGTGTTGGTTCCCCTCAGGGGCCAAATATCTACAAAATGGAGCTGGTTATGTGCTGGGTATTTCAACCTTAGTGAGAAGTTTTAGGAAGTGTTCTGTTGGGATTTGGCCCTGAGGGTTTGCAGTCAAAGGGGATCAAAAGTCTTACCATTCAGGGAACCAGCAGTTAGCGTAATGGCTATGTCGCTGGACTCCCACGTAGTCGACTGCGGTTCGTGTCCTGGACCCGATGGCTTAAAACTCACACCGGGCGCGTGTGCGTGCGTGCCCAAGATCCCGAGAGGAGAATGGAGGAGAGGGGATTGCGGCGTGACCATCCCCCCTGGGGGGTGATTTCTCGCTTTCTGTCTCTATGTCTCTCTCTGTCTGTCTGGCGAGCGCACATGCCCTATAGCGAATAATAAAAAAAGAAACCTCTCCAAAAAAAAAAAAAGTCTTACCGTTCATGTTAATTTTTGTTGTCTGTTTGTTTTTGAATTTTGTATATTATAGCATTTAAGTTTATGAACTCAGAGATGCCTGGAATGACTTTTTTTTTTTTAAAAACTCCTGACAGCTGTGTGACAATGGGGAGTGATTAGCTATCTGCTTCTTGGTTTCCCTGGCATTACGATGTGTGCAGATAACAGCATCTACATTGTGGGTCTACGGTATGACTCCAAGGAGTTCTCGTCTGGCGGCCCTTCAAATCTGACCACATCCACTGTGATTTCTCACTGCTCATTTGCTTTTGTTTTACAGCAGAGTGGCTCTCCTTACTCGGTGACCATGTTTCAGATATATTTGGGTCCGTATAGGCAGTGAAAAGAAAATACAGCAAGCGCTTTTGTGTTGAGTTTGTGTTGCCTTTTTTTTTTTTTTTTGGAGAGGTTTTTGTTATAGGGCACGTGCGCTCGCCAGACACAGAGAGAGAGAGAGACAGAGAGACAGAAAGCAAGAAATCACCCCCCAGGGGGGATGGCCACGCCGCAATCCCTTCTTCTCCATTCTCCTCTCGGGATCATGGGCACACAAGCACACGCGCCCAGCGTGAGTTTAAGCCACTGGTTCTGGGACTCGAACTGCGGTCGACTACATGGGAGTCCAGCAACATAGCCATTATGCTAACTGCTGGTTCCTGAGCTGGACTTTTCTCTTGCATGTAGGGGCAGGAAGAAACCATGCTGTGGCATTTGATTCAGGACCATGGACAGTAACACCTCCGTGTCCCAGAATAGAGTGCCTCTGGGGGTCTTAGGTTTCTTTAACTTCTCTATGCAATGAGAAGGCATGGACCTTGAGGAGACACTCACATTCAATCTCAGAGCCTACTGCCCACCTAGAGTCTACTGTGGGGACATAATACTCTAACGATCGTGTCTGTTGTGGTCAAGTTGCATTCTCCAGTGGTGACCACAGCAATAGCTCCATCCCACATGCTCTATTGCAATGTGACATTGACATACTATCACAGAGAGTGGAGGGTGATTTATTTGTTTATTTCTAAATCTTATTTATTTATTTATTTATTTTGAGAGAGTGACAGCACCACCAGTGAGATATTGATGTTGTAGTCCACACTCAGGCTCAGCCAGCCCCAGGTCATGGGTATGCCTGTGATCCACATTATGAGGGACATCTCTGGCCTTCAAGCATGAACCTTCCCACTTGCGATTGTCTTGCAGGGTGTCAAGTTTTACCACTATGCTACCATTCAGTCCTTGGAGTTTTATTTTTTACCAACCCCTTGAATATGGGCAGAGCATGAATATGCTTGAACCAAAAGAATACAGTGCCATTTCTGGGTGTTGCCCTTAAATATTCCTCAGCTTTTGCTATCTGACCCTTAAACCCTTCCTCTGAGGACAGCCAGAGTAAGATATCTAACTGCTCAGGGACTGCGCCACTGTGAGGGTCCGCGTCACATGCAGAGGACCCTGGGAGCCGCTCTGGTCAAGACCCAGCTGAGGTCCAGGCGGCGGCCAGGCATGTGAGTGAGCCATCATGACACTCAGCCCAGTGCAGCCTCAGCTCCTGTATGTCCCAGGTGACGTCTGACACGACCACAGGAGAGTCTCCCTGTGAGAACCACCCACCTAAGGGAGAGCGAGACAGGGTGGGCGAGACAGGAACAGGTGATGGGGTTCTACTAACCTTGCCATGCACAATCATCACACCTGCACAATTTTTAAAAGAACTACTTGGTGGCCGGCAGGTGGCATAGTGGTTAACAGCCCTGGACTCCCACTTGGCCTACCACGGTTCATGCTTTCTTTTTTTTTTTTTTTTTTTTTTTTTTTTTTTTTTTTTTTTTCGTTTTTTTTTTTTTCAACTTTTTTTTTTTTTTTT
>NW_006159471.1:77277-78839 GCF_000334495.1 Tupaia belangeri chinensis | reverse complement strand
GGAGAGGCCCACGCAGGACCCGCCTCCGGTCGCAGCCTAGGCGCGGGGCCCGGAGAGGCCCCGCAGGGCCCGAGGGGCCCACGCAAGGCCCACCTCCGGTCGCAGCCTAGGTGCAGGGCCCAGAGAGGCCGCGCCGGTTGATGCTTTCTCACTCCCCTCTTTCTCTATCTCTCCCTGGTCAAATGAAACAACAGTAATAATAAAGTTAAATAAAACAATTCTAAAAAAAAAAAAACAAAAAAACTTGAAGGCTTTGCAGAGCCCCAGAATCAGGTAGGAACTGGAAGAGACTAAACCTTGTAGAGAACAGAACACCCTGTGTGAGACCTGGGTTTTCATGGCTGTTCCTCTGGGGACAGAGCCTCAGCTGTGGGACAAGCAGAAAATCTATCTTTGATCGAGGTGTCAGAGGCCATTGTTCTGGGCTGCTGGGACAGCTGGAATTAGAGCAGAGCAGCCCTGTGGTAGAGGGAGCCCCTGAGTACAGGCCCAAGTCTGCATAATGTTCATCTTGGAGCTTTGATGTGCAGGAGAACCCAGAGAGCCTGCCAGGTGCCATAGTGGTTAAGAACTGTGCATGTGGAACAGGACCCCACGTGGCCAACTGCAGTGTGAATCTTGGCCAGAGGATTGAAAAACAGACCTTATGCATGCTCTTGCATGCCCAAAATCCCAATTGGGAGGGGAAATGGTGAAGAAGGGATTACACTCTAGCATGCCACATTGAGGGGTGATCTCTCTCTTTCTCTCTCTCTCTGATGAGCACATGCACCCTCTGTCAGTTAAAAAAAAATAAAAAATAAGAAATTAGAATTCTGTCAATATGATGGTCTATGTGAGCTAAAACTCCCTTAGCAAACTGAAAACGAAATAAGATGGCTGCTCTTACAGCTGTCATTCAGCAAGAAGGACAAAGGAAAAGAGGAGGACGTTCCCATTTCCTTGAGAGGAACAACTCGTGACATGCTCAGATCGCTTGTGCTCACATGCATTAAGTGGACCTTGGTGACTTTAGGTTCAAGGAGCCTGGAAAATGAAGTCTTTAGTAGGGAGTCCTTGAATTCACTTATAAATCAGAAGTTCTGTAAAGGAGGAGAAGATGAGAACAGTTATAAGGAGAGCAAGCCAGAGTCAGCCCTTCCTGCCTTGTAAACAATCACATAATGGTGTGATGGCCGGAACAGTGACAACCATATAGTAGTCATGAGGAAGACAGTACAGTACATTGAGGGTGGAAGAGCAGCCGGGTGGAAGAGCAGCCTGTATCTAGTATGACAACGTATCCTTGAAATGAGCATTGTTCAATATAAATGCTATGGAGCCACATGCGTAAATGAAATCTTCTCATTGTCGCATTTAAATGATAAGGAAACGTATGGACCAGCAGTTGGTGTGGAGGCTGGAGTTACTGAATCGCACATGACTGACTGTGCAGTTCGAGTCCCAGATGTGGCAGCCTGAGGATCACGCTGGGAGTGTGTGTGTGCCTGCCTGGGATCATGAGAGGAGAATGGAAGGGAAGGTATTGTGATGTTGCCACATTCCTGGGGGGGGCGTGGCAG
>NW_006159471.1:76882-77227 GCF_000334495.1 Tupaia belangeri chinensis | reverse complement strand
TGCACCCTAAAACAAAACAAAACTAAAAAAAAAAAAAAAACCCAACAACAACAAAGAAAAACGACTTCGGAGGTACCTCACTTGACTTGATTATGCTGAGTATAATAATTTCACGTATCCTATGGGGCCAGCAGATGATGTAGTAGACCGCAGTTTGAGTCCTGGATCTGGCAGCTTAGAAAATACGCTCTGGGCATGTGTGCTTGCTTGCCAAAAATCCTGAGAGGAGAATGGAGGAAAAGAAATTGTGACATGGCCATCCCCCCTGGAAGGCAATTTCTTTCTTTCTCTCTGTCTCTCCAGTGAATAAATGCCCCCCATAGCAAAAATCTTTCTCTAAAAAAA
>NW_006159471.1:74841-75889 GCF_000334495.1 Tupaia belangeri chinensis | reverse complement strand
AACAAAACTAAAAAAAAAAAAAACCAACAACAACAAAGAAAAACGACTTCGGAGGTACCTCACTTGACTTGATTATGCTGAGTATAATAATTTCACGTATCCTATGGGGCCAGCAGATGATGTAGTAGACCGCAGTTTGAGTCCTGGATCTGGCAGCTTAGAAAATACGCTCTGGGCATGTGTGCTTGCTTGCCAAAAATCCTGAGAGGAGAATGGAGGAAAAGAAATTGTGACATGGCCATCCCCCCTGGAAGGCAATTTCTTTCTTTCTCTCTGTCTCTCCAGTGAATACATGCACCCCATAGCAAAAATCTTTCTCTAAAAAAAACCCAAAAATATCACATATACTCACAATATAAATATTTGAGGTGTTTTGGCCTTTTTCAAATCTTCCAGTTCTGCGGTGTATCTGCCCTGGGATTGCAGCTCTCGCGGTGCTGCCTACACTTCAAGTGCTCCATTCCCACGTGCGCTGTGAACATACAGGACAGCACACGGACCCTGCCTGTTCCGAATTCTCCCCGGGGATGACAGCAGCTGTTCCTACTAAGGCCTTTCAGTTCCTCTAACTCAGCAGAAGGCTCCCCAGTGTCCTCCACAGCCTTGATACAACAGACACCTCCACTGTCACACACTCCCAAGGGCCACCCTGTGACAGGGAGATGAATGACCTCCTGAATATGCCCCCCTAAAATCCTGGGTCCTGTACAGGCCACATGTAACATGCCAAAGAGACTTCACTGATGCACCCATGTTTACGGGCCTCAAGGGAGATTATCCCGGGGTGGGTGATGGGCCCAATTCAATCCCACCTGGAACAGACCTGTCTCTGGCTGGAGGCAGGAAGGCCATGGCAGGAGTCATGGAGGTTCCCATCACAAGGAGCAGCTGGTGCACCCTTGAGGCCCTGAGGTAAGGGGCCCAGTGCAGGTCCAGGGAGGGGCCGCTGAGAGCTCAGGAGGACCCCACCCAGGAGGAGCCAGACCTCCATCCAGAGCAACGAGGGGCAGACGTCTGGCAACACCTCGAGGGAGCGCGGGCTCAGACT
>NW_006159471.1:73032-74295 GCF_000334495.1 Tupaia belangeri chinensis | reverse complement strand
CCGGGCCAGCCAGGGGGGGAGACGGCCCCGGGGCCTGGGGCCTGCCGTGGGCTGGGCCGGGACCTGTGGGCAGAGGAGGGTGGCATGTGAGCAGGCTGGGGACGCAGGGGATGGCAGTCAGAGGCAGACATGGGTGCCTGGGTGGCCCGAGACTCACGCAGGCCTGGAGCCGGGAGTGGATGTGGCGTAGCACGTGCAGGGGCTGGTCCAGGGTGTCCCTAGGGGACGAGTCAGCCACGGCACCCAGGACCCGCAGAGTCAGGGCCAGCTCAGCCTCCAGGGCCACAGCACGATCCTGCACCTGAGGGCAGGGGAGAAAGAACAGGTGAGGGGACAGGGGAGAGGGCAGGAGGGTGAGGCAGTGATGGTAACAGCAAGGGGGCGAGGAGGGGCGGGGCTCAGCGAGAAGTAGAAGTTTCAGGAGCCAAGAAGGAGGAAAGAGCAGGGCCTGACCCCCCACTCACCTGCAGCTGCCTCAGGTCCCAGGGCCTGGGGAAGAGGCGGGAGTGGCACCCATAGTCCTTCTGCAAGAGCGACTCTTCCTGGGGGCAAGCACCTTGGTCAATCCCCATAGTAGGGGGAAGGTCAGCCCACCCAGAGGATTGGGGGATGGCAGACCACAGAGGAGAGGGCAGGTCTGGGCAGGGACAGAGGCACCTCCACCTCGGGAGCACAGGGCAGCCCAGGAGCAGAGCAGGAGCTGGCGCTGGAGCTGGAGTGGGAGATGGAGCAGGAGCAGGAGGAAGAGCAGGGGCAGGAGCAGGAGTTGGAGAGGGAGATGGAGCAGGAGCAGGAGGAAGAGCAGAGGCAGGAGCAGGAGCTGGAGAGGACTGGGAGTGGCAGCTGGAGCAGGAGAAGGAGCAGAGGTGGCAGCAGAGCAGGACCAGGAGCAGGAAGAGGAGCAGAGGCAGGAGCAGAGCAGGAGCAGAGCAGGAGCTAGTCCATGCAGGAAGGCGGAGGGAAGCCCAGTTCAGGAGGGATGAAGCTGAGTTCAGTCAGGAAGGCCGAGGTTAGCCCAGGGCAGGAAGGTGGACATCAGCCCAGCCAGGGAGGGTGGAGGAAGCCCCCTGCGGACAGGCAGAGCTGCACTCTCAGGCAGTTGCCACGGAGCCCCATGGAGAGATGGAGGAGGCTAGCCCACAGCACAGGGGCGGTGGGAGACTCACTAAGCTGTCCTTTGCCCTCTTGAAGGCCTGCAGCTCCTGTGGGGACAGTGACTTGAACTGGCTGATGTGGCAGGGGCCTTTATACCCGGGGGGGGTT
>NW_006159471.1:72055-72630 GCF_000334495.1 Tupaia belangeri chinensis | reverse complement strand
GGGGAGCCCAAGACGGGGGAAGGCCATGGCAGGGCGGGGCCGCTGAGCAGGTGAGGCTGCAGCGAAAGAGAAACTGACAGCGACTCAGGGCTCACCTGCTGGAAGCTGAGCTCCCGAAGGAATCTCGGAGCTGGGGCAGCTTTGGCCCTGCTGGAAACTGAGCTCCCGAAGGAATCTCGGAGCTGGAGCAGCTATGGCCCCATGAGTGGGGAGAGTGGGGTGGGTCACAGTGCCTGTGGGCTCTGTAGGGTGCCGTGGGCAGGAGCCCACAGAGGGCCCGGCATTTCCGTTGGGTGCTCTGGCACAGGGAGGGAGCGAAAGGGCACCTGGAAGGAGCAGCCTTGAATCCCGGGAGCTCCAGAGGGAGGCTGTCCAGCAGAGCCCAGAAGGCCCAGGGAGGAAGCTGCAGGGAGGAATGGGGGAAGAGAGTAGCAAGGTGAAGTAAGAGGACAAGCCAGCTCCCCTCTCCCGTGTGCTAAGGACAGAGGAGGCGTGGAGGTGGGGTCCAGCTTGTCCTGACATCTCTATTCATTGCTCATGCTGGGAGGCCCCTGGAGTCTGGGGCCCTGCTCTGG
>NW_006159471.1:70757-72032 GCF_000334495.1 Tupaia belangeri chinensis | reverse complement strand
TTATTCAGCCCCCAGCTGGGGTCAGGCCGTGTTCAAGGGCCCAGGAAAAGAGAAAACAGGACAGAAAACAACCCTTCTTGGAGCTTTATTTTCTAAAAGTGAAACTGATAGCCTCCAGGGCAATGGAAGTATGTGTGTAGTCAGCACCCAAGATTCCATGCTCACAGAATTGGACACACATACACGTATGCCGCAATATTTTGAGAATTTCTTGTATGATCATTTGATGCAGCCCATTAGTGAGGACAACACACGGACCTCACCCGGAAGCTCCGGAACCACCTTTCCGTGCGCGTTGCTCCCTTCCAGGGCGGTGTAAGGTGCCATTCTGTACTGAGGGTACTGAGGCTCAGAAAGGAGATTTGTCCAGAAAAGCTCTATCACTAAGTGACAGGATCAGACTGAAGCTCAGGTCACCTCATGTCTGGACTGAGCCTTTTGTATGGAGAGCGTCCACAAGTAACCACACGGGAAACACCAGTGCAAATGAGTCACTCTTTAATAGCGGGCAATAAGTTAACACCAAGACGCAGCACAGCCGACACTGGAATGTCACACAGACAACATTGTAACAGGATCCACGGACACACTGCAGCTTCAGGACTTGGGCCTGTCCCAGCCAAATCCCTGAAGGGATGAAGGCCCCTCACGTGGAGGATCAAAGAATCATGAACTGCCAGAATGGGAGTTGAGGGTTCAAATCAGGATGTGAGACCCGGGGACCAGGGGTCTGGGGAGAGGTGTTTGTTATCCCAGAGGCAAGGACTGGTCCCTGGTTCATGGGGTCCCTGGTTCATCCAACACAGAGCCTTCAGCCACCACCCTCTGGAAGAGCTTCGGGACATGCATCCCATGAAAATCACACATCTTCCCGGACACTCCACCGGGGCTCTTCTTGGGAGAGCATCTGAACCTTTTGCACTCAGAGCCGGTGGATTGAAGCCAACCCAATGGCAACAGAGGGTCCCTGGAACGTCAGCGCCCATGGGCTAAATGCCTGCCTTATACAAGGAGCACAGAGAGGCCCACGCTCTGCAGCTGAAGGCGCTGAGAGTTTCTGATCCCCATGGAGCATTCGGGGTCAGACACAAGGTCCGGAGTGTGCCACTATCCGGAGGTCCCGCATCAGCAGCCGCAGGAGGTTGAAGATGACAGAGGCTTCGTGGCAACGACTCGGGTCCTGCAACCCGGGAAGAGGCAGAGCGGGGCTGAGTCAGGAGCGTCCCGCCAGAGAAGCTGAGAGACAAGCCTCAGTCCAGCCCGCGTGGACCCGGG
>NW_006159471.1:60617-70148 GCF_000334495.1 Tupaia belangeri chinensis | reverse complement strand
GACGCAGGGGCCTCCCCACCCCAGGAGTGGGACCCGCGTCTCGGAACAGGGTGGCCCAGGGTCCCAAAGGCTCCTGGGCCGCCAGCGGTCTGGGCGGTGACTCACGTAGCGGTCCTTCAGCGCCTTGGCGGCCGCCAGCGCCCTGGGGTCCAGCGAGCGGTAGTGGGAGAGCAGGCAGCGCCGGGGCGCGGGCACGCCGGGGTCCTCCGCCTCGCCCAGCGTGTACAGGAGCCACAGCCCCGCGGCCAGCGCGACTCGGCCACTGGGTCCCATCTCTGTCCCTGCAGGAACCCTGGGACGTCAGGCAGGCCACAGAGAGGGTCTCATGGCTCCTGCCCAGGCCTCTTAAAGTCGCAAAGAGAAGATGCCCAGAGCTTGGCAACCATCACACCCATGGGTAGAGAGAGACCCAGGATTGGTGCTCCTTCCTCCCTCAGCCCCTGTCCCCTTGGTCCTCACCTTGGTGTCCCTGAGTACTGCAGCAGGGCTTGCCTCTGTGTCCTCTGAGTAGTGTCCAGGGTGGCGTCCCCTTGAGCAGTAGTGCCTGGACCATCCATGTTGGCTTTTATGTGCCCGGCTCTGACATGGTCTGTAGCTGGCCTTCTCTGACCTTGGGAACCTTCCCTATCATCATTGCTGGCCCCAGCCCTCGGGGATCCCTGGAGTGTAAGGACTTTGTTCTCCTGTGGTCCTGCGCCAGAGATGGCTGGCTTGAAGCTGCATCCTGGCAAACTGCCTGTTTCTGTTTTCAGGATGTCTGTTTGTCTTTCTCTACTTGTATCTGGTCTCTCTTCTGCATTCTAGGAACTAACTGAAAACACACGTTTTCCTGCTCTTTGGGCACTTTTTTTTTTTTTTTGAGAGTTTTTTTTGCTATAGGGCACATGTGCTCGCCAGGAAGACAGAGAGACAGAGAGACAGAAAGTGAGAAATCACCCCCCAGGGGGGATGGCCTCCATTCTCCTCTTGAGATCTTGGGCACACACGCACACGCACCCCGCGTGAGTTTAAGCCACCGGGTCTGGGACTCGAACTGCAGTTGACTACATGGGAGTCCAGCAACATAGCCATTATGCTAACTGCTGGTCCTGCGTTTTCCTGCTCTTTGAATCTGGGCACTTGGCAGAGGCATCCAGCCATGCTAGTGCCTGCCCTCAGAGTTCTCAACGCCCATGTGCTCTCTCAGGCTTCACCCTGGGCCTGTCATTCCATTCCTGCCCTCCATCTTGTCCTTCATTCTCTTCCCTTAATAGTCTCCTTTTCTTTCTCTCTGCTTTTTCTCATTTGTGTCTCTGTTGAATTTTAAATAAATAAATATATATAATATTTACTTTATGTTATTTTATTTATTCATTCATTTATTTTTTAATTTGGCCAGAGAGAGACAGAGGATGAGAGTGAGAGAGAGAGGAAGTGAGAAAGCAAGGCACCAGATTCAGGACTCGAACCCTGGTCAACCATGTGGGAGTGTCCAGTGTCTCAACCACCACGCCACCTGCTGGTCCCCAGAGCTGTTTTTGTTTTAATCTGCTATCTTGTTATTTTTGTTTTAATTTCCAGAAGGTGCATGCATTCTCCAGAGAGAGACAGAGAGAGATAGAGAGAGAGAGGAGATGAGAAAGCACCCCACATAAGGAATGATGATGCCACAATCCCTTCTCCTTTTCTGCCTCCCTTCAGAATCTTGAGCACATGTGCACATGTGCCCAGAGCGTTTTTCAAGCCACCAGGACTGAGATTTTAACTTGGCAGGTTGGCCATGTGGGATATAGCTCCCTTAACCCCTAGGGCAAGGGCTGGTCTTATTCTGTTATTAAGTAATGTTCATTCCTTTAGCAATTTTCAAAGTATTTTCCATTTGCTATAGAAAATTGAAAGTGCAGTGGCCAGCAAGGTGGTATGGTTGAGGCAGCTGGATACCACATGGCTAACTGCTTGCGGTTCAAGTCCCAGAACTGGTGGCTTGAAAAACACTCCAGGCTGTGGATCCTGTCCAAGCTTACAGAGCTTTTGTGGTGGAATGACTGTGGTGTTCTGCTGTTCTGATGTTATGGGTGATGTTCTGCCATCTCTCAGCTGTATAGACCAATCTACCCTAAACAGAATAGCTTACGTGTGTTTTGAGCACATCAGACAAGGTTTCTACATGAGACTGATTTAATGAATTATAGTTCAGTTTATGAAGAAATATTGATAATAACAGGTAAATAGTAACTGGATTTTTTTCTGGATTGTGTGTGTGTGTGTATATATATATATGTGTGTGTGTGTGTGTGTGTGTGTGTGTGTGTGCACTCACCAGAGAGACAGAGACAGATATACAGAAAGTGAGAAATCATCCTGCCCCAGGGGGGAGATGACCATGCCACAATTCCTTCTCCTCCATTCTCCTCTCAGGATTTTGGGCAAGCATGCACATGCACCTGGCATGGGTTTTAAGCCACTGGGTCTGGGACTTGAACTGTGGTCAACTATGTGGGAGTCCGGGGACATAACCATCATGCCATCTGCTGGTCATGGCGATTTCTTTCTTTTTCTTTCTTTCTTTTTTTTTTTTTTGCCATAGAGTTTATGGGGCACATGCATTTGGCAGGGAGAGAGGGGGGTGGGAGCTAGAGGGAGAGAGAGAGAGAGAGAGAGAGAGAGAGAGAGAGATTGAGAAATCATCCCCAGGGGGAATGGTCATGCTGCAAGCCCTTCTCCATTCTCTTCCCAATGCACACACATACACGCGTGCCTGGCATGATTTTCAGGCCTGAGGTCTGAGACTCGAATGCGGTCAGCTGTATGAAACTCCAGCATGTTAATCACCATATCACCTGCTGGCCTCTGGATTGGTAGTTTCTTATGAAACCAAACATGCAACTCTTAGTCAGCCCAGAGATTGTCCACCTGGACATTTATTCCAGAGAAATTAATACTTATATCTATGCAATAGTTATTTGCGATGAAAATATTCATAGTTTTTTTTTTTTCCACAATAGCTGAAACTACAAAACCCAGCTGTCCACCAAAGGGTGAATGGTTAAACAAACTCTGGCACATATACCCCACACAATAGGAGTGAGCTGCCAACACAAGTAACACCTTGGGAGAATATGGAGGGGATTATGCTGGGTCAGAAAAGCCCATCTGGGGCCAGCAGGTGGTGTGGTAGTTGAGGCACTGGATCCCACATGGCCAACTCCATAGTTTGAGTCCTGGACCCAGTTGCCTGAAAAAAAAAAAAAAAACAAAACAAAAAACACAGGTGCATGTATGTGCATGCCCAAAATCCCAAGAAGAGAATGGAGGAGAAGGGGTTGTGGCATGGTCATCCTCTCTGGGGAGTGATTTCTCACTTGTCCTTCTCTCTCTCTGTCTCTCCATTGAACACACATGCCCTATACCAAAAAAAAAAAAAAAAAAAATCTAAAGAAAAAAACAATCCCAAAAGGGTACAGTAGTTATGATCCTACTTATATATTTGAAATGACAAAATTTTAGAAGTGGAAAATAGGTTCGTTGTTGCAAGGGGCTAGGGACAAGGGGCATGGTAGAGGGAGAAAGGTGGATATGGTTACAAAAAGGACAGTCATAGGATTCCTTGTGGTAATGGAACAGCCTGACTTGACTGTGGTGGTACGTACATGAACTCTTCCTGTGACAAAATTGTATAGAATAAATGCACACACGGGCACATCTAGAATAAATGCACACACGAGCACACACGCAGAATGCAAGCAAAACCGGGGATCTCTGAGTACGCTGGGTTGTATCAAAATCAATATGCTGACCGTGCTCTTGCACTACAGTTAGGCAAGATGTTATCACTGGGGGAAACTGGGTAGAGGGTGCATGAGAGCTCTCTGCTTTATTTCTGATATCTGCACGTGAACCTTCATTTATCTCAATACAGATTTCAGTTTAAAAACGCAGGAGGTGGAGCTAGAAGGTGGCATGGTGATTAAGGTGCTAGATTCCCACACAGTTGACCATAGTTCAAGTCCCGGACCTGGTGGCTTGAAAAGTCACACTGGGAGCATGTGTGTGCATGTGTGCATGCCCAGAATTCCAAGAGGAGAATGGAGGAGAAAGGATTGCAGCGTGGCTATTATCCCCGGGGGTGATTTCTCACTTTTCCTCTTATTACCTCTATCTGACAGGCACACACCCTATGGCAAAAACCTAAAAAAACCCCAGACAACTCAGGAGGGCCAGCTCAGTGGTACAGTGGAAATGCACTACTCAAGTGATGTGGATCCATATGCAAGATCACAGGTTTGGTTCCCCAGTAGATCTGTAAATGTCCTTGACACTGGCTGGCTGGGAAGTCTGGGGCAGTGGGGAGTACTGTGGTATGAAGCCCTGTTGAGGGTGCTTGTCTCTGTCTCCTCATTCTCTCTTCTTTTCTCTTTCTCTGTCTCTCTGCATATGTCTCTTAGTCTCATGAAAGGAAGAAATAAACATTTTTAAAAGAATTAGTTATTTAATTTTATTTATTATTATTGTTTTTTTTAATTTAATCAAAGAGAGACAGACAGAGAGAGGTAAAGTGAGAAAGCAAGCCTTTAGGTCCAGAACTCAAACTGTGGTCGACCATATGAGAGGCCAATTTCTTATTTATTTGT
This sequence comes from Tupaia belangeri chinensis, assembly GCF_000334495.1. NCBI lineage: Eukaryota > Metazoa > Chordata > Mammalia > Scandentia > Tupaiidae > Tupaia > Tupaia belangeri. The sequence goes on along the minus strand of NW_006159471.1, from coordinate 65,538 downwards.
TTATTTATTGAGAGGTTTTTGCTATAGGGCATGTATGCTCACCAGAAAGACAGAAAGAGACAGAGAGACAGAAAGTGAGAAATCACCCCCAGGGGAATGGCCATGCCACAATCCCTTCTTCTCCATTCTCCTCTCGGGATCTTGGGCACACATGCACCCAAGACTCACACTCGGTGTGAGTTTTAGCTGCCAGGTCTGGGACTCAAACCATTGTTGACTACATGTGAGTCCCATGACATAACCATTACGCCATCTGCCAATCCCAAAATAAATAAATTTCTAAAGATGGGGGGAAAAATGGAAATATTGATAATAACAGGTAAATAGTAACTGGATTTTTTCTGGATTTTTTCTAGAGGAAGCAGATGACCTACTCAAAAGTTTAACTAAGAAATACAGGGTTAAGAGAACCAGGATGTGGTGATGCCTCCAGGAACTAGTGACAGGGGGAGTTGTTACCACCCCTAGGCATGACAAGGCAGAGTGTGACTTCAGACAGAAGAACGTAGCCAATGTCAAACTCCAGCCTTGCAGGGGGGGAACCAGAGAATGAACCAAAACCTTAACCTTGCTCTTCTCCCGCAGGTGCTTCCCATTGGTTAAATCCAAACAGTAGTCAGAGGGCAGGCAGCCCCGCAGAGGCAGACATGGAGGAGTCCAGACTGCGCATCAGCACAGCCGCGGAAATGGCAGGCGGCTGGTACAGGTGTTTTTACTCAGCCATTATCAGCAGGTCTAGAGGTCAGATCAACGTACTCTAACTCTTAGAAAGCTTTCAAAAAGGATCTACCCTACCAGCAATTGAAGGAGCAGTGAGCTAGCATTTTCCTCAATGAGTTCATTATTTTGCTTTTTAGTTACTTAGGCAGAATTAATTCTCCTCCTAAGAAATTAAAATATCATCAATCATTTTAAATTTTCTAATAATCACCGCCTCTATTCCCATGCCTTCTCTAGAAATACCCTGTAATTAGGTATATATCCTTACACACTTTTTTGTACATATTGAGATATATTGTTCAGGTCCCAAGAAAATTTTTTTTTGGAAAGGTTTTTGCTATAGGGTGCACACATTCGCCAGAAAGACAGAGAGACAGAGATACAGACAGACAGAAAGCAAGAAATCACCCCTTGGAATCTTAGGCACACACGCACACGTGCCTGGTGTGAGTTTAAGCCACCAGGTCCAGGACTCAAACTGCGGTCAACTACATGGGAGTCCAGTGACTTAGCCATTATGCCACCTGCTGGTCCCAGTCCTAAGGAAATTTAACTGAACTTTTAATGTTGATATAACTGGACATTATCACGTGATTGGAAGCAATAATATAAGGAGATATGTGTACCATTCATCCGGTTTCCCACAAGGGCAACATCTTGCATAATTATATACAATATCACATAGAGGATATTGACACAGATACAGCGCATCCTATTAGCACAAACATTCCTCGCGTTGCCCTCTCCATAGTCACATTTACTCTCCTCCTCTATCGCTATCGCCCCTCCGTAACTGCTGGCAACCACTAATCTGTTCCCCCTTTCTACAATCCTTTTATTTCAAGAATATGATATAAGTGGAATCACACAGTATGAAACTGTATCATGGCACCACGGCACATCACAAGACGTCTGCCTTTTGCTTATCAACCTATTAGCTTAATGAACTAGTCTTAGGAAGGGAACTCAGCTGCTAAGTGTGGAGTGCCTGAAGCAGTTATTAGACCTACTGTTTTATCTTTAATGCATCAATGAAAAGACATGTTTATTACTGTATAACAAATTTATTTTTATGTTTTGGTAACTATGTTTCAATATAACTGGTTTCCTTTGAAGGCTTTTATATTTAATACTATGCACTTAAAAACATGGTTCTAGGGCCAGCAGGTGGTGTGGTGATTAAGACACTGGACTCCTATGTGACTAAATGCAGTTCCCATCCTGGACCTGGTGTGGTGGTTTGCTTTCTCTCTTTCTTTCTCTCTCTCTCTGTGGTATGAAGCCCTGTTGAGGGTGCTTGTCTCTGTCTCCTCACTCTCTCTTCTTTTCTCTTTCTCTGTCTCTCTGCATGTGTCTTTTAGTCTCATGAAAGGAAGAAATAAACATTTTTTAAAGAATTATTTAATTTTATTTATTATTATTATGTTTTTAATTTGATCAAAGAGAGACAGACAGACAGAGGTAAAGTGAGAAAGCAAGCCTTCAGGTCCAGGAATCAAACTGTGGTCGACCATATGAGAGGCCAGTTTCTTATTTATTTGTTTATTTATTGAGAGGTTTTTGCTATAGGGCATGTGTGCTCACCAGAAAGACAGAAAGAGACAGAGAGACAGAAAGTGAGAAATCACCCCCCAGGGGGAATGGCCATGCCGCAGTACATATGCCCTGTGGCAAATTTAAAAAAATAATAATAATTATAAACAACAACAACAAAACATGGTTCTGAAGCTGTGATTATAGCACGACTACAGGATATAAGGTTAATATACAAATGTCAACTGCTTTCTTATATATTGCCAACACACAACTGGAATTTGAAATTAAAAACACCGTTTATATTAGCACCCCCAAAAAGGAACACCTATGTACAAATCCAACAAAATATAAACAAGAGCTATGTTAAGAAAACTACAAAAATATGATAAAATAAAAATTGAGAAAAATTTCATAGATCTGAATAGAAAACCTCAATATTTTCAAGATGTTGGTTCTTCCCAATTTGTCTTCCAGATTCAGTGCAATCCAATCAAGATCCCAACACATTATTTTGAGATAATTACTGACAAACTGACCATTTATACGGAAGCTGAAAAGATCTACGCCATACCCAGTCATGGTGGCATATCCTGTTAAGATGCTGCAGCTCTGTAGGCTGAGGCAACGTGGAAGGAAGGCATGGGTTTGGTTCTTAAGCTGGCCTGAAGGCTGGGCAAGGAGGTGCATGCCTGTAATCCCAACTGAGGCGGGAGGATGATGAGCTCAAGCGTGGCTTGGGCAACACAGAGAGACCCTATGTAAAAGAGCTGGGCATGGTCCTAGGTGTTTAGGAGGCTGAGATAGGAGGATGGAGACACAATGAGACCCTAACCTTAAAAAACAAACAAACAAAACAGAATGGCTAATACAATAGCTTTAATTTTTTTCTTCTTTTTTCTTTTTTTAAAAACATGTGCCAAGGAGCTTGTATGCTCACCCAGGAGAGAGAGAGAGAGAGAGAGAGAGGGAGAGAGAGAAAGAAAGAAGGTGAGAAAGCTCCCCATATGGGGGATGGCCACACTGTCTCCTCTATCTCACTCTCTTTTTGGGATTTTGGACACACATCCACATGTGCCTGGTGTGTTTCTCAGGCCACCAGGTCTCGGACTCCAACGATGCAGTTGGTCATGTGGGGTCCAGCCATCTTAACCACTATGCCACTGGCTGATTTGGTTAACACAATATAATTTTTTTTTTTGAGATAGAGATTTTTGCTATAGGGCATGTGTGCTTGCCAAGGAAACAGAGACAGCGAACAGAAAGCAAGAAATCACCCCTAACTTCCCTGGTGGGGAGGATGGTCATGGTGCAATTCCTTCTCCTCCATTCTCCATTAGGATTTTGGGCACACACGCATATGTGCCCGGCATGAGTTTCAAGTCACCGGGTCTGGGACTTGAACTGCAGTCAGCCATGTGGGAGTCCAGCAATGTAACCATTACTCCATCTGCTGGTCCCTGGTCAACACAATATAAAGTAAAAGAGCAGAGCTGGAGGACTGACACTACTGAACATTGAGGTACTATACAGTTACAATAATCAAAACAGTGTAGTGTTAGTGAAAGGACAGACCGACAGTCTAATGGAATAGAATAGAGAGTCCTGAAATAGACCCTTACAAATATAGTCAACTGGTTTTTGAGAAAGGAGTGACGGCACACAGTGGAGAAAGAACAGTTCTTTTCTTCAAATGAGTCTAGGGGGGAAAAATCTAGGCATGGATCTTAAACCTTCCACTAAAAATTAACTCAAAATATATCATAGAACTAAAAGGAAAACTACAAAATGTCTAGATGCTAACAAAGGGGAAAATCTATGTGACTTTGGATTTGGCAATGTCTTTTTGGAACACCAAAAGGATGATTCATGGAAGAAAACAAAAAACAGTTAGACTTTATTAAAAAACAAAAACCAAAAAACTTCAGCTTTGAGAAAGACACTATTCAGTGAACTTAAAAAAAAAAAATCTTCTCTCCCCATTGAGAACTAAGATTTTAACAAACACTGGGAAAAAAACGTCAGTGTTGGTCAGCCTGGTGGTGCAGCCAGCAGTAAACTGAATTGCGGTGCTGGAAGCCACACGGCTGACCTCAGGTTTGCATTTCTGGGTTGGCCTGAAAACAAGTCAGGCATGTGTGTAGCTGTCCAAGATCATGACAAGCTGGAGGGCTGGGGAAAGGGGATCATGGAGATGGGACCTTGTCAAAGGTGCTTCTTGCTCTCTCAGGTGTACACATGTGTTTTTCTTTCTTTCTTTCCTTTTTTTTTTGAGAGTTTTTTTTTTTTTTTTTTTTCTTTTTTTTTTTTTTTGCTATAGGGTGCATGTGCTCGCCAGAAAGACATAGAGAGATAGAGAGACAGAAAGTGAGAAATCATCCCCAGGGGGGATGGCCACGCCACAATCCCTTCTCCTCCATTCTCCTCTTGGGATCTTGGGCATGCACGCACACACACCCAGTGTGAGTTTAAGCCACCGATCCAGGACTTGAATCATGGTCGACTACACAGGAATCCAGCAACATAGCCATTACACCAACTGCTGGCCCCACCCATGTGTTTTTCTCATGAATTTGAATTTAAAACATTTTTTAAATTAGAAAAAAAAAAAAAGACTAACCAAGTAGGGAGTTCATGATTAAATGATCCTGTCAGAATGGCAGCCATA
>NW_006159471.1:57679-60552 GCF_000334495.1 Tupaia belangeri chinensis | reverse complement strand
CTGCGTCCCAGGAGGTGGCCTATGGCTTCTGTTGGGTGCAGCTATTTGAGTGGGCCTAGCAGTGGGGCCATGGTGAGGGAAGAGGACTTGTGAGTATTTCTTCCCCAGGCCGCCTCCGTGCAGGGCCTGGGCCCATCTCCATGACTCTCCTCACAGGTCCACACCCTCAACCACACCCTTACCTCTCCGCTTCCTTCAGGCCTAGGGATAACCACCTCTTTCCTCTGCTGTCCCCAGAGTTTTGCACCAGCCCTTGACATTCCCTTTCACTATCCAATTCCTTTGCAAGTGCTCTTGGTATCAACCCCACCTCAAATTATCCTAAATTGATTGGGCCATCTGTTTCCTGCTGGGCCCTAACCGATACACTATAATTAAAGATGTGGGAAAATGCAGATGAGAGATAGCGGTAAGACATAAAAGGCAGGCTCTCAGACTGTACACAGCCTGATTCCAATTTGGGGGAAATTGCTCATTGAAAGGGAAAAGAAGAGGAGAACGGTTACAAATTGTTAAAAAAAATTTTTTTTTTACCTCCAGTAGGTAGAATTTAAGACTTACTTTAACTCTCCAAGTTGTATGTTTTTGTATCGATGGGAATCTTTTTTTTTTCTTCTTTTTTTGAAGAGGTTTTTGCTATAGAGCACATGCACTCGCCAGACAGAGACAGAGAGACAGAAAGCAAGAAATCACCCCCCAGGGGGGATGGCCACACCGCAATCCCTTCTCCTCCATTCTCCTCTCAGGATCTTGGGCATGCACGCACACGCGCCCAGTGTGAGTTTTAAGCCACCGGGTCCGGGATGCGAACTGCGGTCGACTACGTGGGAGTGCAGTGACATAGCCATTATGCATTTACAAGGACAGTGTTACTTAAGTAATTACAAAATATACACACAAGTAAATATGCGGAACATTTCCATACATTGGAAAAAAAATTGTTCCAGAGTCAGATGAAGAGTGAGAGGAGGAGGGTGGCGAAGTTAGAGTTGGTTTTCTCCCCCTGCCTTTATGTTTTTCTGCACTTTTCAGGGTATACCCAATGAACATGCACGGCTAACTTTATCATACAAAGAAGTAGCGGTTGTATTTCTAAACCAAAGCAGAAAGGTTATGACAGCAACCTGGACTTGGATGCTTGTTGGAAAAAAAGAATGAGAAGAGAAAGAATCACATAAAGACAGAGACAGAGAGAGTTATGGAGGAGAGAGGGACAAAGAGAGACACAGCAGAAGGGATGCAATGACAGAGGCTGAGGAGACGGGCTCAGCTGCTGAAGGGCGGTCATGGCATTGTGAACAAGTTAAGAAGCTGCATGGAGTGTAGCATCAGCTCATTCCGTCACTTCCTACTAGCTGGGTATACTGGAAAAGCTCTCTCGTCTTCCTGGGACTCAGACTCAGACTTCCATCTCTAAAGTGGGATAATAGTGGCACACCTCCCTAGTGCTGTGCTTGAGTGCATTACTAGGTTAGATTATACGGGGCCAGGCAGGTGGCACGATGGATCCAACGTGGTCGACAGTGTGGTTTGAGTGTGGGAAATGGAGCTTGAAAATCATGCCAGGTGTGTGCGTGTGCATGCCCCAAATCCTTAGAAAAAATAACAGAGAAGGGTTTACGGTGTGGTCATTCCCCAGGGAGGTGCTTTCTTATTTTCTCTTTCTCTATCTCTGACAAGTACAGAAGCCCTACAAAAAATTTTGGAAAATAATTGGATTATATGTGTGTTCATTACTTACAACCAGGCCTGCTGTACAGGAAACTCTACAAGGCAAGGTCTTACACAATAGATGTAAGATACCCAGGGAGAGAGAGAGAGAGAGAGAGGAGATACAGGGACCGAGACTGATTTGGCAGCTTGAGGGTTAGGGACGAGTCATTCCTGGCGCAGGACCAGAGCAGGGTAAAGTCCTCACACCCCAGGGATCCCACGTGGCCTGGGGCCAGCGCTGACGTTTGGAAAGTTTACCCAAGTCAGAGAGCCTGGTTGCCAACCATTTCTCAGATGGGCACATAAAAGCCACCATGGATGGTCCAGGCACTACTGCTCAAGGGGACGCCACCCTGGACACTACTCAGAGGACACAGAGGCAAGCCCTGCTGCAGTACTCAGGGACACCAAGGTGAGGACCAAGGGGACAGGGGCTGAGGGAGGAAGGAGCACCAATCCTGGGTCTCTCTCTACCCATGGGTGTGATGGTTGCCAAGCTCTGGGCATCTTCTCTTTGCGACTTTAAGAGGCCTGGGCAGGAGCCATGAGACCCTCTCTGTGGCCTGCCTGACGTCCCAGGGTTCCTGCAGGGACAGAGATGGGACCCAGTGGCCGAGTCGCGCTGGCCGCGGGGCTGTGGCTCCTGTACACGCTGGGCGAGGCGGAGGACCCCGGCGTGCCCGCGCCCCGGCGCTGCCTGCTCTCCCACTACCGCTCGCTGGACCCCAGGGCGCTGGCGGCCGCCAAGGCGCTGAAGGACCGCTACGTGAGTCACCGCCCAGACCGCTGGCGGCCCAGGAGCCTTTGGGACCCTGGGCCACCCTGTTCCGAGACGCGGGTCCCAATCCTGGGTTGGAGAGGCCCTTGCGTCCTCGCGCCCCGCAGGTGCATCTGGTCTCTGGGTTCGCAGTCCTGACCGCCCCAGCTCCCCGACCGGCCCGACACACGTGCCCACACGGACCTCGGGCCAGTCACTAAAGGGCGCCCCCCGCTGGGCGGACTCCGCTCCACGTCGGGGTGCTGGGCGGGGAGAAGGCACCCGGGATGCGTTTTAGCCCCGCTCACGCCTTCGGGGAGCTCCCTGGTTCAGGCCCCGACAGGCACTTCCAAGAGCCCAGAGCGCCACCACCGCCACCGCGCCTGCCAGGGAATCACAGCGT
>NW_006159471.1:54029-56590 GCF_000334495.1 Tupaia belangeri chinensis | reverse complement strand
TTACAAACACCTCTCCCCAGACCCCTGGTCCCCGGGTCTCACATCCTGATTTGAACCCTCAACTCCCATTCCGACAGTTCATGATTCTTTGATCGCCCACGTGAGGGGCCTTCATCCCTTCAGGGATTTGGCTGGGACAGGCCCAAGTCCTGAAGCTGCAGTGTGTCCGTGGATCCTGTTACAATGTTGTCTGTGTGACATTCCAGTGTCGGCTGTGCTGCGTCTTGGTGTTAACTTATTGCCCGCTATTAAAGAGTGACTCATTTGCACTGGTGTTTCCCGTGTGGTTACTTGTGGACGCTCTCCATACAAAAGGCTCAGTCCAGACATGAGGTGACCTGAGCTTCAGTCTGATCCTGTCACTTAGTGATAGAGCTTTTCTGGACAAATCTCCTTTCTGAGCCTCAGTACCCTCAGTACAGAACGGCACCTTACACCGCCCTGGAAGGGAGCAACGCGCACGGAAAGGTGGTTCCGGAGCTTCCGGGTGAGGTCCGTGTGTTGTCCTCACTAATATTCTCATTAAATAACCTCACAGAGGACCCCACAGATATTGATACGTGTGTGCGTGTGTGTGTGTCCACTTCTGTGGGTGCTGACTGCACACCTCCTTTCCTGGGTCACTGAGCTACCAGGGATCAGAACGGGTTTGAACCCCGAGCTGTCAGCCTTAGAGCCCACTCTCTGCCTTTGCATGAACGTCCTTTCTAGAAAAACAGCCATGGCGTCTAGAAGTTAGAAGCTGTGTGCCAGGGTGCAGAATTCCCAATTTATGCCACAGCTCGACTCCCTGGAGCTAAGGCTTCTGCCTTTGAAAAAAAAAAACGGACCAAATCGCTGGCAGGTTACTTGGCTCCAGCCTGGTCTAGTTTCTGAACCATTTTATGAAGCAAAGCTTGAGATTGTCCCAACCTTGCGGCCTCACACTGGAACTATGAATAAGAAAAACGAAAGGCTTAGGGTGGAGCCAAGTGTCAAAAACAATCGACAGCCTCTCTCCCAGAAGTGTAATACTGTGGAGTCCCTGGGGTGTGGGAGCAGAGTCAGTCAGACAGTGGACTGGTTACTCTCTGGGGGTCAGAGAGAACTTAGTTCAAATCCTCTACTCACTACTTAATTGCTGTGTGACTTGGGGCTGACCTCCTAACCTTCCTGAGCCAATGCAGGTCCCCAGAGTTTCCTCCAGCTGTGACCGTGGCCGGCCAGCTGCAGTGACAAGCCTCCAGGACAGATCTGGACACAAAAGTGCTTACGAAGAGCGTTTCTCTGTCTTCTTGCACTGGTTTCGACCTGGCCCTGAAGGCTCAACCCTTGGGCTTTGCATGGCTCCCGCCCTCCCTCCATGAGTTCTTCGCTCTGAGGGCGCCCCCTCAGGTCAGCCCCTCTAACACAAACTCTCTCTGAGCTCTGGTTCCTGCTTTGTGCTTCTGGGCTAACCGGCCTGGGTCAGAACACACGGCCATTCCCGGATACTGTCCGTTATCCTCTGCATCACAAAGCTCCAGGAAGGGTTGTTTTCTGTCCTGTTTTCTCTTTTCCTGGGCCCTTGAACACGGCCTGACCCCAGCTGGGGCTGAGTAATAAACACCTGCTGATTGCTGAACGGTGGCTGTGTCTGTCATCATCCAGCTCCTTCCTTTCCGTCCTGGCCACCCCTGGTTCCAGAGCAGGGCCCCAGACTCCAGGGGCCTCCCAGCATGAGCAATGAATAGAGATGTCAGGACAAGCTGGACCCCACCTCCACGCCTCCTCTGTCCTTAGCACACGGGAGAGGGGAGCTGGCTTGTCCTCTTACTTCACCTTGCTACTCTCTTCCCCCATTCCTCCCTGCAGCCTCCTCCCTGGGCCTTCTGGGCTCTGCTGGACAGCCTCCCTCTGGAGCTCCCGGGATTCAAGGCTGCTCCTTCCAGGTGCCCTTTCGCTCCCTCCCTGTGCCGGAGCACCCAACGGAAATGCCGGGCCCTCTGTGGGCTCCTGCCCACGGCACCCTACAGAGCCCACAGGCACTGTGACCCACCCCACTCTCCCCACTCATGGGGCCATAGCTGCTCCAGCTCCGAGATTCCTTCGGGAGCTCAGTTTCCAGCAGGTGAGCCCTGAGTCGCTGTCAGTTTCTCTTTCGCTCCAGCCTCACCTGCTCAGCGGCCCCGCCCTGCTCTGGCCTTCCCCAGCCTGGGGCTCCCCTGGTGGCAGGTGTCAACCTCAGGCTGGGTTTTCACTTTTCCTACATCAGCTGGGACTGCCCGACTGTGCAGCCTAAAAGCCGCTCCATGGAGCTGACAGGGACCACATTCTGGACGGAGCCAGCAGCTGAGACAGTCGGACAGAGCAGCAGTCAGACCTGCAGGGCAGCCCGACCCGAGACTCTGATCACGAGCGAGAGAGACCCCAGGTGAGAGCCTCAGGCTGGACACGGTGTCCCTGCTCTGCTGACGGGGACCAGAGACCAGGAAGGAGGCTGGTGAGCCCCCTGGGCATTGTCCGGGAGCCTCGTGTCCCCACAGCCCACCCCTCTGCCCCAGACCCCCGCGGCCCCTCAGCTTCCTATTCTTCCATCACCA
>NW_006159471.1:46775-52663 GCF_000334495.1 Tupaia belangeri chinensis | reverse complement strand
GGTCCCGCCCCAGCCCACGGCAGGCCCCAGGCCCCGGGGCCGTCTCCCCCACTGGCTGCACCGGCTCCAGGAGGCTGAGAAGAAGGTGGGTGATCAGGCATGTGGTGACACCTGGGAGGAGGTGGGACCAGACAGTGACAGCCACTGACCATTCCTGCCTCCCCCACAGGAGTCTCCTGGCTGCCTCGAGGCCTCTGTCACCTTCAACCTCTTCCGCCTCCTCACCCGGGACCTGAGATGTGTCGCCAGTGGGGACCTGTGTGTCTAGCCTCAGACCCACCTGTCACCGCTCCCAGAATCTTACATTTTATTTATGCATCAACCACTTCTCTTAATTTATTGCCACTTGATCACTATTTATGTATTTATGTGTGCGCGTTCTCAACGTCAACTCCAAACATGTTTATTTTTGTATTTTTGTAAACTCTGAATAAACAATGAGCAAAGTCCATGCCTGCGTGGGCCTGTGTGTGCTGTGTGTTCCTGTTGCAGTGTCTCCCCACCACCTGCCACAAAGACACGGGTGACTGTGTCCAGGTGTTCAGGGCACCCTGGCCCGTCAGGGTCCTTCTCTGCTCCGGTGTCACGGGCCGAGTCCGGTGTGGCTGCCGGGCTCCCACGGGGAAGTCTGGAAGAAGCTGAGCCCGCGCTCCCTCGAGGTGTTGACAGACGTCTGACCCTCTTTGCTCTGGATGGAGGTCTGGCTCCTCCTGGGTGGGGTCCTCCTGAGCTCTCAGCGACCCCTCCCTGGCCCTGCACTGGGCCCCTTACCTCAGGGCCTCAAGGGTGCACCAGCTGCTCCTTGTGATGGGAACCTCCCTGACTCCTGCCATGGCCTTCCTGCCTCTAGCCAGAGACCGGTCTGTTCCAGGCGGGATTGAATTGGGCCCATCACACACCCCAGGATAATCTCTCATGAGGCCGGTAAACATGGGTGCATCAGTGAAGTCTCTTTGGTGTGTGACGCGGGGTCTGTACAGGACCCCGGGAATTGGGTGGAGGCATCTTCAGTGGGACAGTCGTCACCCGGCACAGTGTGTCCTTAGGGGATGTGACAGTGGAGGTACTTGGTTTATTCAAGGCTGTGGAGGACACTGAGGAGCCTTCTGCCGAGTGAAGTAAGAGGGCCTGAAAGGTGATAGTAGGAACAGCTGTCGTCATCCCTGGGGAGAAGTCGGGAAGAGCAGGCCCCATGTGCTGTCCTGCATGGTCCACAGCGCACGTGGGAGTGGAGCCCTTTCAGAGTAGGTAGGGCTGGGGCCCGCCAGCTGGCGTGATGGTTAAGGAACTGGATCCCCCATGGCTGACTGCATGGTTTGAGTCTGGGACCAGGCAGCTTAAGAGTCACACCTGGCATGTGTGTGTGCATGTCCAAAATCCAGGAGGAGGATGCATGGACGGGCCTGTGGATGGCCATCTCCCGCGGGGAGGTGCTTTCTCACCGTCGCTCTCTCTCCATTTCTGTCTTTTAAGCACATGCGCCTTACAGGAAATGTAAAGAAAATGGGAAGAAAGAAAGGAAACGTACGTGGCACCAGTGGAGCGGTGCTGTCAGTGTAGACAAGCTCCAGATCTGCTGGATTTAATGTCTCAAAAAAAAACCCAAAACAATTTATATATGGATTATATGTTGAGATGATTATACTTTCTACGTATTAGGACAAGTGACATAGACTTAAAATTTTTTCTTAGAGAGAGACTTTTGCTATAGGGTGCGTGCACTCACCAGAGACAGAAACAGTGAGAGAGAAACTGAGAAATCACTCCCTAGCGGGGATGCCCACACCACAACCCCTTCTCCTCCATCCTCTTCTCAGGATTTTGGGGGCACATACACACACACACACACACACACACACACGTGTGTGCCTGGAGTGAGTATCAAGTCACTGGGTCAGGACTCAAATAGCAGTCGACCATGTGGGAATTCAGTACCTTAACCACCACATCACCCAAAATTCATACGTTTCCTTTTACTTTAAATGTGGCAGTGAAAAATTATAAGCTACACACGTGGAACCCATAGTGTATTGAACAGCACTGCTGAGAACATGATGTCTTACAGGATCCAAGCCCTTTCCCTCTGGATGCTCTTCCATCCTCAGTATACTAGTAACTGTCTCCCTCATTACTGTAAGATGGCTGCTGCAGCTCCAGTCATCACACAATCACCTAATTGTCTACCAAGCAGCAGTGGCCGATTCCAGCTCTTTGTCTCTGTATCTGTTCTCTCCTTCTCCTCTATTTAGAGAACTCCTCGATCATAAGTGAACTCTAGGACATTCTACTAAAGACTACATTTCTGGCCTCCCTGCTCCTAAAGTGTGAAGGTCCGGGCAACACATGCGAGTGTAACTGCCAAAGATCTTTCTGACATTCCAAGGAATAGTTCCGATTTTGGTTGAAAATCTACTTGCTTATCTTAGGAAAGTAAACTTCATTTCGAATCGTCCATTGAAATACAGTGTAAAACTCCTTCCAAAACTGAAAGTTGAAGTAGCGCAACATTGAACATCACAAGTTGTTCAAGGTCCACAGTTAAGTAAATGGAACAAAAAAAATTGCTGTAAGTTCGTTATAACATTTCTTCGGAGCAGGGTTTCTTAGTTTTAGTTTGCTTTGAAAGTGAAGTTTATTCTTAAGCCCCAGACTCACAACTCAACTTGCAGCTACTACAAAAATCTTTAGGTGTGAAAATAGGTTCCATGAGTGGAGTCATAGTACCAAAGATGTTTCAGATATTCTAAGGAAAATTACAGGTCTTGGCTGAAACGTTACATGCTTATCTCACGAAATTAGGCTTCATTTCAAAACGTCCACTGAAATACAGTGAAAAACTCGTTCCAAAACTGAAAGTTGAGGTGGAGTACCACTGAACTTCACAAGGTTTTTGAGTTCCACCGTGAAGTATGTCGAACAAACTAGTTTGTGTGAGTTTTTTCTAAACATTTCATTCGAAGTGGGTTTCTTCAGTCTTCGTGGGCTTTGAAAGCATAGTGCATTCTAAGGCCCAAAAGTCAATGTGCAATTATAACAAACATTTTAGCTGTGACAATCAGCGCCATGAGTGGAATCACTCTGTTCAAGATCTTTCAGATATTCCAAGGAAAAGTCCAGATTTTGGCTGATAAACTCCCTCAATATCTCATGACAGTAAGCTTTATTTCCAAACATCCTTTGAAATACAGTGTAGAACTCGTTCCAAAACTGAAAGTTGAAGTAGAGCAACACTGAACATCACAAGTAGTTCAAGTTGCACAGTTAAGTAAGTGGAACAAACAAGTTTGTGTTTGTCTTTTCTAAACATTTCGTTCGAAGTGGGTTTCTGTAGTCTTAGTGAGCTTTGAAACGTAGTGTATTTTTAGACCCTATTTTCAACTTGAAGCTACATGAAAGATCTTTAGGTGTGAAAATCCGCTCCATGAGAGCAGTCATTCTCCGTAATATCTTTTTGATATTCCAAGGAAAAGTACAGCTTTTGGCTGAAGAAATGCATGCTTATTTCACTATAGAAATCTTTATTTCAAATCTCCGCATGAAATACACAGTAAAACTCCTTCCGAAACTGAACGTTGAAGTAGAGCAACACTGAATATCACAATTCCTTCCAGTTCCAAAGTTAAGTTAGTGGAAGAAAAAAGGTTGTGTTAGATGTTTCTTAGCAAATCTTTGGAAGAGGTTTTCTTTAATCTCAATTTGCTTTGAAAGTTTCGTGCATTTTTAGGCAGAAACCTTTAGGTGTGAAAATCAGCTCCATGAGTGGAGTCACTTGGCCAAACATCTTTCTGATATTACAAGGAAAAGTACAGATTTTCACTGAATTTCTACATGCTTATCTGGTGAAATTAAGCTTTATTTCCAAACTTCGCATGTAATAAACTGTAAACTCCTTCCAATACTGAAAATTGAAGTAGGGCAACACTAAATATCACAAGTTGTTCAACTTCCACAGTTAAGTAAGTGGAACAAACCAGTTTGTCTTAGTTTTATCTCAACATTTCTTTGGAACAATATTTCTCAGTCTTAGTTTGCTTTGACAGTGTAGTTCATTCTTATGCCCCAAATTAAACTTGCAGCTCCTACAAAGATCTTTAGTTGTGAAAATCAGCTCCATGAGTGGAGTCATTCTGCCAAAGATCTTTCTGACATTCCAAGGAAAAGTTCAGATTTTGGCTGAAAATCTACATGCTTATCTCATGAAAGTAAACTTCATTTTGAATCGTCCATTGAAATACAGTGTAAAACTCCTTCCAAAACTGAAAATTGAAGTCGTTCAACATTGAACATCACAAGTTGTTCAAGGTCCACAGTTAAGTAATTGGAACAAAAAGATTGCTCTAAGTTCTTTTTAACATTTCTTTCGAGGAGGGTTTCTTAGTTGTAGTTTGCCTTGGAAGTGAAGTTTTTCCTTAGACCCAAACTCAACTTGCAGCTACTACAAAAATCTTTAGGTGTGAAAATAGGTTCCATGAGTGGAGTCATAGTACCAAAGATGTTTCAGATATTCTAAGGAAAATTACAGGTCTTGGCTGAAACTTTACATGCTTATATCACGAAATTAGGCTTCATTTCAAAACGTCCACTGAAATGCAGTGAAAAACTCGTTCCAAAACTGAAAGTTGAGGTGGAGTACCACTGAACTTCACAAGGTTTTCGAGTTCCACAGTGAAGTATGTCGAACAAACTAGTTTGTGTGAGTTTTTTCTAAACTTTTCATTCGAAGTGGGTTTCTTCATTATTCCTGGGCTTTGAAAGCATAGTGCATAGGCCCAAAAGTCAATGTGCAATTACAACAAACATTTTAGCTGTGAAAATCAGCGCCATGAGTGGAATCACTCTGTTCAAGATCTTTCAGATATTCCAAGGAAAAGTCCAGATTTTGGCTGATAAACTCCCTCAATATCTCATGACAGTAAGCTTTATTTCCAAACGTACATTGAAATACAGTGTAGAACTCGTTCCAAAACTGAAAGTTGAAGTAGAGCAACACTGAACATCACAAGTTGTTCAAGTTGCACAGTTAAGTAAGTGGAACAAACAAGGTTGTGTTTGTCCTTTCTAAACATTTCGTTCGAAGTGGGTTTCTTTAGTCTTAGTGAGCTTTGAAAGCGTAGTGTATTTTTAGACCCAATTTTCAACTTGAAGCTACATGAAAGATCTTTAGGTGTTAAAATCCGCTCCATGAGAGCAGTCATTCTCCGTAAGATCTTTGTGATATTACAAGGAAAATTACAGATTTTGGCTGAAGAAATGCATGCTTATTTCGCTATAGAAATCTTTATTTCAAATCTTCGCATGAAATACACAGTAAAACTCCTTCCGAAACTGAACGTTGAAGTAGAGCAACACTGAATATCACAATTCCTTCCAGTTCCAAAGTTAAGTTAGTGGAAGAAAAAAGGTTGTGTTAGATGTTTCTTAGCAAATCTTTGGAAGAGGTTTTCTTTAATCTCAATTTGCTTTGAAAGTTTCGTGCATTTTTAGGCAGAAACCTTTAGGTGTGAAAATCAGCTCCATGAGTGGAGTCACTTGGCCAAACATCTTTCTGATATTACAAGGAAAAGTACAGATTTTCACTGAATATCTACATGCTTATCTGGTGAAATTAAGCTTTATTTCCAAACTTCGCATGTAATAAACTGTAAACTCCTTCCAATACTGAAAATTGAAGTAGGGCAACACTAAATATCACAAGTTGTTCAACTTCCACAGTTAAGTAAGTGGAACAAACCAGTTTGTCTTAGTTTTATCTCAACATTTCTTTGGAACAATATTTCTCAGTCTTAGTTTGCTTTGACAGTGTAGTTCATTCTTATGCCCCAAATTAAACTTGCAGCTCCTACAAAGATCTTTAGTTGTGAAAATCAGCTCCATGAGTGGAGTCATTC
>NW_006159471.1:38608-46750 GCF_000334495.1 Tupaia belangeri chinensis | reverse complement strand
TGCATTTTTAGGCACAAAACTCCACTTGCAGGTACAACAAAGATCTTTAGGTGTGAAAATCAGCTCCACGATTGGTGTCATTCTGCCAGTGATCTTTCTTATATTCCAAGGAAAAGTACAGATTTTGCCAGAAAATCTACATGCTTAATTAGCAAATATAAGCTTACTTTAAAAATGTCCATTGAACTACAGTGTAAAACTGCTTTGAAAACTAAATGTTGAAGTAGAACAACATTGATCATCAGAAGTGGTTGAAAATTCAAAGTTATGTAAGTGGAACAAGTTTGCGTTAGTTCTTTCTTAACATTTCCTTTTCAAAGGGATTGTTTTGTCTTAGTTTTCTTATCAAGTGTAGTGCATTCTTTAATCCAAAACTCAATTTGCAGCTACAAAAAAGATCTTTAGACGTCAGAATAAGCTCCAGGAGTGCATTTATTCTGCCACAGATCTTTCTGATATTCCACGGAAAAGTACAGATTTTGCCAGAAAAACTACATGCTTATTTCGCAAATGTAACCTTCATTTCAAAACGTCCATTGAACTACAGTATTAAACTGCTCTGAAAACTAAATGTTGAAGTAGAACAACATTGAACATCACACGTTGTTCAAAATCCAAAGTTAAGTAAGTGGAACAAGTTTGTGTTAGTTCTTTCTTAACATTTCCTTTTAAAAGGGATTGTTTAGTCTTAGTTTGCTTAGCAAGTGTAGTGCATTCTTTAGTCCAAAACTCAACTTGCAGCTACAACAAAGATCTTTAGGACTGAAAATCAGCTCCAGGAGTGAAGTCATTCTGCCAGAGATCTTTCTGATATTCCAAGGTAAAGTACATATTTTGCCTGAACATCTACATGCTTAACTCACAAATGTAAGCTTCCTTTCAATACATCCATTGAACTACAGTGTAAAACTGCTTTTAAAACTGAATGTTGAAGTTGAATAACATTGAACATCACAAGTTGTTCAAAATTCAAAGTTAACTTAGTGAAACAAACAAGTTTGTGTTCATTCTTTTTTAACATTTCCTTTTAAAAGGAATTTTTAGTCTTAGATTGCTTGGAAAGTGTAGTGTTTCCATTGGTTCAAAACTAAACTTGTAGCTACAACAAAGATAGTAGGGTTCTGAATCAGCTCCAGAAGTGCAATCATTCTGCCAGAGATCTTTTCGATATTCCAAGGAAAAGTACAGATTTTGCCTGAAAATCTTCATGCTTAACTCGCAAATGTAAGCTTCCTTTTAAAAGGTTCATTGAACTACAGGGTAAAACTGATTTGAAAACTGAATGTTGAAGTGGAACAACATTGAACACCACAAGTTGTTCAAAATCCAAAGTTAACTAAGTGGAACATAAAAGTTTGTGTTAGTTCTTTCTTAACATTTCCTTTTAAAATTGATTGTTTAATCTTAGATGGCTTGGAAAGGGTAGTGCATCCTTTGGTCCAAAACTAAACTTGTACTTACAACAAAGATCTTTAGAGGTGAGCATCAGCTCCAGGAGTGCAATCATTCTGCCAGAGTTGTCTTTGGTATTCCAAGGGAGAATACAGATTTTGCCTGAAAAACTACATGCTTATCTCGCAAATGGAAGCGTCATTTCAAAACTTCCATTGAACTACAGTGTAAAACTGCTTTGAAAACTAAATGTTGAAGTAGAACAACATTGAACATCACAAGTTGTTCAAAATCCAAAGTTAAGTAAGTGGAACAAACAAGTGTGTGTTAGTTCTTTCTTAACATTTCCTTTTAAAAGGGATTGTTTAGTCTTAGTTTGCTTAGCAAGAGTAGTGCATTCTTTAGTCCAAAACTCAACTTGCAGCTACAACAAAGATCTTTAGGACTGAAAATCAGCTCCAGGAGTGCAGTCATTCTGCCAGAGATCTTTCTGATATTCCAAGGAAAAGTGCAGATTTTGCCTGAAAATCTACATGCTTAACTCGGAAATGTAAGATTCCTTTCAATACGTCCATTGAACTACAGTGTAAAACTGTTTTGAAAACTGAATGTTGAAGTAGAACAACATAGAACATCACAAGTTTTTCAAAATCCAAAGTTAAGTAAGTGGAACAAGTTTGTGTTAGTTCTTTCTGAACATTTCCTTTTAAAAGGGATTGTTTAGTCTTAGATTGCTTGGAAAATGTAGTACATCCTTTGGTCCAAAACTAAACTTGAAGCTGCAACAAAGATCTTTAGAGGTAAGAATCAGCTCCAGAAGTGCAATCATTCTGCAAGAGATTTTTCTGATATTCAAAGGAAAAGTACAGATTTTGCCTGAAAATCTCCATGCTTAACTCGCAAATGTAAGCTTCCTTTCAAAACGTCCAATGAAGTACATTGTAAAACTGCTTTGAAAACTAAATGCTGAAGTAGAACAACATTGAACATCACAAGTTGTTCAAAATCCAAAGTTAAGTAAGTGGAACAAACAAGTGTGTGTTAGTTCTTTCTTAACATTTCCTTTTAAAAGGGATTGTTTAGTCTTAGTTTGCTTAGCAAGAGTAGTGCATTCTTTAGTCCAAAACTCAACTTGCAGCTACAACAAAGATCTTTAGGACTGAAAATCAGCTCCAGGAGTGCAGTCATTCTGCCAGAGATCTTTCTGATATTCCAAGGAAAAGTGCAGATTTTGCCTGAAAATCTACATGCTTAACTCGGAAATGTAAGATTCCTTTCAATACGTCCATTGAACTACAGTGTAAAACTGTTTTGAAAACTGAATGTTGAAGTAGAACAACATAGAACATCACAAGTTTTTCAAAATCCAAAGTTAAGTAAGTGGAACAAGTTTGTGTTAGTTCTTTCTGAACATTTCCTTTTAAAAGGGATTGTTTAGTCTTAGATTGCTTGGAAAATGTAGTACATCCTTTGGTCCAAAACTAAACTTGAAGCTGCAACAAAGATCTTTAGAGGTAAGAATCAGCTCCAGAAGTGCAATCATTCTGCAAGAGATTTTTCTGATATTCAAAGGAAAAGTACAGATTTTGCCTGAAAATCTCCATGCTTAACTCGCAAATGTAAGCTTCCTTTCAAAACGTCCAATGAAGTACATTGTAAAACTGCTTTGAAAACTAAATGCTGAAGTAGAACAACATTGAACATCACAAGTTGTTCAAAATAAAAAGTTAACTAAGTAGAACAAACAAGTTTGTGTTAGTTTTTTCTTAACATTTCCTTTTCAATGACTTTGTTTATGCTTAGATTGCTTAGCAAGTGTAGTGGATTCTTTAGTCCAAAACTCAAATTGCAGCTACAACAAAGATATTTACCACTGAAAATCAGTTCCAGGAGTGCAGTCATTATGCCAGAGATCTTTCTGATATTCCAAGGAAAAGTACAGATTTTGCCTGAAAAACTATATTCTTATTTCACAAATGTAACCTTCATTTCAAAACGTCCATTTAACTACAGTATTAAACTGCTTTGAAAAGTAAATGTTGAAGTAGAACAACATTGAACATCTGACGTTGTTCCAAATCCACAGTTAAGTAAGTGGAACAAACAAGTTTGTGTTAGTTCTTTCTTAACATTTCCTTTGTAAAGGGATTGTTTAGTCTTAGTTTGCTTAGCAAGTGTAGTGCATTCTTTAGTCCAAAACTCAACTTGCAGCTACAACAAAGATCTTTAGAACTAAAAATCAGCTCCAGGAGTGCAGTCATTCTGCCAGAGATCTTTCTGATATTCCAAGGAAAAGTACAGATTTTGCCTGAATATCTACATGCTTACCTCACAAATGTAAGCTTCCTTTCAATACGTCCATTGAACTACAGTGTAAAACTGCTTTGAAAACTGAATGTTGAAGTAGAACAACATTGAACATCACAAGTTGTTCAAAATCCAAAGTTAAGTAAGTCAAACAAGTTTGTGTTAGTTCTTTCTTAACATTTCCTTTTAAAAGGGATTATTTAGTCTTAGATTGCTTGGAAAGTGTAGTGCATCCTTTGGTCCAAAACTAAACTTGTAGCTACAACACAGATAATAGGGGTCAGAATCATCTCCAGGAGTGCAATCATTGTGCCAGAGATCTTCTGATATTCCAAGGAAAAGTACAGATTTTGCCTAAAAACCTACATGTTTAACTCGCAAATGTAAGCTTCCTTTCAATACGTCCATTGAACTACAGTGTGAAACTGCTTTGAAAACTAAATGTTGAAGTAGAACAACATTGAACGTCACAAATCGTTCAAAATTAAAAGTTAACTAAGTGGGACAAACAAGTTTGTGTTAGTTCTTTCCTAACATATCCTTTTAAAAGGGATTGTTTAGTCTTAGTTTGCTTAGCAAGTGTAGTACATTCTTTAGTCCAAAACTCAACATGCAGCTTCAACAAAGATCTTTAGTACTGAAAATCAGCTTCAGGAGTGCAGTCATTCTGCCTGAGATCTTTCTGATATTCCAAGGAAAAGTAAAGATTTTGCCTGAAATCCTACATACTTAATTCGCAAATGTAACCTTCCTTTCAACTCAAAACTGCTTTAAAAACTGAATGTTGAAGTAGAACAACATTGAACATCACAATTCGTTCAAAATCCAAAGTTAACTAATGGGAACAAACAAGTTTGTGTTATTTCTTTCTTAACATTTCCTTTTAAAAGGGATTGTTTAGTCTCAGATTGCTTGGAAAGTGTCCAAAACTAAACTTGTAGCTACAACAAAGATCTTTAGAGGTCAGCATCAGCTCTAGGAGTACAATCATTCTGCTAGAGATGTTTCTGATATTCCAAGGAAAAGTACAGATTATGCCTAAAAAACTACATGCTTATCTCGCATATGTAAGCTTCATTTCAAAACGTCCATTGAACTACAGTGTGAAACTGCTTTGAAAACTAAATGTTGAAATAGAACAACATTGAACATCACAAATTGTTCAAAATCCAAAGTTAATTAAGTGGAACAAACAAGTTTGTGTTAGTTCTTTCTTAACATTTCCTTTTAAAAGGGATTGTTTAGTCTTAGTTTGCTTAGCAAGTGTAGTGCATTCTTTAGTCCAAAATCAACATGCAGCTACAACAATGATCTTTAGTACTGAAAATCAGCTTCAGGAGTGCAGTCATTCTGCCAGAGATCTTTCTGATATTCCAAGGAAAAGTACAGATATTGCCTGAAAAGATACATGTTTAACTCGCAAATGTAAGCTTCCTTTAATACGTCCATTGTACTATAGTATAAAACTGCTTTGAAAACTAAATGTTGAAGTAGAACAACATTGAACATCACAAGTTGTTCCAAATCCAAAATTAAGTAAGTGGAACAAACAAGTTTGTGTTAGTTCTTTCTAAACATTTCCTTTTAAAAGGGATTGTATAGTCTTAGTTTGCTTAGCAAGTGTAGTTCCTTCTTTACTGCAAAACTCAACTTGCAGCTAAAACAAAGATCTTTAGGACTGAAAATTACCTCCAGGAGTGCAGTCATTCTGCCAGAGATCTTTCTGATATTCCAAGGAAAAGTACAGATTATGCCTGAAAATCTACATGCTTAACTCGCAAATGTAAGCTACTTTTCAATATGTCAATTGAAGGACACTGTAATACTGCTTTCAAAACTGAATGTTGAAGTAGAACAACATTGAACATCACAATTTGTTCCAAATCCAAAGTTAAGTAAGTGGATCCAACAAGATTGTCTTAGTTCTTTCTTCACATTTCCTTTTAAAAAGGATTGTTAGTCTTAGATTGCTTAGCAAGAATAGTGCATTCTTTAGTCCAAAACTCAACTTGCAGCTACAACAAGGATCTTTAGGACAGAATATCAGCTACTAGAGTGCAGTCATTCAGCCAGAGTTGTTTCTGATATTCCAAGCAAAAGTATAGATTATACCTGAAAATCTACATGCTTAACTCTCAAATGTAAGCTTCCTTTCAATACGTCCATTGAACTACAGTGTGAAACTGCTTTGAAAACTAAATGTTGAAGTAGAACAACATTGAACATCACAAGCTGTTCAAAATCTAAAGTTAACTAAGTGGAACAAACAAGTTTTTGTTAGTTCTTTCCTAACATTTCCTTTTAAAAGGTATTGTTTAGCCTTAGTATGCTTAGCAAGTATAGTGCATTCTTTAGTCCAAAACTCAACTTGCAGCTACAACAAAGATCATTAAGACTGAAAATCAGTTCCAGGAGTGCTGTCATTCTGCCAGAGATCTTTCTGATATTCCAAGGAAAAGTACAGATTTTGCCTAAAAACCTACATGCTTAACTCGCAAATGTAAGCTTCCTTTCATTACGTCCATTGAACTACAGTGTAAAACTGCTTTGAAAACTGAATGTTGAAGTAGAGCAACATAGAACACAACAAGTTGCTCAAAATCCAAAGTTGAGTAAGTTGAACAAACAAGTTTGTGTTCGTTCTTTCTTAACGATTCCTTTTAAAAGGGATTGTTTAGTCTTAGTTTACTTAGAAAGTGTAGTTCATTCTTTAGTCCAAAACTCAACTTGCAGCTACAGCAAAGATCTCTAGGACTGAAAATCAGCTCCAGGAGTGCATTCATTCTGCCAGATATCTTTCTTATATACCAAAGAAAAGTACAGATTTTGCCTGAAAATCAACATGCTTAACTCGCAAATGTAAGCTTCCTTTCAAAACGTCCATTGAACTACAGTGTAGAACTGCTTTGAAAGCTGAATGTTGAAGGAGAACAACATTGAACACACAAGTTGTTCAAAATCCAAAGTTAAGTAAGTGGAACATACAAGTTTGTGTTAGTTCTTTCTTAACATTTCCTTTTAAAAGGGATTGTTTAGTCTTAGATAGCTTGGAAAGTGTAGTACACCCTTTGGTCCAAAACTAAACTTGTTGCTACAACAAAGATCTTTAGAGGTCAGAATCTGCTCTACGAGTGCAATCATTCAGCCACAGATGTTTTTGATATTTCAAGGGAAAGTACACATTTTGCCTGAAAAATTACATGCTTCTCTCACAAATGTAAGTTTATTACAAAATGTCTATTTAACTACATTGTGATACTGCTTTGAAAACTAAATGTTGAAGTAGAACAATATTGAATATCACCAGTTGTTCAAAATCCTAAGTTAAATAAGTGGAACAAACAAGTTTGTGTTAGTTCTTTCTTAACATTTCCTTTTAAAAAGGATTGTTTAGTCTTAGTTTACTTAGAAAGTGTAGTGCATTCTTTAGAACAAACCTCAACTTGCAGCTTCAACAAAGATATTTAGGACTGAAAATGAGCTCCAGGAGTGCAGTCATTTAGCCAGAGATCTTTCTGATATTCCAAGGAAAGGTACAGAATTTGCCTGAAAATCTACATGCTTAACTCGCAAATGTAAACTTCCTTTCAATACGTCCATTGAACTACAGTTTAAAACTGCTTTGAAAACTAAATGTTGAAGTAGAACAACCTTGAACATCACAATTCGTTCAAAATCCAAAGTTAACTAATGGGAACAAACAAGTTTGTGTTATTTCTTTCTTAACATTTCCTTTTAAATGGGATTGTTTAGTCTTAGATTGCTTGGAAAGTGTCCAAAACTAAACTTGTAGCTACAACAAAGATCTTTAGAGGTCAGCATCAGCTCTAGGAGTACTATCATTCTGCCAGAGATCTTTCTGATATTCCAAGGAAACGTACAGATTATGCCTAAAACACTACATGCTTATCTCGCATATGTAAGCTTCATTTCAAAACGTCCATTGAACTACAGTATGAAACTGCTTTGAAAACTAAATGTTGAAATAAAACAACATTGAACATCACAAATTGTTCAAAATCCAAAGTTAAGTAAGTGGAGCAAACAAGTTTGTGTTAGTCCTTTCTCAACATTTCCTTTTAAAAGGGATTATTTAGTCTTAGTTTGCTTAGCAAGTGTACTGCATTCTTTAGTCCAAAATCAACATGCAGCTGCAACAATGATCTTTAGTACTGAAAGTCAGCTTCAGGAGTGCAGTCATTCTGCCAGAGATCTTTCTGATATTCCAAGGAAAAGTACAGATATTGCCTGAAAAGATACATGTTTCACTCGCAAATGTAACCTTCATTTCAAAACGTCCATTTAACTACAGTATTAAACTGCTTTGAAAACTAAATGTTGAAGTAGAACAACATTGAACATCACAAGTTGTTCCGAATCCAAAATTAAGTAAGTGGAACAAACAAGTTTGTGTTAGTTCTTTCTTAACATTTCCTTTTAAAA